>NC_044978.1:74835481-75435481 GCF_008728515.1 Papio anubis
AGAGTCAAGACCCATCAGTCTGCTGTATTCAGGAGACCCATCTCACACGCAGAGACATACATAGGCTCAAAATAAAGGGATGGAGGAAGATTTACCAAGCAAATGGAGAACAAAAAAAAGCAGGGGTTGCAATCCTAGTCTCTGATAAAACAGACTTTAAACCATCAAAGATCAAAAGAGACAAAGAAGGCCATTACATAATGGTCAAGGGATCAATTCAACAGGAAGAGCTAACTATCCTAAATATATATGCACCCAATACAGGAGCACCCAGATTCATAAAGCAAGTCCTTAGAGACTTACAAAGAGACTTAGACTCCCATACAATAATAATGGGAGACTTCAACACTCCACTGTCAACATTAGACAGATCAACGAGACAGAAAGTTAACAAGGATGTCCAGGAATTGAACTCATCTCTGCAGCAAGCAGACCTAATAGACATCTATAGAACTCTCCACCCCAAATCAACAGAATATACATTCTTCTCAGCACCACATCGTACTTACTCCAAAATTGACCATATAATTGGAAGTAAAGCACTCCTCAGCAAATGTACAAGAACAGAAATTATAACAAACTGTCTCTCAGACCACAGTGCAATCAAACTAGAACTCAGGACTAAGAAACTCAATCAAAACCGCTCAACTACATGGAAACTGAACAACCTGCTCCTGAATGACTACTGGGTACATAACGAAATGAAGGCAGAAATAAAGATGTTCTTTGAAACCAATGAGAACAAAGATACAACATACCAGAATCTCTGGGACACATTTAAAGCAGTGTGCAGAGGGAAATTTATAGCACTAAATGCCCACAAGAGAAAGCAGGAAAGATCAAAAATTGACACTCTAACATCGCAATTAAAAGAACTAGAGAAGCAAGAGCAAACACATTCCAAAGCTAGCAGAAGGCAAGAAATAACTAAGATCAGAGCAGAACTGAAGGAGATAGAGACACAAAAAACCCTCCAAAAAATCAATGAATCCAGGAGTTGGTTTTTTGAAAAGATCAACAAAATTGACAGACCACTAGCAAGACTAATAAAGAAGAAAAGAGAGAAGAATCAAATCGACGCAATTAAAAATGATAAAGGGGATATCACCACCGACCCCACAGAAATACAAACTACCATCAGAGAATACTATAAACACCTCTACGCAAATAAACTGGAAAACCTAGAAGAAATGGATAATTTCCTGGACACTTACACTCTTCCAAGACTAAACCAGGAAGAAGTTGAATCCCTGAATAGACCAATAGTAGGCTCTGAAATTGAGGCAATAATTAATAGCCTACCAACCAAAAAAAGTCCAGGACCAGATGGATTCACAGCTGAATTCTACCAGAGGTATAAGGAGGAGTTGGTACCATTCCTTCTGAAACTATTCCAATCAATAGAAAAAGAGGGAATCCTCCCTAACTCATTTTATGAGGCCAACATCATCCTGATACCAAAGCCTGGCAGAGACACAACAAAAAAAGAGAATTTTAGACCAATATCCCTGATGAACATCGATGCAAAAATCCTCAATAAAATACTGGCAAACCGGATTCAACAACACATCAAAAAGCTTATCCACCATGATCAAGTGGGCTTCATCCCTGGGATGCAAGGCTGGTTCAACATTCGCAAATCAATAAACATAATCCAGCATATAAACAGAACCAAAGACAAGAACCACATGATTATCTCAATAGATGCAGAAAAGGCTTTTGACAAAATTCAACAGTCCTTCATGCTAAAAACGCTCAATAAATTCGGTATTGATGGAACGTACCTCAAAATCATAAGAGCTATTTATGACAAACTCACAGCCAATATCATACTGAATGGGCAAAAACTGGAAAAATTCCCTTTGAAAACTGGCACAAGACAGGGATGCCCTCTCTCACCACTCCTATTCAACATAGTGTTGGAAGTTCTGGCTAGGGCAATCAGGCAAGAGAAAGAAATCAAGGGTATTCAGTTAGGAAAAGAAGAAGTCAAATTGTCCTTCTTTGCAGATGACATGATTGTATATTTAGAAAACCCCATTGTCTCAGCCCAAAATCTCCTTAAGCTGATAAGCAACTTCAGCAAAGTCTCAGGATACAAAATTAATGTGCAAAAATCACAAACATTCTTGTACACCAGTAACAGACAAACAGAGAGCCAAATCATGAATGTACTTCCATTCACGATCGCTTCAAAGAGAATAAAATACCTAGGAATCCAACTTACAAGGGATGTAAAGGACCTCTTCAAGGAGAACTACAAACCACTGCTCAGTGAAATAAAAGAGGACACAAACAAATGGAAGACAATACCATGCTCAAGGATAGGAAGAATCAATATCATGAAAATGGCCATACTGCCCAAGGTTATTTATAGATTCAATGCCATCCCCATCAAGCTACCAATGAGTTTCTTCACAGAATTGGAAAAAACTGCTTTAAAGTTCATATGGAACCAAAAAAGAGCCCGCATCTCCAAGACAATCCTAAGTCAAAAGAACAAAGCTGGAGGCATCACGCTACCTGACTTCAAACTATACTACAAGGCTACAGTAACCAAAACAGCATGGTACTGGTTCCAAAACAGAGATATAGACCAATGGAACAGAACAGAGTCCTCAGAAATAATACCACACATCTACAGCCATCTGATCTTTGACAAACCTGAGAGAAACAAGAAATGGGGAAAGGATTCCCTATTTAATAAATGGTGCTGGGAAAATTGGCTAGCCATAAGTAGAAAGCTGAAACTGGATCCTTTCCTTACTCCTTACACAAAAATTAATTCAAGATGGATTAGAGACTTAAATGTTAGACCTAATACCATAAAAATCCTAGAAGAAAACCTAGGTAATACCATTCAGGACATAGGCATGGGCAAGGACTTCATGTCTAAAACACCAAAAGCAACGGCAGCAAAAGACAAAATTGACAAATGGGATCTAATTAAACTAAAGAGCTTCTGCACAGTAAAAGAAACTACCATCAGAGTGAACAGGCAACCTACAGAATGGGAGAAAATTTTTGCAATCTACTCATCTGATAAAGGGCTAATATTCAGAACCTACAAAGAACTCAAACAAATTTACAAGAAAAAAACAAACAACCCCATCAAAAAGTGGGCAAAGGATATGAACACACATTTCTCAAAAGAAGACATTCATACAGCCAACAGACACATGAAAAAATGCTCATCATCACTGGCCATCAGAGAAATGCAAATCAAAACCACAATGAGATACCATCTCACACCAGTTAGAATGGCAATAATTAAAAAGTCAGGAAACAACAGGTGCTGGAGAGGATGTGGAGAAATAGGAACACTTTTACACTGTTGGTGCGATTGTAAACTAGTTCAACCATTATGGAAAACAGTATAGCGATTCCTCAAGGATCTAGAACTAGAAGTACCATATGACCCAGCCATCCCATTACTGGGGATATACCCAAAGGATTATAAATCATGCTGCTATAAAGACACATGCACACGTATGTTTATTGTGGCACTATTCACAATAGCAAAGACTTGGAATCAACCCAAATGTCCATCAGTGTCAGACTGGATTAAGAAAATGTGGCACATATACACCATGGAATACTATGCAGCCATAGAAAAGGATGAATTTGTGTACTTTGTAGGGACATGGATGCAGCTGGAAACCATCATTCTTAGCAAACTATCACAAGAACAGAAAACCAAACACCGCATGTTCTCACTCATAGGTGGGAACTGAACAATGAGATCACTTGGACTCGGGAAGGGGAACATCACACACTGGGGCCTATCATGGCGGGGGTGGAGGGATTGCATTGGGAGTTATACCTAATGTAAATGATGAGTTGATGGGTGCTGACGAGTTGATGGGTGCAGCACACCAACATGGCACAAGTATACATATGTAACAAAACTGCACGTTATGCGCATGTACCCTAGAACTTAAAGTATAATAATGATAATAATAATAAAAATAACAAAATAAAAAAAATTATGCTAAAAAGTTACCTGCACACTCATGTTCATTGCAGCATTATTTACAATAGCCAAGACACGAAAACAACCTAAATGTCTATTGACAGATTGATTAAAAAATATGGTTCACACACCTAATGGAATATTATTCAGCCTTGCAAAAGAAGAAAACTGTGCTATAAATAACAATATAAATGAATCTGGTGGAGGTTATGCTTAGCCATTCATGATATCACCTATATGAGGTATCTAAAATAGTCAAACTCAGGAAAACAGAGAGCAAAATAGTGGTTTTCAGGGGGCTGTAAGGAGGAAAAGAAAATTTGCTGTGCATGTGGTATAAAGTTACAATTATGCAAGATAAATAAGTTCTAGACATCTGCCACAAAACATCTGCCTGTAGTTAACAATACTGAGTTGTGCATTTAAAAATTCGTTGAGTAGGTGTCATGTAAAGTATTATTAGCCAAAAAATAAAATAATAAAAAGGCAAATCATTTAAAAAATAAAATTACTTAACTTTGGGAAAAGAAGAGTGCTGTGAGAAACAGGCCAACTTTCTTCTAGTCTTCTGGAGAACCACAATATATGAAGAATCCCTACTTGTGTATTTACAGAAAATTATTATTATTATTATTATTGTTATTTTTGCTCATTGGATAATTTTATTTCATGTTTATTTTTTCTAGCTTCATTTGGGTATACATTGATTAATAAAAATTATATATATTTGAGGTGTTCAGTGTGATATTTTGATATTTCTATACATTGTGAGATGATTACAACAATCAAGCTAATTAGCCCACCTCACACCTCACATGATCACTGTGTGTTTGTGTGTGCTGTGTGTGAGAGAGAGAACACTTAAAATCCACTCTCTTAGCAAATATCCCTCCTCTGGACTCTTTTCCACAATGGTTGGACCAATTTACATTCCCACTAGCAGAGTACAAGGGTTCCCTTTTCTTTGCATCCTCATCACCACTTGTTATCTTTGTCTTTTTGATACTAGCCATTCTAGCATATGTGAAGTGATATCTCGTTGTGGTTTTGGTTCATATTTCTTTTATGACTAGTGATACTGAGCATCTGATATAGTTTGAATACTTGTCCGCCACTCAAATCTCATGTCGAATTGTAATCCCCAATGCTAGAGGTGGAGCCTGGAGGGAGGTGTTTCGATCATGGGGGCGAATCCTTTATGGCTTGGTGCTGTCTTCAAGATAGTGAGTTCTCACAAGATACGGTCATTTACAGTGTGTACTCCCTACCCAACAGTCCCCATTCTCTCTCATGCTCCTGCTTCTACAACGTGAGATACACACTCCTCCTTTGCATGTTTGTCAACTGTAGATATAATAAAATGAAAAAAAAAAGCATGCTTTTTATAAAAACCTCTAAGATTTGTATCTGTTTATATTTAGGCTTCTGAAAGGGAGAGAAACCATTTCGAAATCAATGTGTGTGTTCTGAAATCTGCTTGTAAATCTCTGACCTCATTTTTCATTGTCATTAAAACATTTTAACAGTGGGAAAAAAAAAAACATGATTATAAGCTTCCTAAGGCCTCCCTAAAGCAATGCCAGTGCTATGCTTCCTTTACAGCCTGCAAAACTGTGAGCCAATTAAACCTCTTTTTCTATAAATTACCTAGTCTCAGATATGTATGTATGGCAATGCAAGAATAGCCCAATAAAGCATCTTTTCATATACCTGTTGACAATTTGTATGTCTTCTATGAAGAAATGTGTATTTAGGTCCTTTGCCTATTTTCTAATCAAATTATTTGTTTTTTGCTATTGAATTGTAGAAGTTCCCTATGTGTTTTTGATATTAATATCTTATCAGATGTATGGTTTGCAAATATTTTCTTCATTCTGTAGGTTTTCTTTTTAGTCTGGTGATCATTTCTTTTGCTGTGCAGAAGCTTGTTAATTCCATGAAATCTCATTTGTCTATTTTTGCCATTGTTGCCTCTGCTTCTGAGGTTAACCAAAAATCCATTACTCAGGCAAATGTCAAAAGAAGTGATTTCCCCTGTGTTTTATTCTAGAAGTTTTATAGGTTCATGTCTTATCTTTAAGTCTTCAAACCATTTTTAGTTGATTTTGGTATATGGTTTGAGATAAAGACCCAAATTCATTCTTCTGCAGGTGTATATTCAGTTTTCCCAACAGCATTTATTGAAGAGATTATCTTTCCCTGTTATGTGTTCTTGGCATCTTTGTTAAAGATCACTTGACTGTAAATGTGTGAATTTTTTTCTAGGCTCTCTGCTCTGATTCACTGGTCTTCATGTGTAGTTTTATGTCAATACCATAATGTTATGATTACTGTAACTTTGTAATATATTTTTTAATCAGATAAAATATTATGCCTCCAGCTTTGTTTTTTTTTTTTTTTTTAATCAAAATTTCCTTGGCTCTTCAGGGTCTTTTGTGATTCTATATGAAACTGTCACAAGAGACAAAAAAAAAAAATTATTATAAACTGACAAAAGGTAAAATCATCAAGTGAATATAACAATGATAAATATATATGTACCCACTATTGCAGCACTTAAATATATAAAACAAATATTAGCAGAACTGAAGGAAGAAATTGAGAGAAACACAATAATAGTATGAGATCTCAATATATCACTTTAAACAATACATAAATCATCTAGACAGAAATCAATAAGCAAAGAGCAGAATGATGCTTGGATAACACTATGGAGCAAATGGATCTAACAGACATGTACAGAACATTCCATTCAACAGCAGCAGACTACACATTCTTCTCAAGTGGACCTGAAGAGTCCTCCAGAATGGGTCATATGTTGGGCCACGGAACAAGCCTTAAGAAACTTAAGAAGTTTAAAATTATATAAAATATATTTTTCTAGCATAATGGTCTGAAATTAGAAATCAATATCAGGAAGATAATTGGAAAATTTACAAATATGTGAAAATTCAAAAACCTTCTTTAACAATCATTGGGTCAAAGAAGAAATTATAAAGAAAATAAAACATACATTAAGACAAATAAAAGTGAAATCACAACATACCAAAAACTTAAGGAATGCAGAAAGGCAGTTATAAGATGGAAGTCTATAGCAATAAATGCCTATATTAAAAAAAGATCTCAAATAAACAATCTCATTTCACACTTCAATGAACTAGAAAAAGAAAAAGAAGAATAAACTAAACCCAAAGTTACTAGAAGGAAGGAAATAAATAAAAACCAATAAATAAAATAGTGATTAGAAAAAACAGGAAAGATCAACAAAACTAAGGTTTTTCTTGAGAAATATAAACTAAATTGACAAATTGTTAGCTAAACAACAAAGAAAGAGAAGCTTTAAAAAATAATATTATATATGAGAGAAGAGACATTGCAACTTATACCACAGCAATACAAAAGATCATAGGAGACCATTATGAGAAATTATATACAAACAAATAGAAGTACCCAGATGAAAATGATAAATTCCTAGAAACATACAACCTACCAAGACTGAATCACTAAAAAAATAGAAATTCTCAGGAGAACCATAGTGAAGTCAGAATATTGAATCTGTAATAAAAAAATCTAATAACAAATAAAAGCCCAGGACCTGATGGCTTCACTGGTGGATTCTACTAAACATTTGAAGGGGAATTAATACCAATATTTCTCAAGCATTTAAAAAAAAAAAAATGAAGAGAAGAAATACTTCCAAATTCATTCTATGCATTACCCTAGTATCAAAGCCAGACAAGGAAACTACAAGAATTTAAAGTTATAGGTCAATTTTTCTAAAACATAGATGCAAAAATTCCCTCAAAATAATAACAAAACAAATTCAGCAATACATTAAAAGGACTGGGTACCATTACCAAGTGAAATTGTCTTCCCCTGAGATGTAAGGATGGTGCAACATACACAAATCAATAAATGTGATAGGCCACATCAACAGAGTCAAGGACAAAAAACATATTATCATATTTCAAGATGGCTAACTAGAGACTTCAGACACCAGAATGATTATGGCTTGAGTTAAATACTGAGGGAAGGGTTCTTGAAACTGTTGAAGAATCCACACAAAGAAACTGACACACAGAAATAGGAGGCAGCAGGTATTTTAAAGAGATTGACCTCTGAGGAACTCCGCCTGTTGTACTCCACTATCCTGTTCAGGGAATCTCAGTCATTATGTCTCCATATTACTACATCCCCCACAAGCATTCTCCAGCAGAACCTCCTCAGACTGTGGCAACCACAGAGGAGACAGAGGACTGGTGAGACCCTGGGAAGCTGTGGCATTCCTGGAGATCCAGACTTCAGGACTGGCTGTCCCGGGGAAGTGGGGTTGCACCCTGCCAAATCACCTCTTGGGACAAAGAGGACCAGATTGTGCACTTCCCTGCCTAAGAGTCCCCACACCCACTTGCAAGTAGCAGGGGACTGTGCCCCTCCCAGATGTGACACAGGTGTATTCCTGATCTCTGAAGGGGCAGAGTGTGGTTTCATCCCAGTGGACAAGTAGCTCAAGTGGCTGGGAATAGACATGAAGAGCAGGTCTTCTTCTGCCTTTCACTTCCCTCCATCCACTGCTGTGGATACAGCTACAGATTTTTACACTGGGGGCTGGCACAGGTGCACTTAAAAATCAGCCTTTCCAGGATTATTTAGCGCAATTGCACCCCCACTGAAAGTGTGCCGACTGGACAGGGATTGCCAAGGCCAGGGCCCATCTCCCCCTCCCTATGCTGAGTGGCAACATTGAGGGCCAGCTGAAGAGCTATGTGTTTGGGGCTGAAGGAAGACGTTCCTCTCCAAGTCCATTTCAGCAGTAGCCATAGGATAGATGTTGCATTGCAGCCTGGAGATAAAAATCCATGTCTATCTGAACTTAAGGTCACTAGCCCTAGGACAGGGGTGTGATAGAAAATTGGAACAACTTTCTGCCTGCCTGAAATGAGGAACTTGTGCAACCCCTTTTCAATCTCCCCAGTACGGACCTCAGTGCCCACCATGAACTCTCCCTGCCATCCCTGTCATGGTGGATACTTGCAACCATCATTGTGGCATTTGAAAGAGATTTTGCTATCTCTGAAAAGCACCACCATTGGACTGGAGACAGAACTTCACAATGAAGTTAAAAAAAAAAATTGCTGACATATGGGCATAGTGCTAGGAAATGGAAAAAGTTTCTTGAGACTTCTACACTCCCAGCCCCACAGAAGATACTGAGCTGGATCAGACACTTTATACATTGCTACAACAATCAATATTTGAGAAAGCCACCAAAGCTATCTTTAACCAAGGAATTCACACGGAGATTTGACCCCCTGAAAGCATCCAAAATTGAAGTCAAATGATCAGACACAAAATACATAATAATCACATCCTCAAGAAGGAAAAATATAAAACATAAAAATGTTTCATCCAAATGAAAGCAAATTCAAAAATAAGAAACGATAGCTCCAATTGAGAAAGAATAAGCACAGGAACTCTGGCAGTACAAAAAGACAGAGTATGCTAATGGCTCCAAAAGATCACATTAGATCTCTAGCATAAATCTTAACCAAAATAAAAATTCTGAAAAGAACAGATAAAGAATTCAAAATATGGATTGTAGGAAAGTTCATGGAGATACAATAGAAAGTTGAAAACCAACAAAATAAACTCAGAAAAACAATTCAGAATATTAATAAAAAATTTACTAAAGAGATATTAAAAAAAACAGAGAACTTCTGAAAATAAAAAAGTTATCAAAGGAATTTAAAAATACAGTTGAAAGCTTTAACAATATACTAGACCATATAGAGGAAATAATTTCAGAGTTTAAAGACCAGTCCTTTGAATTAACCCACTCAGAAAAAATAAAAAATAATTTTAAAAGAGAAAGCATTCAAGAAATATGAGATTATATAAAACATCCAAACTTGTAAGTTATAGGCATTCCTGAGGGTGAAAAAGAAAAAGTAAAAAGTTTAGAAAACATATTTCAGCCATCATTCAGGAATAATGACATCATTCAGGAATAATTCAGGAAATCTTCCCTGGTGTAACTAGAGAAGTAGATATTTACGTACAAGAAACTTGGAGAATACCTGAAGAATTCTTTGCAAAACAAACCTCAGTGAGGCATATAGTCATTGGACTATCCAAAGTAAACATGTAGGAAAAAAATATTGAAATCAACTAGAGAGAAATGTCTAATCACTTATAAAGGAAATCCCATCAGACTAACCACAGACTTCTCAGCAGAAACCATACAAAAGAGATTGAAGAGCTGTTTTCAGATTTCCTAAAGGAAGAAGAAACGCCAGCCAATTATTTTTTCTTTCTTCTTTCTTTTCTTTTCTTTTCTTTTTTTCCTTCCTTTCTTTCTTTTCTTTCTATGATAGTTCTGCATACACGAGTCAATAAATGTGATTTGCCACATAAATAGAATTAAATAGAAAACCATAAAATTACCTCAACTGATGCAGGAAAAGCATTATATAAAATCCATCATCCCTTCCTAATAAAAAATATCAAACAACTAGGCATCAAAAGAATAAGCCTCAAAATAATAAAACCAATATATGATAAACCCATAGTCAACATTATACTGAGTAGGGAAAAGCTGAAAGCATTTTCCCTAAGAACTGGAACAAGGTAAGGACTCCCACTCTTGCCACTTCTATTAAACACTGCACTAAAAGTCCTATATAGATCAAGCAAGAGAAAGAAATAAAAGCCACTCAAATTTGAAAAGAGAAAGTCAAATTATCTCTGTTCACAGATGGCATAATTGTATACCAAGAAAGCCCCAAAGAATCCTCCAAAAGGCTCTTAGATTTAATAAGTGACTTCAGTAAAGTTTCAGGATACAAAATTAACATGCATAAATCAATAGCATTTTTAAACACCAATAACATTCAAATTAAGAACCAAATCAAGAACTCAATTCAATATACACAGACACAAAAATAAATAAGTAAAATACCACAGAATACATTTAATCAAGGAGGTGAAAGATCTCTATAAGGAGAAGGATAAAACACTGATGAAAGTGTGCCCTTGTAAGAAGAGACAGGAGAGAGTTTGCTTCCTTTCTCTCTGTTCTCTGTCATGTGAAGATACAATGAGAAGACTGCTATCTGCAAACCAGGGTGCAAGCAGGCCCTCACCAGACAATAGATGTGCCAGCACCTTGATCTTGGACTTCCCAGACTCCAGAACTATGAAAAATAAATTTCTGTGTTTATGCTACAAAAAAAAGAAAGAAATGAAATAATAGATGCAACAAACAAATTTAAAAAATCTCATGTTCGTGGATAGGTTATGTAAATGACCATACTGCCCAAAGCAATCTACAGATTTAATGTAATCCTTATCAAATTACCATCTTTTCTTACACGAGTAATAAAAATTATCCAAAAACTTGTATGGAACCAGAAAAGAGCCCAAATAGTCAAAACAATCCTAAGAAGAAAGAACAAATCTAGAGGTGTAACATTTCTTGACTTCAAACTACACTATAAGGCTATTGTGACCAAAACAGTGTGGTACTAATATAAAAGTAGACATATATATCAATGGAACAGGATAGAAAACCTAGACATAAAGCCACATAGCTACCATCAATTGATCTTCAACAAAGTTGACAAAAATATACAATGGGGAAAGGACACCCTACTCAATAAATGGTGCTGGAAAAAAATGCATTGCTGTGTGCAGAGAAATGAACTGGACTCTTATATTTCACTACATACAAATATTGAATCAATGTACATTAAAGATTTAAATGTGAGACATGAAACTATAAAAATCCTAGAAGTGATAGGAGCAAGATGGCCGAATAGGAACAGCTCCAGTCTCCAACTCCCAGCGCCAGCGACACAGAAGACCGGTGATTTCTGCATTTTCAACTGAGGTACGGGTTCATTTCACTGGGGAGTGCCGGACTATCGGTGCTGGTCAGCTGCTGCAGCCCGACCAGCGAGAGCTGAAGCAGGGCTGGTAGGCATCACCACCTGGGAAGCGCAAGGGGGAAGGGAATCCCTTCCTGTGCCACAGGGAACTGGGCTGAGGACACACAACACCTGGAAAATCGGGTAACTCCACCCCACATTAAGCGCTTTAAGCAAACAGGCACACCAGAACATATCCCACACCTGGCCGAGGGTCCACGCCCACGGAGCCTCCCTCATTGCCAGGCACAGCAGTCTGTGATCTACCGGCAGCAGCCAGGCTGGGGAGGGCCCGCCATTGCTGAGGCTTGCGAACAAAAGTTGCTGGGAAGCTCCAACTGGGTGGAGCCTGCAGCAGCTCAAGGAAACCTGCCTGTCTCTGTAGACTCCACCTCTGGGGATTAGCACAGCTACACAACAATAACAAAGCAGCAGAAAACTCTGCAGACGAAACGACCGTCTGACGCTTTGAAGAGAGCAGTGGAGCTCCCAACACGGGAGGCTGAGATCTGAGAACGGGACAGACTGCCTTGCTCAAGTGGGTCCCGACCCCTGAGTAGCCTAACTGGGAGACACCTCCACTAGTGCCCGACACCCCACACCTCACAGGGTGGAGTATACCTGAGAGGAAGCTTTCCAAAGCAAGAATCAGACAGGTACACCTGCTGTTCAGAAATATTCTCTATCTTCTGCAGCTTGCTGCTGATACCCAGGCAAACAGGGTCTGGAGTGGACTCAAGCAATTCTCCAACAGACCTACAGCTGAGGGTCCTGACTGTTAGAAGGAAAACTATCAAACAGGAAGGACACTTCCACACCAAAACCCATCAGCAATATCACCATCATCAAAGACCAGAGGCAGATAAAACCACAAAGATGGGGAAAAAGCAGGGCAGAAAAGCTGGAAATTCAAAAATAAGAGCACATCTCCCCGGCAAAGCGCGAGCGCCAGCTCACGCCAAAGTACTATTCAAAGCTGGACGGAAAACACTTTGACGATGAGAGAAGAAGGTTTCAGTCCATCAAATTCTTAGAGCTAAAGGAGGAATTAATGCACTAAAGAAAGAAACCAAAATCTTGGAAAAAGTGGAAGAATTGACGCTAGACCACTAATGCAGAGAAGGTCATAAACGTAAATGAAGAGATGAAACCATGACACGAAAGGACAAATGCACACAAGCTTCAGTAACCGACTGACCAACTGGAAGAAAGAGCGCTTCAGCGATTGAGGATCAAATGAATGAAAATGAAGCTGGTAAGAGAAACCAAAGAAAAAGAAGAAAAAGAAATGAACAAAGCTCGCAGCATGCTGGGATTATGTAAAAAGACCAAATCTCCGTCTGATTGGGGTGCCTGAAAGTGAGGGGGAAAATGGAACCAAGTTGGAAAAACACTCTTCAATATCCAGAGAACTTCCCTAACCGTAGGGCAGGCCAGTCCAAATCCAGGAAATACAGAGAACGCCACAAAGATACTCCTCGAGAAGAGCAACCCAAGACATAATTGCCAGATTCACCAAAGTTGAATGAAGGAAAATCTTAAGGGCGTTGCAGAGAAAGGTCGGGTTACCCACAAAGCAGCTCAACACTCACAGCAGATCTCTCAGCAGAAACTCTCCAAGCCAGAAGAGAGTGGGGCCATTGACTAACATTCTTAAAGAAAAGAATTTTAAAACCCAGAATTTCATATCCAGCCAAACTAAGTTTCCATAAGTGAAGGGAGGAAATAACCCCATAGATGATGCTGTAAATGCTTAGAGATTTTGTCACCACTAGGCCTGCCTTTACAAGAGAGACCCTGAAGGAAGCACTCCTCAACATGGAAAGGAACAACTGCACCAGCCATTGCAAAACATGCCAAAATGTAAAGCATCCATCGAGGCTAGGAAGAAACTGCATCAACTAACGAGCAAAATAACCAGTTAATATCATAACAGGATCAAGTTCACACATAACAATCTTAACGAAACAAATGGACTAAATGTCTAATTAAAAGACACAGACTGTAAACTGATAAAGAGTCAAGACCCATCAGTTGCTGTATCTAGGAGACCCATCTCACGCAGAGACATACATAGGCTCAAAAACAAAGGATGGAGGAAGATTTACCAAGCAAATGAGAACAAAAAAGCAGGGTTGCAATCCTAGTCTCTGATAAAATAGACTTAAACCATCAAAGATCGCAAAAAGAGACAAAGAAGGCTATTACATAATGGTCAAGGGATCAATTCAACAGGAAGCACTATCTCTAAATATATATGCACCCAATAATAGGGAGCACCTAGATTCATAAAGCAAGTCCTTAGAGAGACTTACAAAGAGACTTAGATCTCATACAATAATAATGGGAGACTTCCCAACACTCCACTGTCAACATTAGACAGATCAACGAGACAGAAAGTTAACAAGGATGTCCAGGAATTGAACTCATCTCGGCAAGCAGACCTAATAATAGACATCTATAGAACTCTCCACCCCAAATCAACAGAATATACATTCTTCAGCACCACATCGCACTTACTCCAAAATTGACCATATAATTGAAGTAAAGCAATCAGCAAATGTACAAGAACAGAAAGTAACAAACTGTCTCTCAGACCACAGTGCAATCAAACTGAACTCAGTACCTAAGAAACTCACAATCAAAACCGGCCAACCATGGAAACTGAACAACCTGGCTCCTGGAATGACTACATCACTGGGTACATAACGAAATGAAGGCAGAAATAAAGATGTTCTTTGAAACCAATGAGAACAAAGATACAACATACCAGAATCTCTGGGACACATTTAAGCAGTGCAGAGGGAAATTTATAAAGCACTAAATGCCCACAAGAGAAAGCAGGAAAGATCAAAAATTGACACTTAACATCAAAGAATTAAAAGAACTAGAGAAGCAAGAGCAAAACACATCTAAAGCTAGCAGGAAGGCAAAATAACTAAAGACCAGAGCAGAACTGAAGGAGATAGAGACACAAAAACCCTCCAAAAATCAATGAATCCAGGAGTTGGTTTTTGAAAGATCAAACAAAATTGACAGACCACTAGAAGCAAGACTAATAAAGAAAAAGAGAGAAGAATCAAATCTAGGGACGCAATTAAAAATGAGATAAAGGGATATCACCACCGACCCCACAGAAATACAAACTACCATCAGAGAATACTATAAACACCTCTACCTAAATAAACTGAAAACCCAGAAGAAATGGATAATTTCCTGGACACTTACACTCTCCAAGATCAAACCAGTAAAGAAGTTGAACTCCCTGACCAATAGTAGGCTCTGAAATTGAGGCACAATTAATAGTCACCAACCAAAAAAAAAAGTCCAGGACCAGATGGATTCACAGCTGAATTCACCAGAGGTATAAGGAGGAGTTGGTACCATCTTCTCGAAACTATTCCAATCACAGGCAAAAGAGGAATCCTCCCCTAACTCATTTTATGAGGCCAACATCATCCTGATACCAAAGCCTGGCAGAGACATTAACAAAAAAAGAGAATTTTAGACCAATATCCCGATGAACATCATGCAAAAATCCCACAAAATACTGGCACCGGGATTCAACAACACATCAAAAAGCTTATCCACCATGATCAAGTGGGCTTCATCCCTGGGATGCAAGGCTGGTTCAACATTCGCGAAATCAATAAACATAATCCAGCATATAAACAGAACCAAAGACAAGAACCACATGATAATAGATGCAGAAAAGGCTTTTGACAAATTCAACAGCCCTTCATATATGCTGTAAAAACACTAACAAATCTGGTATTGATGGAACGCACTCAAAATAGTAAGAGCTATTTATGACAAACCCACAGCCAATATCATAATTGAATGGGCAAAAACTGGAAAAAATTCCTCGAAAACTGGCATTAAGACAGGGATGCCCCTCTCACCACTCCCACCAACATATGTTGAAGTTCTGGCTAGGGCAATTAGGCAAGAGAAAGAAATCAGGGTATTCAGTTAGGAAAAGAAGAAGTCAAATTGTCCTCTGTTTGCAGATGATACATCAAGACAGGAAAACCCCATTGTCTGTACCAAAAATCTCCTTAAGCTGATAAGCAACTTCAGCAAAGCCCGATACAAAATTAACAAAAGCAAAAAATCACAAGCATTCTTATACACCAATAACAGACAAACACAGAGCCACAAATCATGAATGAACTTCCATTCACAATTGTTTTCCAAAGAGAATCAAATACCTAGGAATCCAACTTACAAGGGATGAAGGACCTCTTCAAGGAGAACTACAAACCACTGCTCAGTGAAATAAAAGAGGACACAAACAAATGGAAGAACACATACCATGCTCATGGATAGGAAGAATCATTATCGTGAAATGGCCATATACTGCCCAAGGTAATTTATAGATTCAATGCCATCCCCATCAAGCTACCAATGAGTTTCTTCACAGAATTAGAAAACTGCTGAAAGTTCATATGGAACCAAAAAGAGTCTCACAGATTCAAGAGACAATCCTAAGTCAAAAGAACAAAGCTGAGGCATCACTACCTGACTTCAACATACTACACAAGGCTACAGTAACTAAACAGCATGGTACTGGAAAATTCCAAACAGAGATATAGACCAATGGAACAGAACAGAGTCCTCAGAAATAATACCAATACTCCACAGCCATCTGGATCTTGGACAAACCTGAGAAAAACAAGAAATGGGGAAAGCGATTCCCTATTTAATAAATGGTGCTGGAAATTGGCTAGCCATCAGTAGGTTGAAACTGATCCTTTCCTACTCCCATAATGAAAAATTAATTCAAGATGGATTAGAGACTTAAAATAAGGACCTAATACCATGTAAAATCCTAGAGGAAAACCTAGGTAGTACCCATCTGCACATAGGCATGGGCAAAGACTTCAAAACACCACAACGGCAGCAAAGCTAAAAATTGACAAATGGGACTAATTAAACTAAAGAGCTTCTGCACACAGCAAAAAAGAAACTACCATCAGAGGAACAGGCAACCTACAGAATGGGAGAAAATTTTGCAATCTACTCATCTGACAAAGGCTAATATCCAGGAACCCACAAAGAACTCCAACAAATTTTATTACAAGAAAAAACAAAAACAACCCCATCAAAAAGTGGGCAAAGGATATGAACACATTTCTCAAAAAGAGGACATTCATACAGCCAACAGACATATGAAAATGCTCATCATCACTGGCCATCAGGAGAAATGCAAATCAAAAACCACACGAGATACCATCTCACACCAGTTAGAATGGCTGACTACAAAAGTCAGTCAACAGTGCTGAGAGGATGTGGAGAAATAGGAACACTTTTACACTGTTGGTGGATTGTAAACTAGTTCAACCATTATGGAAAACAGTATGGCGATTCCTCAAGGATCTAGGAACTAGATGTACCATATGACCCAGCCATCCCATTACTGGGGATATACCCAAAGGATTATAAATGCTGCTAAAGACACATGCACACGTATGTTTATTGCGGGCACTATTCACAATAGCAAAGACTTGAATCAACCCAAATGTCCATCAGTGACAGATTGATTAAGAAATGTGGCAATACATACACCATGGAATACTCATGTGCAGCCATGTAAAGGATGAGTTTGCATCCTTGTAGGGATGGATGCAGCTGAACCATCATTCTTAGCGTTGTAAACTATCACAAGAACAGAAAACCAAACAATCGCATGTTCCTCACTATAGGTGGGAACTGAACAATGAGATCACTTGACTCAGGAAGGGGAACATCACAATAATCGGGCCTATCGGTAGAGGGGGAGGGGGAGGGATTGCAGCATTGGGAGTTATACCTGGATGTAAAATGACGAGTTGATGGGTGCAGCAGACTAACATACAATAAGTATACATATGTAACAAACCTGCATGTTATAATATGTACCCTAAACTTAAAAGTATAATAATAATAAATAAATTTAAAAAAAAAAAAAAAAAAAATCCTAGAAGTAAACCTAGCAAAAACTCTTCTAGGCAGTGGACTAACCAAATAATTTATGACTGAGATTTCAAAAGCAAATGCAACAAAAATGAAAATAGACCAATGGGACTTAATTAAACAAGAGAACTTCTAGACACAGTGAAGTAAATAATCAACATAGTACACAGGCAAACTACAGAATGGGAGAAAATATTTGCAAACTATGCATCTGCCAAATGACTAATATCCAGAATCTATAAGGAACTCAAATTAACAAGGAAAAAAAATAACTCTATTAAAAAGTGGGCAAAGAACATGAGCAAAATTATTCAAAAGAAGATATATAAGCAGCTAACAAACATGAAAAATGTTCAACATCACTAATTATCAGAAAAATGTAAATTAAAACTGCAGTGACATACCACCTCCACCAGAGAGAATGGCTATTATTGAAAAGTCAATAAACAACAGATGTTGGTGGGGATGCAGAGAAAAGAGAATGCTTATACATATTGGTGGGAATTTCAATTAGTGCAAACTCTGTGGAAAATAGGATGGAGATTTGTCAAACTACTAAAAATAGAAATATCCTTCAACCTAGTAGTCCCAGTACTGGGACACTGGGGACTCCAAAAGGAGGTAAGGTGGGAGAAGGTAAGGGTTGAAAAATTCCCTACTGGGTAGAATGTTCACTAGTCAGGTGACGGGTTCACTAAAAGCCTAGACATTACGACTGCAAAATATATCCAAGTAACAAAACTGCACATGTACCTCTTGAATCTATAAATAAAAAAGAAAGAAAGCAAAACCCCCGTATTATAATCTAAATAGGTTCAGAAACAACATTTGACAAAATTTAACATCCTCTGCTGATTGAAACTCTAAATAAATTAGGTATATATGTAATGTTCCGCAACATGATAAAGACCATATATGACAAGCCCACAACTAACATCATTCTCAGAGGTGAAAATTTGAAAGCTCTTTCAGTAAGATCAGGAACAAGACAAAGTTTCTCATTCATAGAACATCTATTCAAAATTAAGTTGTGAAGGTCCTAGCTGGAGCAGTTAGGTAAAAAAATAAATGAAAGTCATCTAAGTTGAAAAGAAAAAGCACAGTGTCTCACACCTGTGAGTACCAGCATTTTGGGAGGCTGAGGTAGATGGATTGCTTGAGCTCAGGGATTCAAGATCAGCCTAAGCAACATGGTGAAACCTTGTCTCTACAAAAAATACAACTAGCCAGGCATGATGGCACACCTGTAGTCCCAACTGCTTGGGAGATTGAGGTGAGAGAATTGCTTGAGCCTGAGAGACTGCAGTGAGCTGTGGTCATGCCACTGCACTCCAGCTGGGGTGACAGATCAAGACCTTGTCTGAACCAAAAAAAAAAAAAAAAAAAAAAAGGAAAGGAAAGGAAAGGAAGGAAGGAAGGAAGGAAGGAAGGAAGGAAGGAAGGAAGGAAGGAAGGAAGGAAGGAAGGAAGGAAGGAAGGAAAATCGTTTCTGTTTGCAGATATCATGATCTTATATATAGAAACACTAAAAACATTAGAACTCATAAATTCAGTAAAGTTGAAGGACACAAAATCAGCATACAAAAATTTGTGTGTTTCTATGTACTAACAAAACTATCTGAAAAAAATTTAGAAAATACTCCCATTTATAGTAGCATCAAAAAGAATAAAATATTTAGAAATAAATATAATCAGGGAAATTATAGACTGAAAATGTAAAAC
This sequence comes from Papio anubis, assembly GCF_008728515.1. Classification (NCBI taxonomy): domain Eukaryota; kingdom Metazoa; phylum Chordata; class Mammalia; order Primates; family Cercopithecidae; genus Papio; species Papio anubis. Next base: position 74,855,057 of record NC_044978.1, read on the forward strand.
ATTGATAAAAAGAAATTGAAGAAAACGTAAGTAAATGAAAAGATGTATCATGTTCATGGATCAGAATAAATAATATTGTTAAAATTTCTGTACTATCCAAAGTGACTTACAGAATCAAAGTGAACCCTATCGAAATTCCAATGGAATTAGAAAAGAAAAAATATCTTACAGCATTTTATCTAGACTTTTTGATGATGCTTTTCACTAATTTCATTGTGCCATAATTACTGTGAATATGTCTTATCTTTTAAACAGATATTCTAAATAACAGAGACATTGACTTGAATCCTGATGTTACCACTTTAGTTTATGTTAAGCACTTTATATACAGAAAAATAAGACAGAATGCCTTCAGTTTTGTATGGTGCTCCATTTCAACAAGGATAAAGCTTATGTTGAAAATATCCACAGGACATCAAATAAGCTCAGAGGCAGCTAACCCAGTATGAGTATAAGGATTTTATAGAGGAGATAACGCTGGTAGATTTCAGAAAGGTGAAGAAAGATGCATTTGGAGAGTATCTTTGTGATGGAAAACAATATTAGCAAAGGCAGTGAGATAGGAAGTACACTTACAGAGTGGTATAGAGGAAACTTACAATGTGAGGCATGAGTAAAAGAAGATAAAAGTAGAGAGGTAGGAAGGATCCAGATGCTAGAGCACCCAGTGCACTAAATACTAAACCAGGTATCTTGGACTTTTCATCCCAAAGACTGTGTGATATGGTCAATGCAGTGTGACCTCAGCTTGTGCAAACGTAAAGTGGAGATAGTACTTATTTCAGATGCTGTTTAAGAAAATAAGTAATGTAACACATGCAAAGATCTTTTCAGATGCTTGTCAGAGAGTAGGCATCCAAAAATGTTAGTTATCTCTCCTTTGCTTTATTCACATCGTCTTTAAGACGTCCAAGTCCATGGGCCTACTCTTTAAGATAGTCCTATATATTGGTGTAAGTTTCAGGGGTATTGCCCCTAAGCCCATCACTGATGCTCTGACATGTTCTCCAATCTTCTGGGAGTTCCTTGTGATCAATTCTGGTGCTCAATCCTGGTGCTCAATTTTCAGGTATGTTGCCCCTAAGCCCTTCACTGATGCTCTGACATGTTCTCCAATCTTCTGGGAATTCCTGGTGCTCAATTCTGCTCTGGGGCTCATTCTGCCATGGACACTGATTGCATTCCTATGACTTGGGATAAGCAATTTCCCTTCAAGTGCTTTTAGATCTATAAGATAGGCTAGCTATTCTTTAAGAGAGTAATTTACTCTTCCATGGGCCATATTACTCTTTCAGTTTTAAAGTTTTTCTATCAAAAAACTTGGAGCTTTTACAGTTTAAATTTCTGGGCTACAATTAATATAAGTGATACCATACTGCTGTATCCACTTCAGAACTGGGTTTGCATATTTGAAAATTTTCCTAAATTAGTATCTCCCTCAGTTTCCTAGGCTCTACCTCTCACCAGAAAACACACAAAGCAGAGGACCCTAATGTACCCTCGTCATTAGTGGAGACTTAAAACAAGATTGAGAGCCTATTTTCAGCCCCACAGTCTTTTTCACCATTTGTGTCAAAGAGCTTAAGAATGTTTGTGAAAATGGAATTTGTTATGATCTCTTTCTTAATGCTAAAATCCTTTAGATGGGTATGCCAAATATATTGACTGATCTGTATGTACCACCCATGTGCTTCACACATACAGTACATGCTCTATAAATACTAATAGGCAAGAAAAATAATGAAAGAATGAAAAGAAATAAACAATGAAGAAAAGAAAGGCAGACAGGCCAGGCTGGTTCATACTAAGGCATTCAATAAATGTTTTAAATTAATATGTATGATAAAACACATAAAAGGTCACTCCTTAAAATGTAATTTGTCTTGAGATTGAACTACTGAAAAAATATCTTCAACATAGCAGAAATTACTCAATTTCAACTCATTAGGTTGAGATGAGTAATTTTTTAAAAAATTAATGAAGAGTCAGACACTGTGGCTCTATATACCATAACTTTGAGAGGCTGAGGCAGGAGGATTGCTTGAAGTCAGTAGTTCAGGACCAGCACTGGCAACATAGTAAAATTCTGTCTCTACAAAAACCAAATTTAAAAATTATCATGGCATGGCAGCACATGTTTGTAGTCCTAGCTGCCTGGAAGGCTGAGGCGGGAGGATCATTTGAGCCCAGGAGTTCAAGCTTGCAGTGAGCTATGCTCATGCTGCTACACTCAGCCTGGGCAACAGAACAAGACCTCGTCTCTACGAACAAAAAAATAAAATAAAAGAAATAATAAAAGAGGAAACTGAAGTCAAAGAAAGTACATGAGGAAGTTGAAACAAAAGTTATATCTTATTAGTTAGGCAGTGATTTTTTAATCACTGTATATTACAGAGATAAATGGTGGAGGTGAGAGAGGAAAACTTAGAATCTTTTCATGAGCAAAAATGCACAGACAGCATATTTGAGGATACCAAGTTACCTGCCTCATGTTCCATCTTTAACAGTGAACTCACTAATCTTGTTAGGTATATTCCATTCCATTGATCTCCACAGCCATGAATTCAAAGTCTGAAAATTAGATAGCTTCTTCTTCCCTGCAACAAACCTGCTAACAGTGTCATAAATTACTTTCACTCAGGGCAATGACACGATAACTGTTCCATGGCCTAGCTAAGATTGATAATATGCCTCAGAGAGCTAGAGATAAAGACTTTAGACCAATGATTTATAGATGTATATTCATGTGCATTTTTTCCAGTACCACAACAATACATTATTCTATTGGTCTTTTGCTGTGAATTGTAGGAAGATATATTGGACCATAGATCAGACAAAGAAGAGCAACGGGTCTTTTGCTAAACATGAAATCAAGATCCAATTTCTGCAATAAAAAGTGATTCAGTGATTCCCTTGCAACATTTTATATTTGGAAGGCTAGGTGAATGAAGATTATATATAATAGCATTTACCAGTGGCATAATACTCATATCCATAGGTTTACAGAAAATAATAGTAAGAACGTCTTTTTTTCCCAAGTGCACATAATTTATTACATATTTTAAAAATATGATTTAAGGGCCACAAAAGTGCCCTAAGATTGGAAGGTCATGGGAGAATGAGGCTTCATTTGTTATAGGAATTATTTTTTGTACATGAATAAGTTATTTAGTGATAATTTCTAAGATTTTGGTGTACTCATCACCTGAGCAGTGTGCACTGCACACAATTTGTAGGTTTTTCTCTCTCATCCCCCTCCCACTCTTTCCCTTAAGTCCCCAAATTTCATTGTCATTCTTATCCCTTTGCATCTTCATAGCTTAGCTCCCACTTAAGAGTAAGAACAACCAATGCTTGGTTTCCATTCTTGAGTTGCTTCCCTTAGAATAGTGGTCTCCCATTCCATCAAGGTTGCTATAAATAGCATTATTTCATTCCTTTTTGTGGCTGAGTAGTATTCCATGGGATATATATATTCCATGTGATATATATACACACACACGCATACATGTATATGCGTGTGTGTATATATATGTGTATACATACACACACACACGTATATACACACACATATATATACACACACATATATATACACACATACACAAATTTCTTTATCCACTCATTGATTGATGGGCATTTGGGCTGGTTCCATATTTTTGCAATTGCAAATTGAGCTGCTATAAACATGCTTGTGCAAGTATCTTTTTCATAGAATGACTTCTTTTCTTCTCATTAGATACCTAGGAGTGGAATTGCTGGATCAAATGGTAGATCTACTTTTAGTTCTTTAAGGAATCTCCACACTGTTTTCCATAGTGGTTGTACAAGTTTACATCCCCATCAGCAGTGTAAAAGTGTTCCCTTTTCACCACATCCATGCTGACATCTATTACTTTTTAATTTTTTGATTATGGCCATTCTTGGAGGTGTAAAGTGGTACTGCATTGTGGTTTTGATTTTCATTCCCCTGATCATTGGTGATGTTGAGCATTTTTCATATGTTTGCTGGCCATTTGTATATCTTCTTTTGAGAATCATCTATTTATGTCCTTAGCCCACATTTTGATGGGATTGTTTTTTATCTTGCTGATTTGTTGGAGTTCCTTGTAAATTCTGGATATTAGTCATTTGTCAGAAGTATAGATTGCAAAGATTTTCACCTATTTTGTGGGTTATCTGTTTACTGTGCTGATTATTTCTTTGGCTGTGGAGAACCTTTTAAGTTTAAGCTCCATCTATTTATCTTTGTTTTTGTTGCATTTGCTTTTGGGTTCTTGGTCATAAAGTCTTTGCCTAAGTCAGTGTGTAGAAGGGTATTTTCAATGTTATCTTCTAGAATTGTTATGCCATCAAGTCTTAGATTACAGTCCTTGATCCAACTTGAGTTGATTTTTGTATAAGGTAAGAGATGAGAATCCAGTTTCATTCTTCTATATGTGGCTTACCAATTATCCCAGGATCATTTTTTGAATAGTATGTCCTTTCCCCACTTTATATTTTTCCTTGCTTTGTTGAAGATCAGTTGGCTCTAAGTATTTGGCTTTATTTCAGGTTCTCCATTCTATTCCATTGGTCTGTGTGCCTATTTTTATACAAGTACCATGCTGTTTTGGTGACTTTGGCCTTACAGTATAGTTTGAAGTTGGGTAATGTGAAACCTCCAGATTTGTTCTGTTTGCTTAGTCTTGCTTTGGCTATGGGGACTTTTTTTGGTTCTATGTGAATGTTAACGGTTGCTTTCTTCTAAGTCTGTGAAGAATGATGGTGGTATTTTGATGAGAATTGCATTAAATTTGTAGATTGCTTTTTTATTTTATTTATTTTTTATTTTTTGAGACAGAGTCTCGCTCTGTCACTTAGGCTGGAGTGCAGTGCTGCGATCTCGGCTCACTGCAACCTCCACCTCCTGGGTTCAAGACATTCTCCTGCCTCAGCCTCCTGAGTAGCCGGGATTTTAGGCATGCACCACCACAATGGCTAATTTTTGTAATTTTAGTAGAGACACTGTTTCAGCATGTTGGCCAGGCTGATCTTGAACTCTTTACCTCTGGTGATCCATCCACCTCAGCATCTCAAAGTGCTAGGATTACAGATGTGAGCCACCATGCCAGGCCTGTAGATTGCTTTTGGTGATATGATCATTTTCCTGATATTGATTCTACCCATTCATGAGCATGAGCTTCCATTTGTTTGTGTCGTGTATAATTTCTTTCAGCAGTGTTTTGTCATTTTCCTTGTAGAGGTCTTTCACCTCCTTGGTTAGGTATTTTCTCAAGTGTTTTATTTTTCCTGCACCTCTTATAAAAGGGGGAAGAGTTATTGATTTCATTCTCAACTTGGTCACTATTGGCGTATAGCAGAGATACTGAGTTTTGTACATTAATTTTGTACCCTGAATCTTTGCTGATCTCATTTATCATTTCTATAAGCTTTTTGGATGAGTCTTTAGGGTTTTCTAAGTATATGATTATGTCATCAGCAAGCAGTGACAGTTTGACTTCCCCTTTACTGATTGAGTGTCTTTTATTTTTTTCTCTTGTCTGATTGCTCTCACTAGGACTTCCAGTACTATGTTGAATAGAAGTAGTGAAAGTGACCATCCTTGTCTTGTTCCAGTTCTCAGGGGCAATATTTTCAACTTTTTCCAATTCAGTACAATATTGGCTGTGGGTTTGTCATAGATGATATTTTTTACCTGATAGTATGTCCCTTCTATGTTGATTTTGCTGAGTGTTTTAATCAAAAAGAGATGCTGGATTTTGTCAAATGCTTTTCCTGTGTCAATTGAGATGATGATGTGACTTTTGTTTTTTATTCTCTTTATGTGATGTATCACATTTATTGACTTGTGTATGTTAAACAGTGCCTGTATCCATGGAGTTTTGCATTTATGTTCACCAGGAATATTGGTGTGTACTTCTCTTTCTTTGTTATGTTCTTTCCTGGTTTTTGTATTAAGGCGATACTGGCTTCATAGAATGAGAATTCAGTGAGGAGATCCCACCAAATGTGGAGGAATGGGATCAGGGACCCATGTAAACAAGGAATCTGGCCACTTTTTCAATAGAGCAGTTGTGCTGTGCTAAGAGTTCACTTTGGCCCCCAGTCACCTTGAACTCTCCAAATCCTAAAAGCAAGAATAGCTAAGGCTGTTAAACAGGAAAGATGGTGAACTGCCCCTTCCTTTGGGAACTACACCCAAGGGAGGTTTGGAACAACTGTCAGCTGGAAAACACTGATGGGGGTAGTTGTAGATCCCAGTTGGAAGGTCCCAGTTGGAAGTGAGGAGGAATAGGATTAGGGGTTCACAATAGAAAGCAGTCTGACCACTTTTCCATAGAGCAGTTATGTTGTGCTTGGGGGTCTGCTCAAGACCGCAGTTGCCTCAGACTCTCCAAAGCCTGAAGGCAAGAACAGCTAGGGCTGCTGAACAGCTAGGGCTGCCACACAGCTATTATGACAGCCTTCCCCTTCCTCTGGGAGTTCCATCCCAAGGAGGTTTGAAATGGCTATCAGCTAGAAAGCACTGACTGAAGTGACTAGAGACCCCAGTTGAGAGATTCCAGCCGGTGAAGAAAAATGGGATCCTGGATTCAGGTGAACAAGCAGTCTGACCACTTCTCCACAGAGTTGCTGGGCTGTGTTGAGGGACCACTCCAATGCTGAAAGTGGGCACCCTTGTCTTGTTCCTTGACTACTAGAGCAGGAAGGATGGAAGGGTGACATGGGCTGAAAAGCTACCTGTCAGGTACTATGCTCACTACCTGGGTGACAGCATCATTTGTGCATCAAACCTCAGTGGCATGCAATTTTTTCATGTGATAAATTTGCACATTTACCCTCTGAATCTAAAATAAAAGCTGAAGTAACCCCAACATGTTGCACACCCTAAAAAATATAAATAAATCTCATAAATATTAAACTTCATTATTATATTTTTCAAATGAGTCCATTTACAAATGATTTTGAGGAATTTACCTTTTGAATAATGGGAATCAAACACATTATAAAATTAGCATTTTGGTAATCAAAATTAAGGTATTCACAAAATTTTCCTGAAGATCTGTTGGGTGCAGTGGCTCACCCCTATAATCCTAGCACTTTAGGAGGCCGAGGCAGGTGGATTGCCTGAGCTCAGGAGTTCCAGACCAGCCTGGCAACACGATGAAACCCCATCTCTACTAAAAAATACAAAAAATTAGCCCGGTACGGTAGCATGTGCCTGTAATTCCAGCTACTCGGGAGGCTTGAACCTGGGAGGCGGAGGTTGCAGTGAGCTGAGGTCGCACTGCAGCCTGGACGACAGAGTGAGACTCCGTCTCAAAAAAATAAATAAATAAAAATAAAAGTAAAAAAAAATTCCTGAAGATCTTTAAAAAGAATAGACATGGTAAAAGAATAAGGAATTCATAAGAAGATTTATGATTATGATTTTATTCCTGCTTGTATACAGTGGAGTGTGCTAGTAGTTAGCCATACCAGATTTCTTTCAACATAAAAAATGTGATGCCATAACTTCAAAAAATTGTGCAATTAGAATGAGCTTCTAGAACAAATTCTGCTTTCCTTACAAAAAAAGATGATGAAAGTTGCTGTTCAACATGAAGGAATTATGCTGTCAAATAGTCATTTGTTTGAATAACTACAACTTCGTCTTGTTAAGTGATTGCTTCTCTTTGGGCATTTTAGCAAGACAACTTCCAGCACTGGATAAAATTATATAATGCATAATTATAAACCTTGACAGAATGCCTGCCTCATTTAAATCTGTTCAGGCAATCACTGAAAATAGAACTTAATATATCTTATCTGATCAGATTAATTATACTTAAAATTTTAAACTAAAAATGATGCTACAATTTTTAAACAAGGAATGCCAAAGTAATAACGGTTGTTACAGAAATTATGTATATAAAATTTAATGTTTCTGACAATATTTAAATTCTGCATTTATCTTTTAAAGGCCTTCTTTAAAATAGTACATGGTCTATGCTTGGTTACCTGGTGGCAGTGTTCTTGCTTTATAAATTATCATAGCATAATTTTGTCTAGACCAAAGTAATTAAGGTTCACAATTTAGTCCTCACAACACCATGAGATGATTGAGGCTTAAAGACTAGGCAGTTTTATACAAAATGTGTATGTTACCACTTTTTAAAAAATTGTTGGAGTTACTAACATACAGATACAACCATAGATCTGAGACTAAAATGGGAGGCTGATAACTGGGGATAAATTAGAGATCATAGGAAGGAGGCTAACTGGCAAAGAGGATGATGAGAAGTATCCACAGTACTAGCATCAATAATGGGGGACTTACAAAGATAATGAAGTGTCCATGATGGTACAGAGTGATGGTTTTCAAAGCATGGTCTCCAGAACAAAGACATCAGTATCATCTAGAAACACGTCTTAGGCCCCACCTCAGACCTACTGAAACAGAAACTCTGGTGATTCTGATGTACTCTAAAGTTTAAGGCCCACTGGTATAGAGTCTCAGAAATGGAGAAAGGAAAAGAGGAAATTGTTCACATGTTGCATGCTAGCAAGGACTTAAGGAAAATGAGAAGATGAGAGTATCTGTTAGAGTTAAGCATGGAAGTCACTGGAGGCTGTAATACAAGAGACAGAAATGCATGCATACTAGTTTTTATAATATATTTATTAGGGAAATATAGAGACAATAGAGTCAGTGGGATGCACATACTGTGAGATTTATGCTGTTATCTGGAGAAAACATGGAAAATGATACTGAGGGTGCTATATGTATTTATAGGACAGTTGGGAAATGTCAGGGAACTCTAGTCAACCTTGTAATAATGGAAGCTCCTTGACCAGGGATGTGGCCTTTGTAAGACAATAACTTAGTCAAGTGGGGTCACACACTAATGCCTCTGGTATGAGATGGAGAGAGATCTTGTGTTCTTTTGATGTGCTTACCCAGTGCTGCTAAACCAATCCTGCCAAGCCGCATAAAAAGTGAAGAGAAAGGGCAACCAGGACAATGCACGGAGGCCACCCAAAAGACAAAACGCATGTCTCTACTCTTTGATCTTGAAAGCAGCATGTCATAGACAAAAGTTTGGCTACATCAGAGGGGAGTCAAAATCATGCATAGCTCAAAAAGACACATGGCTAAGAATTTTCTTTTTTAAAAAATATGGGTGTTACTAGACCACATTGGTGTCCTGAAGGGACTGATTCAAAGAGAGAACACTGATAATGCAAAACTGAAAGGATGAGTGGAGATGGGATCCGGAGTATATGTGAAGGGAATTGTCACAAAGGTTTAACTAGGAAGCAAGACAAAGAAGAGTTTGACTGCTGTTAGTTTTGTTGAGGGCATTCCTGTCTGCTAACTTGATGATCTCATGGTTTGGACCATCTCCTTCTAAGGAGTGTTAATAGTACTTTCTGGACCATGGCTTGGCTGCATACATCACCAAGTCTTTCGTCCATGGAGAGATAAGAAGCAGAATTGGGTTTCAGGGTGGAATCAGAATTAAATGAGGCAACACCAGCTACCACATCCTTAGGAACTTTCGCCAGGATTCAGCATGTTCACAACACTTCCCTCCCTGCTATATGCATCACTATGGAGAGGCCACCCATACCCTGACCAGGGCCAGTGGTCCATTCACTGGCCCACGCACTTGAAGGCTGCTAGAGCAAAGTAATCACTATTTCTTGACTCTTAAACTAGTAATCCCCAATATGAAGAAAGGGTCTTAATCACTATAAGATCATTATCACCTTTATACAGGGCCTGGCTCACTTGTTCAGGTCAAGACACAAGAAGGAAAGCATTATTTCTTTCCTTCTTGACATCTTTCATCTGTTTCCCTCTATATCTACAAAGAAAGTGAACAGAAGAGAAACGACAAACTGCAATAATAAGAAAATGTGAAATGTCTTATGGAAGACTCATTTTTCAGGGTGTCTTGGAATTACACTATGTACTAGTAGCTTATGTGGTGACAGAATTAGAAATATCTAACAAAGATAGAGAGCATAAAAGCATAAAATAATATGCTATGATTTCAACTCTATTATCACTTTAGTGAAAGCAGACCAAAAAATGTTGAGTATGTATATCTGATCTTAGAGGAAAAAATCCATTTACTTTTCCTATTAAATTGAAGCCCTCCACAGGATGATATTAAGGCAAATGCATTTTTACATACTGTTTTGCAGTACCTCATGTGACCTGTTTTTATAGTGATTTATTAGATGTGATTAGTGAAAATAAGCCACAACGTAGTTTGCCTGACAGAACCATCTTACCCACAATTATAAATCATGTGTAACCACTTGGAACATATATTGTATTTTGAGTAAAATACAACCATGCAGGACATTACCCTCTCTTGTTATGTAATATTTATAGAAAACCAATAGCACCTCAAGCATGAGACAAAGTCTGAGTCCTCTATTATTTTACATTTCAACACTCTAAAAGCAGAAACAAATGGAAACATACAGTTTTTTAAATATTGCAGTCAGGCTCTCTGTAAAAGTTTAATGACCTCAGCATTTACAATGAAGATTAATGACCTAATATAGTTCAAAATAGACTTTTTGCTCAAATAGTTAAATTTTCCACAATGTCTGCTAAGGATAGTGAAGAAGAACATTTTTCTCATTTGACTTTGCTAATCATAGAACCATGCTGACTGGCCTATCAGAAATTCATGCTGCCTATTTTCAAGTGTGTTCTCATAGCTACTTGACTATCTTATTATTCATTTCTAGTTGATAGATTAGTCTGTCCCCTATACTTAAGTTCCAAATCATCTCTTATCTTCTGCAATTCTCTTGCCTAACTTTCCTAAACACTCCAGATGTTCAGGTAGCCCTGCCTTCTTGTTTAAGGAAGACATCAGTATTGAGACTATTAAGCTGAAACTCCCACTTCATTTAGTTTTTAAAATACATTTATTAGGTATTCTTTGCTTATGGGGAAGGGAAGAAGTAATCGGTATCTCCAATGAATTCCTACGGCACTTTGTTTCCCTGATGCACTTATATGTTTATTACGTTGTAATTATTTGTTAACACAGTTATATCCCCTTTTATATTATAGACTTATTGCATACAGAGGCCAAATCTTATACAAATGATTATCTTTCACAGAGCCAAGCCTTTTACACAATTCTCAATTAATATTTGCTAAATGAATGTAGTTAGGAATAAATTATGAAACCCTGACCTTCATAATCTTGGTCTTTGTTTCAAAATAAAAACAATGTAAAGATATTCTATAGGTATATAATTTATTATGAAATTCACAGGTCAATAAAGGAAAGAGCAAAAACTACCTTGTGTAATGGATTTCAAAGAAGGAAAGTTTAATGTAAATTGATAAAGATTAATATCAATTAACTGAAATTTTAAAAATTACCTTCATGTACCTATAAATTCCCCAAGCCGTTATGTGCCAGAGTATGTATTTGGAACACTGGTGTCAGTCATGATATTAAAGGTGTTTTATAAAATAATTTTGTGATCAAGAAGACATGTTAAATAGCATAATCTTAAAGAATCTAAGAACACCTGCAGAAAAAAAAAAAAAAAAAAAAACAGTCTCATTTAGCCCAGCATTTCTTTTTATTTTTTTTTTATTTTTTATTTTTTATTTTTTTTTAATTTATTTATTATTATTATACTGTAAGTTGTAGGGTACATGTGCATAACGTGCAGGTTTTTTACATATGTACACTTGTGCCTTGTTGGTGTGCTGCACCCATCAACTCGTCATTTACATCAGGTATAACTCCCAATGCAATCCCTCCCCCCTCCCCCCTCCCCATGATAGGCCCCGGTGTGTGATGTTCCCCTTCCCGAGTCCAAGTGATCTCATTGTTCAGTTCCCACCTATGAGTGAGAACATGCGGTGTTTGGTTTTCTGTTCTTGTGATAGTTTGCTAAGAATGATGGATTCCAGCTACATATACACCATGGAATACTATGCAGCCATCAAAAAGGATGAGTTTGTGTCCTTTGTAGGGACATGGATGCAGCTGGAATCCATCATTCTTAGCCCAGCATTTCTAGAGACCAAAGAACTCTATTTTGTAATTCATCTATTACTATCGATAGAACATTAGTATTTAATAAATCTCAGTTTGGGAAATTCCACCTTAAAGGAACTCAAAGCAAGTGGTATGGCTTCATTTGGCTCTGATGTCTTCTAAAACAAGTCTTGGATCTCTTTTTTGTCTTTAACCTATTAAAATACTTCATTGAACACCAGCCAAGCACCATCCTCCCTAATAAGAACTGTGAATACACAATACAAGCAAAATGGGCATAGTCCCCCCACCCCATGACATTTAGCTTAGTGAGGATGCAATTATTATTGATAAGATCCAAGAAATATTAGACTCAGTAGGCCAAGAAAACTGTGGGAGACAGAACATTCCCCATAGAGAAAAAAACATGGACAAAGGCAGCATGGTGTAGGGAGGGGCATGGATATTCAAGACCAGGGCTGGAGACAAAGAGTGCATTAGGAAATGGTGAAGATAAGACTGCAGTGGTACATGAGGACAGAGCCATACAGAGCATTGCAGGCAGAGTTTTTACAGATGTGTTTTTATTCTAAAACTAATGGGAAACCATTTAATTATCAATCAGCAAGAAACTGATGTGCATTTTAAAAAGATTCCAGCTGCAATTAGAAAAATTTTGACAGAATCAAGAAAGGATATGGACTTATCAGTTAGAAATAATAATTTAGTAATTCTGGCAAGAAAAAATCAGAATTTAGTGATATGGACTGCAATGTGGCCCTCACCACCACCCCAAACGCTTATGTTGAAGCCCTAAGTCCCAAAACTCCTTGTGACTCTATTGAAGATAGGACCTGTAAAGAAGTGATCAGGTTAAATAAGGTCATAAAGGTGGAGCCCTGATATAGGGATACTGGCATATTTATAAAAGAGGGAAAAGAATACCAGAGATCTGTCTCTTTGCCATTGAAGACACAGCAAGAAAGTGGCCATCTCCAAGCCAGGAAAAAGAGATTTCACCAGAACCGTAATTCTTCCAGAACCTTAAGCTGGGACTTCCCAGCCTCCAGAACTGCTAGAAATTAAATATTTGTTATTTAAGCCATCTGGTGTATGAAGTTTTGTTATGGCACACCAAGCGAACTCAGACACTTGGAGTAGAGTATTGGTGGTAGAGATGAAGAAGCATATACCGACATACAAAAGATACGTAAGAGGAAAATCAGTACCACTTGATGATATGGAAATAGAGGGAAGACCAAGGATGAACTCTGATTTCTGGCTTTTTTGTTTCCTCTTAATGTTTTTTTCTCTAAAACTCTTTAATGTTAACCTATGTTTCTCTTTCATGTCATGTGTACAACTGTTTGTTTTCCTACGTTTCCGTATTTCCTCAAAACTCAGAGCCCTTGCATATTCTATTTCTCTTGCTTCAAATATCTATTATTCTCCTAACTTTTATTTGACTGTCTAACTTCTACTCAACCATCCTTTAATACAATAACCAAGCCTTAGAATCTAATATTCCTCCTACATGTCCCCTGCCTACTTATCACTTGCCATTTTAACTGTCTGTTAATTCTTCTCTTCGTCCTATAATGATGAGAATGGATTGTGATGTATTAGAGAAGGTGATGCTTAAGGTAAATCTTGAAGGAAGGATAAGTAAGAGCTAGCCAGGCAAAGAAGGGGAATAATGGCTGCTCTATTCATTTTTCTATCTATGAGAAGTCCCATATTATAACAATGGGTATATGGTAGACCCAATAGATATTTGCTGACTTAGCTAATGAAGGGATTGATCTAACATATATTTGTATAATTTTTCAGATCTTCTGTCACGTACTTAAGTTGATCCACAGATGCCCTTGTGATTAACGTTCTTTTTAATTGGACACTTTAAATTTGCACTCAAAAGCCTTCTCTTACCAACACCAAAATTGTTCATTGTGTGAACCAATGTTAAAATGGAATCACAGAGAAATGTACTTTTAAACAATAATAAACTTCTTCAAGTTATAAAACAAAAAAACTCTTTGATAAAAGATTTAGGTTGGGTGCGGTGGCTCACACCTGTAATCCCAGTACTTTGGGAAGCTGAGGCGGGTGGATCACGAGGTCAGGAGATCAAGACCATCCTGGCTAACACGGTGAAACCCTATCTCTAATAAAAATACAAACAATTAGCCGGGCGAGGTGGCCCCACACCTGTAGTCCCAGCTACTCCGGAGGCTGAGGCAGGAGAATGGCGTGAACCCGGAGGCGAAGCTTGCAGTGAGCCGAGATCAGGCCACTGCACTCCAGCCTGGGCGACAGAGCAAGAGACTCCCTCTCAAAAATAAAGATTTAGGAGATAAAGAAAACTATAAGGCAGAAAGTGACAATTACTTACAATCCTATATCCTGGAGATAACCTTGCCTTCTACTTTGAAACATAGGTCACCAAAATTTCAGCTATGTTTACATATACACACATACTTTTGTCTTTCTACAAAAAATAAAATGTTAAAAATATGATGTTATACATAAATTATTTTTACTTAATCATATATTACAGATGTCATTTCGGTAAAGGTGTATATGCATCAGTATTTTTATTGACTGCACAGTAATACACAAATATAGTAGTATTTAGTCGTATTAAAATCTCCTTTTAGTGGTCATTTAAGCTGTTATATTGAAATTAGGGATTTTTTTTTTAACTTTTAGGTTTGGGGTACACGTGCAGGTTTGTTATGTAGGTACACTTGTGTTATGGGCATTTTTTTGTACAAATTATTTCTTGACACTGGTACTAGGCCTAGAACCCAATAGTTGTTTTTTGTTTTGTTCCTTGTCCTCCTCTCACCTTCCATTCTCCAGTAGTTCCCAGTGTCTGTTGTTCCCCTCTTTGTGTCCATGTGTTCTCATGATTTAGCTCCCACATATAAGTGAGAACATGTGGTATTTGGTTTTCTGTTCCTACATTATTTTGCTATGGATAATGGCCTCCAGTTCCATCAATGTAGGATCTGATCTCATTCTTTTTATGGCTGCATAGTATTCCATGATGTATATGTACCATATTTTCTTTATCTAGTCTACCATGGATGGGCAGTTTGGTTGATTCCATCCTATTTTGCTATTGTGAATAGTGCTGCATCTGTATTTATGACACAACAATTTATATTCCTTTGGTTATATACCCAGTAATGGGATTGCTGGGTCAAGAGGTAGTTCTGTTTTTAGTTCGTTGAGGAATTGCCACACTGCTTTCCACAATGGTTGAACTAATTTATAATAATCTCACCAACAGTGTATAGGCATTCCTTTTTCTCCACAACTTCACCAGCATCTGTTATTTTTTGACTTGTTTATAAGAGTCATTCTGACTGGTGTTAGATGATATCTTATTGCGTTTTTGATTTATATTTCTCTGATCTATGATATTGAGCTTTTTTTTCCATATACTTGTTGGCTGCATGTATGTCTTCTTTTGAAATGTGTCTGTTCCACATACACACAGACACACACTTGAAGCTGAATGAGGACTCCTGGGACTGTTTTTATAGCAAGCTATTCTCACCTCCAGGCACACTATTAACATTAGAGAGGAATGGATACAAAGTAAGCTGTCAATATCAGATTATCTTTCCATTTTTGGTGTGGTCATGTTCTACCCTCTGTTTAAAGAAACATAACAAATTATAAAAACACAAAAATTGTGCATAGAAAGGAGAGTTACATAAAACCAAAGGGGAAAAATCTAATAACCCCAGTGGTTCCTGAGAGACCAAGAAGAAAGAAAAGTTTCCTTGAATGAATTAATGGCATTCACAGAGACCTGGATGAGACTGGAGATGGTTATTCTAAGTGAAGTAACTCAGGAATGGAAAACCAAACATCATACATGCTCACTCATAAGTGGGCACTAAGCTATGAGGATGCAAAGGCATAAGAATGACATAGTGGGCTTTGGAGACTTAGGGGAAAAGATGGGAGCGGGGTGAGAGATAAAAGACTACAAATTGTGCACAGTGTACACTGCTTGGGTGATGGGTACACGAAAATCTCACAAATCACCCCTAAAGAACTTACTCTTGTAAACTAACACCATCTGTTCCCCCAATAACCTATGGATATAAAAATTAATAATTATTAAAAAAAGAAAGAAAAGTGTCTGTTCATGTCCTTTGCCCACTTTTTAATGGAGTCATTTGTTTTTTGCTTGTAAATTTGTTTAAGTTCCTTATAGACGCTAGATATTAGACCATTGTCAGATGGATAGTTTGCAAATATTTTCTCCCATTCTGTAGGTTGTCTGCTTACTCTTTTGATAGTTTATTTTGCTGTGCAGAAGCTCTTTAGTTTAATGAGATCCCATTTGTCAATTTTTGCTTTTGTTGCAATTGCTTTTGGCATCTTTGTCATGAAATCTTTGCCAGTTCCTATGTCCAGAATGGTATAGCCTAGGTTGTCTTCCAGAATTTTCATGGCTTGTAGTCTTACACTTAAGTCTTTAATCCATACTGAGTTGGTTTTTTGTATATGGTGTAAGAAAGGGGTCCAGTTTCTATTTTCTGCACATGGCTAGCCAGTTATCCCAGCACCATTTATTGAATAAAGAGTCTATTCTGCATTGTTTGATTTTGTCAGCTTTGTTGAAAATCAGATAGTGGTAGGTGTGCAGAATTATTTCTGGGCTCTCAGTTCTGTTCCATTGATTGGTATCTGTTATTGTAGCAGTACCAGTATGCTCTTTTGGTTACTGTAGCCCTATAGCACAGTTTGAAAGTCAGGTAACATGATGCCTGCACCTTTTTCTTTTTGCTTAGGCTTGCCTTGGCTATTCAGGCTCCTTTTTGGTTCCATAAGAATTTTTAAAATGGTTTTTTCTAGTTCTGTGAAGAATGTCATTGGCAGTTTGATAGGATAGCACTGAATCTGCAAATTGATTGGGCAGTATGGCCATTTTAAAGATACCGAGTCTTCCTGTCAATGAGCATGGAGTGTTTATCCATTTGTTTGTGTCATCTCTGATTTCTTTGAGCAGTGTTTTGTAATTCTCATTGTAGAGATCTTTTGCCTCCCTGATTAGCTGTATTCCTAGATATTGTTTATTTTTTGTGGCAATTGTGAATGGAGTTGCTTTCCTGATTTGACTCTCAGCTTGGCGGTCAAAACGTCAGGGAATTTTGTTCACTGATTGTGTATACTGAAACTCTGCTGAGACTGTTTATCAGTTTAAGGAGCTTTTGGGCCAAAACTATCGGGTTTTCTAAATACAGGATTATGTCATGTGCAAACAGGGATAGTTTGACTTCTTCTCTTCCTATTTGGATGCCTTTAGTTCTTTCTCTTTCCTGATTGCTCTGGCTGGGACTTCCAATACTATGTTGAATAGGAGTGGCAAGAGAAGACATCTTTGTCTTGTGCTGGTTTTCAAGGGAAATGGTTCCAACTTTTGCCCATTCAGCACGATGGTGGGTGTGGGTTTGTCATAAGTGACTCTTACTATTAATATTTTGAGGTATATTCTGTCAATACCTAGCTTATTGAGAGTTTTTTAACATGAAGAAATAGTGAATTTTATTGAAAACTATTCTGCATCTCTTGAGATAATCATGTGATTTTTGTCTGTTTATGTGTTGAATCATACTTATTGATTTGCATATGTTGAACCAACCTAGCATCCCACGAATAAAGTTTACTGGGTCGTGGTGGATTAGCCTTTTGAAGTCCTGCTGGATTTGATTTGCTGGTATTCTGTGAAGATTTTTGCATCAGTGTTCATCAAGGATATTGGCCTGAAATTTTCTTTTTCTTTTTTCTTTTTCTTTTTGTTCTGTGTTTCTACCTTGTTTTGGAATCAGGATGATGCTAACCTCATAGAATGAGTAGGGGAGAAGTCTCTCTTCAGTTTTTTGGAATAGTTTCAGTAGGATTGGTACCACATCTTCCTTTATATCTGGTGTATATATCTGGTATTCAGCTGTGAATCTGTCTGGTCCTGGACTTCTTTTGTTGGTAGGCTATTTATTACTGATTCAATATTGGGGTTGTTATGGGTCTGTTCAGGGAATCAGTTTATTCCTCGTTCAGTCTTGGGAGGGTGTATATGTCCAGGAATTCTAGATTTTCTAGTTTGTATGCAAAGAGGTGTTCATAGTCGTCTCTGCTGGTTATTTGTACTTTCTTACTTACTTCTTACTCTCTCTCACTCATGTGATGCCTTCTGCCATGTATAACGCAAGAAGAAGGCCCTGACCAGATGCCAGTGCCTTGGTTTAGAAATTCCCAGTGTCCAGAATTGAGAGGAAACAAATAGATTTCTATGCTGACAGTGGTATTATCCCCTTTATTGTTCCTAATTGTGTTTATTTGGATCCTCTCTCTTTTCTTTTTTATTATTCTAGCTAGTGGTCCATCTAGTTTTTCAAAAAACTAGCTCCTGGATTTGCGGGTCTCTTGAATGATTTTTTGGTCTCAGTCTCCTTCGGTTCAGCTCAAAGTACTTCATAGGGCAGTGGCAGCAGGATCCCTCCTCCTTCCCACCTGTCAGCAGCAGCAGCATAGGCAGTGTGGCAGGGTGCATGCTTTTGAGCCATGGCCGGGTGCTAGCAGGTGTCAGGTGCTGGCTTCCATGCGGGCATTCACAGCAGTGGCAGTGGCAGAAGGGCTACAGGAATTGTGAGGCCCCACCAGGGACTGTGCGTGCCTTCACTCTGGTGGTGATGTTAGCACAGGGGCGGGTCGTTGGTGTGTGCAGGACTGTGTGTGCCCTCTGTGGATATTCATGCTGGCCGTGATAACTGCTCAGGGCAGGCACAGGACTGCTGTTCTCCATGCATAGTTTCGTGACTTACAGGTGGCAGTGTTGGCACAGAGCCTGTGCACTGGTGAGGAAAGGGCTGGCGGGCTCCCTGGTGCCAAGGACAACAGCAGTGCAGCGGGGAGTGGGCTGTTGGGGTACACTCAGGCCCGCAGCAGTGACACTGTAGGGTGTAGATGGCACATGCACAGTGGTGGGAAAGGGAAGGCAAGGTCTGCCCACACACACACACCAGCAAAGCAATGCAGGGGTGGCCATAGGCGAGTGCATGAAGATGAAGCCACAGCACAGGGGAGGCTGCAGTGTGGGGAGGACCCAGGCCAACTGGTGCATGCTTGCGGGCCGCTGTGCTGGAGAGCTCAGGCAAGGTCCACCAGCACAGGAGCTTGGGGCCCCAAGGAGGTTCCTGGGCTCTGTATTAGGTGCAGCCAGGTTTGGGCCCTGAGAGAGGCCAGCTGACTAGGGGTGCTCAAATTGGACTGGTCTCCTCTCATGGGCAAGACTGACTTGCAGCGTTCAGGCCCTACAGTTCCTCTAAGGCTAAAGTCTCCAATGACAGCAAGTCGAGGCTAGGGGGACAGGCATCCCTGGCCATGCTCCACCACTGGGTTCCACACTGGCTGGAGTTATGCCCATACCACTTATCTAAGCAGCACTCCCTACCAAGTCAACTTTCCATAGTGGTCAAGGGGTCTCTTCCTGCTGAGATTCCAGAGGCCAGTGAGGACAGCAGATTGCTCTTTGCTCGTTCAACTCACACCCTCTGCAGGAGTCCTTGGGGCCCAGGAATGGGTGGTGGTGTACAGTAGCCCCGTGCAGGGTACCCAGCTTCCTCCCCCTTCAGCTTAGCATCTGTCTTCCCTCCTTGCTCTCAGTGCCTTTCCTCTGAAGATCTTCTAGGAGTGGCAAGTCTTCATGATGTCCCGGCCCCTCAGTGGGAGATGATCCTTCCGGTTGCATCTAGTCAGCCATCTTGGAGCAGGAGCCAGGATTTCAATATAAGCTGACAATCTAGTATCCTAAACTCATTCTATTTTCTCTTTGATGAAACTATCTTAAGAAAGAATCTAATTCATTTGAAAATGTACCTTGGTGATAATTCCTCATAATGGGCTGACAGCAAAAATAGACTATTGTTTATAGTTCAGTTTGTCTCCTGTCTTGTTAGCAGTGAACATTAGCCAACAGTATTCTCAGTAGCCAGTTACTATTTTGAGTAAAGACCATTTAAATGGTAAGGGACTACTAACACTTAAAAATCTCATATTAATTAGAAGAATAAGATCCATATTTCTCAATCATCCCAAGATTAAGAAGAATAATTGCCATGCTTTGAATGTGTCCCCTAAAGTTTATGTACTGGAAACTTGATCCTGAATGTGGTGTATTAGAAGGTGAGGTCTAACAGGAGGTGTTTTGGGTCATGATGGTATCACCCTCGTGAATGAATTAATACCATTATCATAGGAATGTCTTTGTTATCATTGCAGTGGGTTTCTTATAAAAGGACAATTGGGCCCCCTCTTACTCTCTCTCACTCATGTGATGCCTTCTGCCATGTATAACACAAGAAGAAGGCCTTGACCAGATGCCAGTGCCTTGGTTTTGAAATTCCCAGTCTCCAGAATTGAGAGGAAACAAATAGACTTCTGTTCTTTAGAAATTACCCAATGTTGGGTATTCTGTAATAGCAGCACAAAACTAAGACAATGCTACTACTCTGTGTGTGTGTGCGTATGCACATGCATGTGTATGTGTACAGATGTTAACATACTCTGCTAGTGGAAATCTGAATTGGAATAACTTTATTGAAGGCAAAGTTGGCAATTTTATTGGACTTTTCTATGTCACCTGAAATTCCTCTCGACCCCACCTGTCCCTTTTGATACCACTGCTAGTTTTGTTCAGGTACAGTTAACAGCCTTTCCCATCTGGCTTTACTGCCTCTTTCTTGCTTTGAGATATGAGCTTCTGTGATGGCTTGGTGAGGGTTTTCAAAGGCATCTTTCTCTGAGAAGTCTGCAGGTGAGAGGGAGTTAATATCTGAAGGGCCACCCTTAACTAATGGGGAAAGAAGCAAATTTATGTCATGGGAGAAAGTGCTGAGAATCATTTCCTACACTTTATCATACGGTTGCTAGCAGATCTAGCACCAGAGATTGAAGTGCTGCCTCTGAAGACTATATTCTTATTTCACATTTCCTTTTGATATAGTTTGGATGCCCCTTCCAAACCTTGTACTGAGATGTATTCCCCAGTGTTGGAGGTGGGACCTGGTGGGAGGTGTTTTGGTCATGTGAGCGGGTCTCTCATGGCCTAGTGCTGTCCTCCGTGGTAGTGAGTTCTTTTGAGATCTGGTTGTTTAAAGTGTGTGGTACTTCCCCACTCTCTCTCTCTCTTGCACCTGCCCTCACAATATGAGACATCTGCTCTTCCTTTGCTTTCCACCATGATTGGAAGCATTCTGAGGCCTCATAAGATGCCAAGCAGATGCCAGCGCCATACTCCCTGACAGCTTGTAGAACTGTGAATTAATTAAACCTCTTTTCTTTATAAATTACTCAGTCTCTGGTATTTTTTTGTAGCAACACAAGAATGAACTAACACACTTTTCCTCTTTGTTTTAGTACCCTGTCCTGCATTCCTGCTTCCTCAGATTATATTTCCAAATTAATTAGATTATATTTCCAAATTAATCATGTGTTAATCAAGCGTTTGTCTTATGCTTGACAATTAAGAGAATGAAGGCTAAGAAATCGTAATAAATAAAAATTTAAGACTAAGAAACTGTGATAAATAAAAATTTAAGGGTGCATAACTTTTGCTCTTGTAATTCTACTTTTTAGAACTTCTCCAAAAATGAAGGAGAAAGAATAAGGAGACAGAAAAAATCTGTTTAACTATAAAACACACTCTTTATATCTAGTTTCTTAATTGCTGTAGCCTCAATTTTTGCATAAAGATTGTCTTTTAGGTCAAGGTAGCTCTTTCCTTTAGAAAGTCTTCAGTTTGTTAATACCATGAGCAAAACTATGATCAAGTTTTGACATTGTTATTAAACAGATGTCTAAATACAATGAAGATGTTGCTGAATGCCCATGTCTGCAATGCTTATAATGACAGCCATAACTTTAAGTACATTTATATTGTTTTGCTTTGTTTATGAATGTGTTTTGATTTAACTAGAAAAGTAACAGAAAAAAAAATCTTTACAATTTGTAATTAATTTGAGGTTCAGTGGAAGATTTACAGATCCTGTGAACAGAATGTAAGTATGTGTGCTTGTTTTTATATGTGATAATTTTATCATTGTCTTATAAATTCTCATAAACTAAAATAGATTAGATAACAAATATTTTCACAAACCAATGTTTGTACATCCAATCTTTATCTTTAGCAAATTAAAATAAGGTATTACTGGAAATGATTTTATTTTACACAAGAAATGAAGGTAAAGATGTTGATAATTATTCTTTAGGGTACCACAGCAACAGTTCCAAGAATCCTTTTAAAGCTTAAAAAGTCTGAAATAACAGTGTTACATTGGCAAAGTGTTGCTGCAGACACTTGCAATATAAAGAAACATAATGGAGAGGTCTAGAAATAGAAATGTTAAAGGAAGTTTACTTAGAATAATCAATTTTAGAAGTTTTCTTTAAGTCAGCTATCCAGGGAGTTGACCAATTACTTTTAAAATGTTGTAGGTAATAAAATGTCTCTAAGTTTCTGTGAAATTTATATTTTAGTGACTTTGTTGCCTGTTGCCTTTATTCTTTGTCCCTAGTTATTTTCTTAATTATAAGTGAGGTTAAAAATTTTTAATATAGTTTTTAAATATTGTTACCTTGTTTTGTCAACTTTTCTTGTGTGTCCCTTGCATATGTTTTCATAGGGTCTTTTCTTTTTATTTTCAAGAGTTCATTTTATACTAAGAAAACTACCAAATGTCAAAAGAGAAATTTTTAACACTTGGTTAGTTCATTAATGAGCTAATTATATATTTGAGACATGTTTGTCTATTTGTATGTAAGTCATCTTTTTAACTTTTGAAAGCTGTATGTTGACACTTCTTTCCTTAAGCAAATGGCATTTTTTTTTTTTCTAATTTTTCAGTGGTCTTTTGACTTATGTAAAACCTTATAAGATTTCATTGGCTTATATAATTAAAAATATTTTGTATAGTTTGTTCATTGTTATCATTGTGAATTTGAGATTTGGGGACATACTTAGAAATTACATCTCTTCCTGCAAAACTATTTTTAAAAATAGAACACTAGCCTTTTCCAGTATGTTATGGTCTCTCATTTTGAATATTTCTATCTTTCCTGTTTCAGAAATTATTCACAGATATGAAAATAAGTAATCTGCTTATATTTCATCTAATATCTATCAATATTTACATGTATTTTACAATTGTTAAATAATTCAGCTTTACATCTCTGGCACAAAATGGCAATTTTTAAATATTCTAAATGTCCATGTGTCTTCAAACATGTTTCTGTCCCATTTTTCTATCTAATCAAAAGCAAGTATCATCCTACTTTAGTGGCTACAGCCCTACTTCAAGCATTATTCTCTGGTACAGCTAACTCTATCCTGCTCCACACTCAGCTTTGCAGGTCTCCTGACTATTCTTCTATGTATATCATTCCAGTTGGCCATTGTATTAATACATAATCATATAAACTTAAAAATGTCTTTTTATTGGGATGGCATATTTTACAAATTAGTTTAGAAATAATTCACATCTTTACAACATTAAAAAGTATTGTCCAAATATTAGGCGTGTCTTCCGATTTATTCAAATGTGTTTTGTCCTTTCCCCTTATTTGGAGCAAGAGAAAATTCTTATAATAATCTTTCAAGAATTCTTATTTTTAATTTATTTATCGTTTATGCCATTTTTGTTGCTCCTGTTTTCTGCTTAAATAGCTTATATTTTTGATAAAGTATGCATTGAAGAAAACTTTTTAAATATTGTGAAGGAAAAATCTAGCCAACCTTATTCAACCTTGAGCAGTTAAGTGCTCAAGTCATTACAAATTTTTAAAATCAGGTAAAAGCATTACTTTTGTACATTAGGGCCAAGAATAGATAAAACTAATTTTCTTTAATGACAATATGTGAAGTCACTGTTAATTGCCTACCAATGGATAGTCTCACCATTCTTATTTTTTGAAAAATCACACTCTTAATTATTACCCTCCTATTTTCCTGTTACTCATGGTGATGTACCATCAGTATAAGTCAATTATGGGAATTTGCTCAATTTCAAAAGAAATACTAAGGAGAAAATTATCTCCCCATGTGTGGCCTGTGTATATTAATGTGATAATAATATGGGTGACACATTAAACTGCAGTCATCAAACAACAATGAGTAGAACTAGCCAGAAGGAAGCTACACACTGACAGGCAGAGTTGAAAGGTCGCAGGACACAGGTTCTTATGTTGCTGAACTAAACAAACTTAGATGTCTGTCTATAAGGCTCTTTTTGTGTGAGAAAACTAATGTTCCTCATGGTCTAAACCTACTGAATTGGGATTTTTTTTCTGTTCCTTTCAGCTAAGAATATATTGATTTTATTTACACTTAGAAAGTGCCAATTACTACTATTAACAACAATACTACAGAAATCAAAACGCTAAACAAATAAGAAAATGTTGGAAGATTTCCATAAGGGACACTTGTAGAAAACATGCTTTTCTCCTCAGGCACAATAACCAGATCTCTGTTGTCCTCAGTGGTCCCAGGCATCCAAAGTATGCTGGTTCCTTGTCAGCACTTACAGGCTGGTTTCAGTCCTTTCAGTGTTTCCGTGTATAATTCTGGCTAACAGACTTAGCTATTATCTATATATTTAGATGTATGTTATAGTTCCTCTTAATTCTTGAATTGAAATGAAATAAATTGATTACATTATACTTGCTTTTTTCTAATCTTCTCACATTCTCGTTTTCAAATTATTATTTTTACATTTTGATGTTAACAATACAGTAGTATTTTCCATAACCAGAATTCCTACAAGTTTGACCTTTATTCTGTAGCTAAAAATCCTCAAAGCTTTTTCATCTCTCTATTATATCAAGGCTTCTCCATTCCAGTTATTTATTTTTATGCAACTCCTGATTAGATTATGGCATCAAGTAGTTTATATTTCAATAATGATTTGAGTAAACTAAATTTCTCAACTTCTTTTGTGTTTCATGTTTGTCATTCTTATATTTAAACAGCTTTTCTAGTTACACAATTATTTGATTACCAGTTATTTGCTGTATGTGCCACTATCTTCTAGCACTGAAGAAGTAAAGCTGTGGCCAGCCTGATTTTGTCTTTATCATGAGTTGCCGAGTTATCATGAGTTTTGTTTTTTTTTTTTTTTTTTTCCTGTAGAAATTCAGAATTTTCTATTTCCTTGAAATAACAGTAACTTTACCAAGTTATTTCCAGAGGTTAGTTTCTCTTTATCAGTTTTGCCTGGGACACAATGTGTTTTATTCAGTAAATGTTTCTTTTATAAGATAGTTGAAAATTCTGTTGAGTTTTTTTCTGTTTAGTTTTTGGAAAGATAAGAGTGCATAAATTGAATCTTTTATCTATCTTTCATACTTATATACAGCTTGAGTATTTCTAAATCTGAAAACCCAAAATCAAAAATGCTCCAGAATTCACAACTTTTTGAGTGTCAACATAGTGCCACAAGTCACAAATTTCATACCTGATTACATGTGATAGATTATGTCAAATGCAGGCATAAAACCCACAGTTTATTCAACATCCCCAAGGGACAAAAGACCCTCCCAGTCCTCTTCAATTGCAGTATATCTTTTCTGCACATGCCTAGATTCTCCCATGCAAGCACACCCACAAAAGGTGTGGGTGCAGGCTGGACACACCAATGGCAAGTTTCCCATAATTCTCCACATGAGGTCAAGACCTGTGTGCATTACTCACTGTGTTTCTTTGTTTATTCTCTACTTGGCGATATAAACATATTGTTGAAAATATGGGGTTAAAAAGCCTGCAGATACCCCTGTAGAAAACAGTGATAAGAGAAGGAAGAAGCATTTATGTTTATAGCATGGAAAGTCAAACTGCTGGAGAAACAACAGCGGTGTTAAGTATAAAACATCTTTCAGAAGAGTATGGCATTGAAATGACCATTAGACATGATTTGAAGCAACAGAGGATAAACTGTTGAAGGTCTCTTTTATGCTGAAAGTGATAAACAGAAGTTAATTAAAAATAGAAAACACTACATTAAGCTAAAAATGGAGATTTTTGGTTATGTATTAAAAGAATGGCTCCATCAGTTTCAGTGCACACATGCCACTTCATGGTATGCTGATTATGAAACAAGCAAAGAACCATTACTACAAACTGAAGAGAACTGAATATTCAACAGGCTGGCTGCAGACTTTTTTTAAAAAAAGACTTGGCATTACATGTTAAAATATTTGTGGTGGTAAAGCACTTGCTGATTGTGAAGCAGTGGGAGAAGTCATTAACAAGGCCATTTGCCAAGGTCACTGCTGATGAAAATCTGACACTAGAATAAGTCCGTGATATTGATGAAGCATCACTGCTTTGGTGTTCTATCCCAGAAAGACACTGACTACCACGGATGAGACAGTCCCTGCAGGAATTAAAAATGCTCAAGAGAGAATAACTGTGCTAGGATGTGCTAATGCAGCAGGCCTGCCTATGGGTAAACTTGCTGAGATAGGCAAAAGAGTCCTCTCTCTTTTCAAGGAATTAATTTCTTAGCACTCCATTACGATGCTAACAAAAAGGCATGGATCACGAGGGACATCTTTTCTGGTTAATTTCACAAATATTTTGTACTTGTAGCTCATGCTCACTGTAGGGGAACTGGACTGAATGACTATTGCAAGGCTGTTATTTCTTGATAACTGTGTGTATCTGCAAGTCCCCCAGCTGAAATACTCATCAAAAATAATTTTTATGCCATGTGCTTTCCCCCAAATATGACTTCATTAATTCAGCTACTTGATCAGGGTATTCTTAAATCAATAAAGAATACTTTTTGGATGGCGTGGTAGCAGCA
Organism: Papio anubis; assembly: GCF_008728515.1. Taxonomy (NCBI): domain Eukaryota; kingdom Metazoa; phylum Chordata; class Mammalia; order Primates; family Cercopithecidae; genus Papio; species Papio anubis. The sequence goes on from NC_044978.1 coordinate 74,881,950, forward strand.
GAGAATGAGTTTTCAAAAGGCATTTAGCATAAAGAATGTTATACATGCTGTTGCCAGTGCTTGGAACACAGTGATTAAAGACAATTGTGCATACCTGGTACAAACTCTGGCCTGTGACTAAGTTCAGTGATGATGATGAACAACATGGTGACTTTGAAGAATTCCATATGTCAAGTGGGAAAAAAATGATGTCTGACCTTGTTATATATGCAAAATATATACCTTTAGAGTCTTTCAGTAAACTGTAAAAAGTAAATATTGAACGTGTTTTTTTTTCTTTCCTTTTTCTTTATTATTATACTTTAAGTTCTAGGGTATGTGTGCATAACGTGCAGGTTTGTTACATATGTATACATGTGCCATGTTTGTATGCTGCACCCATTAACTCATCATTTACATTAGGTATGTCTCCTAATGCTATCCCTCCCCCCAACCCCTCCCCACAATAGGACCCAGTGTGTGATGTTCCCCTTCCTGTGTCCAAGTGATCTCATTGTTCAATTCCCACCTATGAGTGAGAACATGCAGTATTTGGTTTTCTGTTCTTGTGATAGTTTGCTGAGAATGATGGTTTCCAGTTGCATCCATGTCCCTGCAAAGGACACAAACTCATCCTTTTTTATGGCTGCACAGTATTCCATGGTGTATATGTGCCACATTTTCTTAATCCAGTCTGTCACTGACGGACATTTGGGTTGATTCCAAGTCTTTGCTATTGTGAATAATGCCACAATAAGCATACGTGTGCATGTGTCTTTATAGCAGCATGACTTATAATCCTTTGGGTATATCCCCAGTAATGGGATGGCTGTGTCAAATGGTATTTCTAGTTCTAGATCCTTGAGGAATCGCTACACTGTTTTCCACAATGGTTGAACTAGTTTACAATCCCACCAACAGTGCAAAAGTGTTCCTATTTCTCCACATCCTCTCCAGCACCTGTTGTTTTCGGATTTTTTAATGATTGCCATTCTAACTGGTGTGAGATGGTATCTCATTGTGGTTTTGATTTGCATTTCTCTGATGGCTAGTGATGATGAGCATTTTTTCATCTGTATGAATGTCTTCTTTTGAGAAGTGTCTGTTCATATCCTTTGCCCACTTTTTGATGGAGTTGTCTGTTTTTTTCTTGTAAATTTGATTGAGTTCTTTCTAGGTTCAGGATATTAGCCCTTTGTCAGATGAGTAGATTGCAAAAATTTTCTCCCATTCTGTAGGTTGCCTGTTCACTCTGATGGTTGTTTCTTTTGCTGTGCAGAAGCTCTTTATTTTAATTAGATCCCATTTGTCAATTTTGGCTTTTGGTGCCATTGCTTTTGGTGTTTTAGACATGAAGTCCTCGCCCATGCCTATGTCCTGAATGGTATTACCTAGGTTTTCTTCTAGGGTTTTCATGGTTTTAGGTCTAACATTTAAGTCTCTAATCCATCTTGAATTAATTTTCGTATAAGGAGTAAGGAAAGGATCCAGTTTCAGCTTTCTACTTATGGCTAGCCAATTTTCCCAGCACCATTTATTAAATAGGGAATCATTTCCCCATTTCTTGTTTTTGTCAGGTTTGTCAAAGATCAGATGGCTGTAGATGTGTGGTATTATTTCTGAGGGCTCCGTTCTGTTCCATTGGTCTATTTCTCTGTTTTGGTACCAGTACCATGCTGTTTTGGTTACTGTAGCCTTGTAGTATAGTTTGAAGTCAGGTAGTGTGATGCCTTCAGCTTTGTTCTTTTGGCTTAGGATTATCTTGGCAATGCGGAGTCTTTTTTGGTTCCGTATGAACTTTTAAGCAGTTTTTTCCAATTCTGTGAAGAAAGTCTTTGGTAGCTTAATGGGGATGGCATTGAATCTATAAATTACCCTGGGCAGTATGTCCATTTTCACAATATTGATTCTTTTAACACCCCTAATGAGGCTCCAGTTTATTTCTTGACTAAGGTGAAATAACCAAAGTGGTTCTGAGTCAAAGTGATCATGATAATAGTGACAATGAAAATGATGTAAACAGCGCAAAAAAAAAAAAAAAAAAAAAAAAAGGGTCTATAGACCACAGGATGAAATGTGTGATGGGTTAATGGAAGGACTAGAGCAGTGTGTATATATAGTAGAACAAGAAATCATGTCATTTCATAATATCAGAGAGACTTTGAAGACAAAAACCATTGTTGATGAGGCTCATAACTATGAAGGAAACATTTTTAAAAGCCATCTAGCAGAAGATCTCCTTATCCTTAGAGGACCCACATCCTGTTCTTCAACTGTTTCTGATGTTTCTTTTCACCTAAAAAAATAAAATTCGGTGTACAGTAACCTTTTAATCAAAACATAGCATCATAAGTGGAGACTGAAATCCTGCCATTGTTAGTGGTTGCTTTGTTTTGTTTGTTTGTTTGTTTGTTTGGGAGACAGAGTCTTGCTCTGTCACCCAGCCTGGAGTGCAGTGGCACCATCTTGACTCATTACAACTTCTGTTTCTCAGGTTCAAGTGATTCTACTGCCTCAGCCTACTGAGTAGCCAGGAGTACAGGCGCTCACCACCTTACCCATCTCATTTTTGTATTTCTAGTAGAGATGGGGTTTCTCCATGTTGGCCAGGCTGGTCTTGAACTCCTGACCTCAAGTGATCCACCCGCCTCGGCCTCCCAAAGTGTTGAGATTACAGTTGTGAGCCACTGCACCTAGCCAGTGGTTGCTTTAACAATTGATACAGGTTTTCTGGTGATGCTGCTGTGCTGCTTAGTTACTGTGAACACATTTGTATTTTTACTGTGTAAATTGTATGTCATATTTTTTACTATTAAGTATTTATGTGTAAATAAGTGTAAGAAAATGATTGCTTATCAGTAGCAGATAAATTCAGAGTCAGAAATGATGGTGATACCAAACAAGCACAGATTGATTAAGTGGGTGACTGATAAAAGAATAATTTTGCTTTTTGATTGTTTAATGTACACAAATGTTTCCTGAAAAAAATTATTTAAAACATTGTATAAAATTACCTCCAGCCTATGTTTATAAAATGTGTATGAAATGTAAATGAAATTTATGTTTAGATATGTGTGTGCCAACCCTGACACATATCATTGTGTATATGAAACATTTCAAAATCCAAGAAAATCTAATATCTGAAATACTTCTGGTCCCAAGCATTTCAGATAAAGAATTCTCTCTCTCTCTCTCCATATATATATATGTTTTCTGTCTTCATATATATATACTTATATATACACACTCATACACATATATATACACATACACATGTATTATATATATACACATTATATATTATATATTTATATGTATATTCCTATACATATAAAATTTGTGTATATAAATTCATCTGATCTGTAGTTACTTAATTTTGATGTGACTTTTCACAAATTCATTCATCCCCAGCAGGTTTTATTCTATTTTTTCTGCCTTTAAGATAGCTCTTATTTTTGTGATGCCTTTATTTTAACTTCTATTATTTTTCCACATCTGGCAACTTATATTTTTACCTCTTTATTATCTATTCTTTTATCTAATCCTTTCATGTTTTCTTTGACTAGTGTATCTTTTATTAGGGATCTTATTTTAAAAAGAATGTTCTTGTTAATGTTTTCTATTTTGTGATATTTTGTGCTAGTTTTCTACCTTTAGCTGGTTTTCTTCTCTTCATTTTTGTTTTGTACTACCTTATACAGACCCTTTGCTGATTCCTTAACTCCTTCTTTAAGTAGAGTTGTTTAATCAGGGTTATCAATGTATTTAACAATATTTTAGGGCAGGGCTAGCAGAGGCAACTAGCAACATTTATTTGAATGTATCTGCCACAAATTCCCTTAAGCTAATATGTTTTGTTTTACATCCTTGGAATAGGGCACTCATTGTAGGTAGAGGAATTCTAGAGATGTGCTACTATCTTTGATTTGAATGCTGACTATACTTGTCAGCTAAGTTATCATGAGTGTCATTTAATTTCTCTGTGCCCCAGTTTCTTTGTCCCTATAAAGGCAATAATAATGATATACCTACTTTATAGGGTTGTAGAGAGGCTTTAAAAGATTAGCATATGTGCAGTGCTTAAAATAGATATTGGCACATAAACATCTACTAAATAAGAGATATTAATATTATATTTCTCTATTTTCAATGTTGCCCCTCTTGAGTCAGCAGAAAGCCTGTATACCTCTAGATGAAGCTTTCCATGTCTCAGTTTTTCAATTTTTAAAAAAATCTCTGTTAGCCGATTCTACTTAGAAAATGCATGTGTGCTTGACTCTTCTTTATTGCAAACTAAGTTATCTCCAATTGTTTATAACTTTTTTAGCCTAGTTCATTTTGATATTAACATCTCTCTTTACTATATGACTATTGATTTTTAGAATTCATGCCTTAATGATTCCATTACATCATTTTTAATTCTTAATTTGTATTTTTAATTTTAGCATATTTCAAATATATTTCACACTAGATAGGATTTAAGTAATAAAGGAGTATATTAATTAATAATAAAAAAAGAAGATGTAAATATGAGGTACAGGTGGGAGATTGCTGAGGAGTTTTCTTTCTTGCCTTTTCCACATTGAATAATGCCCTATTTGACAATTAAAATTTGACCACACCCTGATATTACTGTGATTCTCCACTGCCTCAAAAAAGAAAATATTCTATCTTTCTCACAGAGACTTACTCTTCCTAATGTTTAAAGGCAGCAGACATAGTATCCATAATGTAAACAATGTAATTTTTATATTTAATCATATGTTTTTCTTTCATTAATGTATGGAGTTGTTGAGCCATGCATATTTATCTGAATGATAGGTTAGATGTATATATATCATATCACTATCATTGAGTATAATTAATTTCATCAGTCAAATAAGCCAAATTGTGACTCATCAGTTGGTATAAATATTTTATCTCCTAAAACCATTTTGTTTTTATGAAAGCTATTAGGGTTCTGTTGCTATATCTGCTCAATTTTCCACTTAATCTAGTAGACATGAGAAGGTATTCAATCTTCTCTGTGGAATTTGTCTTTTGCTCACAGTATGATGCCTGTTGCTGTGACTTTTTTTGCCTCTGTTTGAATTAGTCCAGCTACTTTCTACTCTTCTTTTCTCCTGTATACTGTATTATTAAAAGATATTTTTCTGTCATTTAGTTTTGTTTATATTGATATTGTAAATGTCATATACCAGTAAGTATTTTAGTAAAAAGGTATTTTTACAGACAAATGCACACCCTTTTTTTTTCTGTTTTTGAGACGTTGCCCAGGATGGAATACAGTGGTGAAATCTCGGCTTCATACAGCCACCACCTCCCAGGTTCAAGCAATTTTCCTGCCTCAGCCTCCCAAGTAGCTGGGATTACAGGTGCCCGCCACTGTATCTGGCTAATGTTTTGTGTGTATTTTTAGTAGAGATGGGGTTTTACCATGTTGGCCAGGATGGACTTGAACTCCTGACCTCAGGTGATCCACCCATCTCAGCCTCCCAAAGTGCTGGGATTACAGGCGTGAGTCACTGCGCCTGGCCTGCACACCCTTTTTATTGTTGAAATAGACCCCACATTAACTCATCTTTTATGAAATTGAGATGATGAAACAGAACACGATAAGAAGGAGGAAGAGGAGGAAAGGAAGAAGCAGAGTAGAACAACAACAACGAAGAGAAGAACAGAGAAAAAAAGGTAATAGGAATTACAAGTTATTTTGTGGTTAATGTGCTTTAATATGAACCAAAACAAATAAAAAGTCGTGATGAGGTATTACTGTTCTCCTTTCCATTTTAAAAATGAAAATGAATTATTTTATACAAGTATATGTAAAAGTCTAAACATGGACAAGCAAATCTATTGTTAATATAGTTTACATACAGTTTAGGTAAAGGTCAATATGTATTTTAGAAATGGTATGAAAGTTTAACTAAATTAGTATTTATTTAAATACTACATGACCATAATTTTATGTTTAGTATTCTAAAAATATTTCTGATGTTAAAGAACTTGATTAAGTTTATGACTCTGATAGGTTATTTCTTTAGGTTTCAAAGTTATATAATTTTAATTAATTAATTAGTGATTAAATAATCAGTTAACTTTTCTAGACCAGTAAGGGATACCAAGTCTTCATTCCTAAGTGGTATCATTTTGTAAGAAAATACTGGGAGATAATTAGAGGAGAAACTAATGAAATAAAAAAAAAACTGAAGAATTAGGAAATACAGGTGTTTACTAGCATTGAATCAGGCTTTCTGTCCTGTTATTTTTAATAGAAATAAAGAACAATAGAACTCTCAATAGACTACATATTATTTGGAAGGACACTGACTTAACTGTGAAAGGATGTGAAGTACCAAACTACTCAAGGTTATTCGCTGAAAGATAGTTAGAAAAGTACAAAAGAGTTGACCTAAAAATCATTAAATCTTTCAAATGAATAGGAATACAACTCATCTTTCTCCCGTGTCATCAACTTTCTTTGTCCATGGAACTCATAGCACTTACATACCTCTTTTTGTAAAATCATATATTGCTTTGTAATAGCTCATAAATTATTTAATATTTGATGTATATATGAAATGTTATCACACCTACTTTGTAAACTTCTCTCCAGCAGGGCTCCTTGTGGTATCTGAAACATGCTTAGTATAATGATGTACACCTCCTACTGTAACAACCTCTGTACCTGCATTCCACTCAGACATTTATTAATGAACACGCCAGATTGATCAGGCCTTCATATTTGCTGTTCCACTCTGATTGCTAATTAGTCAAGAGCCAGCTTTTAACACCACCCTCCCCACTTTTTATTTCCTATTCTCTTTATGCTCAACCTTAATTTTTTTTTTTTTTTTTTTTTTTTTTTGCAGGGCAATCATTTATTCATGTGACTGGCTTATAAAAATCTGCCATCTTTATCTGGTTTTTATATTGACCCTCAAATTTTCAATATTGTAATATTAATTGCAATGATACATATGAACACATAGAAAGCCATTGCCTAATTTTTCTTCTACAACTGCAAAGATCCTCATTGCATGCCTTTTCTCTGGGACCTAAGTACATTTTAAATGTTTAGAAAGCATTTTAAAATATTTTCTCCTTTGTTGTTTCAGAGATGTAAATTGCCTTGTTCTGCATTTTGATTTATAGGTACTGTATATGTTTAAATTTTTAGAATTTTATTTTCCTTTTTCTTGATATATTATTATTCCTAAACTTATAAAACACAGCATATACATATTAAACAGCTAACCAGATTTCTCATTAGCAAGAAGCTCTGGGAAATAAGAAGGGAAAAGAATATAAGAAATGTGGCAGGAATAAAAAATAAAAAACAAAAACCTCCTCAAAAGAGGTTTTTGTTTGGGCCTATGTAGAGCCTACTTAAAAGCTGTTAGATTTTTCCCATCCAGAAGACTGTGGTGGAAATTTAATCTTTGAATTTATGAAAACTAATATATGTGCATGTTTACTTCCATCTATATATTATATGAAGTATACATAAGTGTACATAAAAAGTATACAGGGTGATAGAGGAGCTGGAGTGAGATGGAGAAATAGAAGGCTCTGCCAGTAATCCCCTCTGCAAGGCCACCAATTTAACAACTGTCTACACACAAAAGCACCTTTGTAAGAACCGAAAAACAGGTGAGCACTCACAGTACCTGGTTGTAACTTTGTATTACTTAAAAAGGCACCAAACAGATAGAAAAAAACAGTCTTGAATTCCCAACACCACCCCTTCTCTATGCCCTGGCAATGGCAGCATGGTGAGGAGGGCATTTCTATGTGCAAACAGGGGCAGATAGTGCAGCAACTTTGAGGCATTAAACTCATTGGTTGTCCTGTTATAGCAGAAAGGAAAACTGGACCAAATTCAGCTGATGCTCACCCACAGAGGGAGCATTTAAACCAGGCTTCACCAGAGAGGTATTGCCAATCCCAACAGTAAAATCTTGACTTCCACAAGCCTTGCTGCTGTGTGTTATAGTGTTCTGGGGGTGCTAAATAAACTTGACAGGCAGTCTAGGTCACAAACACTGCAACACCTAGGAGAGTCCTAGTGCTAAACTGGATCCAGAGACAGTGGACTCAGGTGGCACATGACTTACTAAGACACCAACCGGGGTAGCTAAGGGAGTGCTGGCATCAATCTTCCCCTACCCCAGGCAGCACAGCTTGCAGCCCCAAAAGAGACTCCTTCCTTATGCTGAAGGAGAAGAGAGGAAAAAATAGGAAGGACATTGTCTTGCATGTTGGACACTAGCTCAGCCACATCACGATAAGGCATCAGTCAGAGTCATGAGGACCCTTTTCCAGGCTCTAGCTTCCAGATGGCATTTCTAGACATACCCTGAGCCAGAAGGGAACATACTGCCTCGGGGGAAAGGACTCGATTCTGGCAGCATTTATTACCTCCTAACTGAAGAGCCCTTGGGGCCTGAATATAGCAATGCCCAGGTACTACATCAAGGGCCTTCGGTGAGACTCAAGACTTGCTGGCTTCAGGTGAGACTCAGCACATTCCCAGCTGTGGTGGCTGCGGGCAAGACTCCTTCTGCTTCAGAAAAGCAGAGGGAAAAGTAAAGGGGGCTTTGTCTTGCGCATTAGTTACCAGTTCAGCCACAGGGCAGTAGAGCACCAAACAGGCCCTTTGGATCCATGATTCTAGGACTTGACTCTTGGATGTCATTTCTAGACTTCATCTGGGCCCAAGGAGAGACCACTGCCCTTAAGGGTGAGTCCCAAGCCAGGCAGCATTCACCAAAAGCTAACTGAAGAGCCTGGAAACTTGAAGGAACACCAGAAGTAGTCTGGCAGTCCTCCCTGTGGGACTAAGGTGGTGGTGGTGGCCATGGGGTGAGGTTCCTCTGCCTTTGGAAAGCAGTGGGGAGAGTGGGAAGGACTGCATCTTGTGGTTTAAGTGCCAGTTCATCCACAGTACAGTAGACCACAAGTAGACTTCTACTTTACTCTAGTCCCTGGCTCCTGGACAGTACCTCTGGACTGGTCTGGGACGTAGGGGAGTTTGTTGCTCTGAGGTGAAGGACACAGGCTTGGCTGGTATTGCCACCTTCTGATTATAGAGGCCCAGGGCCTAAAGCAAACATACGCAGGAGCCAAGGATTACAGCAGGCCTTGGGTGAGACCTAGAGCTGTGCTGGCTTTAGGTCTGACCCAACACAGTCATAGTAGTGGTGGCCACAAAGGTGCTTGTTTCACTTCAATCCCAGCTTTAGGTGGCTCAGAACAAAGAGACTCCATTTGTTTGGGAGAAAGTAAAAGAGGAGAACAAGAGTCTCTGCCTGGTAATCCAGAGAATTCTCCTGGATCTTGTCCAAGACCATCAATGTTGTATCTCTACGAGTCTGCAAAAAGCACAGCATTAATGGGCTTGAGGTGCCCCCTAAAGTAGATACAGCTTGGATCACAACACCAAGAGCTTTCAAATATCTGTAAAGCCTTCCAAGAAGGACAGGTACAAAGAATCCCAGAATGTTAAGAAATGCCCAGATACAGACACAAATCTGCAAGTATCAAGGCAATCCAGGGAAATACGACCTCACCAAATGAACTAAATAAGGCACCAGGAGCAAGTCCTCAAAAAGCAGAGATATGAGACTTTTCAGAAAGAATTGAAAATAGCTTTTGAGGAAACCCAACGAAATTCAATATAACACGGAGAAGAGATTCAGAATTCTATCAGATACATTTAACAAAGATATTGAAATAATTGAAAAGAATTAAGAAGAAATTCTGGAGCTGAAAAATGCAATTGGTACACTGAAGAATGCACTGGAGTCCTAAATAATGGAATGGATCCACCAGAAGAAAGCATTAGTGAGCCTAAAGACAGGGTATTTGAAAATACACACTCAAAGGAGACAAAAGAAAAAAGAATAAAAAACAATGAAGCATGCCTACAGGATCTAGAAAATAGCCCGAACGGGTAAGTCTAAGAATTATTAGCCTTAAAGAGGAGGTAGAGAGGAGTAGAAGGTTTATTCAAAGGGATAATAACAGAGAATGTCCCAAACCTAGAGAAAGATATCGATATTCAAGTACAAGAAATTTAGAGAACACCAAGCAGATTTAACCCAAAGAAGATTGTATTTAATAGTCATACTCCTAAGGATCAAAGATAAAGAAATGATCCCAAAAACAGCAAGAGAAAATAAATAAATACAAGGAGCTTTAATACATCTGACAGCAGACTTTTCAGTGGAAACCTTACGGGCCAGGAGAGAGTGGCATGACACATTCAAAGTGCTGAAGAAAAAATATTCAGCAAAAATATTCTTCAACCATGAAGGGAAAATGAAGACTTTACCAGACAAACAAAAGCTGAAGGATTTCATCAACACCACGCTGATCTTGCAAGAAATGCTTAATACTTCAATCAGAAAGAAAAGGACATTAGTGAGCAAAAAGTAATCACCAATAGGTACAAAACTCACTGGTAACAGTAAATACAAAGAAAAACACAAAATATTATAATACCATAACTGTGGTATGTAAACTACTCTTATCCTAAATAGAAAGACCAAAGGATGAACCAATCAAAAATAATAGCTACAAAATTTTTTAAGACTTAGAAAGTAAATAAGATATAAAGTGAAACAATAAGTTAAAAAGCAAGGATACCAAGATAAGATATAGAGTTTTTAACGATTTTATTTTCATTTATTTGTTTACGCAACAGTGTTAAGTTGTTATCAGCTTAAAATAATGAGTTGTAAGATAGTATTTGCAAGCCTCATAGTCACCTCAAACCAAAAAACATACAACAAATAAACAAAAAATAAAAAGCAAGAAACTAAATCATATCACCAGAGAAAATTACCTTCACTAAAAGGAACATAGGAAGGAAAGATAAAAGGAAAAGAAGACCACAAAACAACCAGAAAACAAGCAAAGAAATGCAGGAGGAGTGCATCCCTACTTATCAATAATAATATGGAATGTAAATAGATTAATCAAAAGATACAGAGTAGCTAAATGGATAAAAAGTCAAGACCCATTCATCTGTTGCCAAAAGAACACCTTTGAAGACACAAATAGACTGAAAATAAAGGGATGGAAAACGATATGTCATGCCAATGGAAGCCAAAAAATAGCAGATGTAGCTATAGCTACACCAGATAAAATAGATTTCAAGACAGAAATTATAAGAAGAGACAAAGCAGGTCACTATATAATGAAAAAGAAATTCACTTAGCAAGAGGATATCACAATTGTAAATATATATGCACCCAACACTGGAGAACCCATATACATAAAACAAATATTATTAGAACTAAAGAGAGAGATATGTCTCAATACAATAATAGCTGAAGACTTCAGCATCACATTTCAGCACTGGACAGATATTCCAGAGAGAATCTACAAAGAAACATCAGACTTAATCAGCACTAAAGACCAAATGGATCTAATAGACATTTCATCTAATAGCCGCAGGAAACACATGCTTTTCTTCAGCACATGGATCATTCTTACGGATGGATCGTATGTTAGGTCACAAAACACATATGAAAACACGAAAGAAATTGAAATAATATTAAGCACCTTATCTGACTATATTGGAATGAAATTAGAAATCGATAACAGGAGGAATTTAAGGACTATACAAGTACATGGAAATTAATCAATGTGCCCCTGAAGGACCAGTGGGTCAATGAAGAAATTAAGAAAAAAATTAAAAAGTTTCTTGAAACAATGAAAACAAAACATGTCAAAATCTAGGAGACAGAGCAAAAGTAGTACTAAGAGACAAGTTTATAGCTGTAAGTGCCTACAAAAAAAAGTAAAAATGAAAACTTCAAATAAAAAATCTAATAGTGCATCTCAAAGAACTAGAAAGGTCAGAGCAAACCAAACCCAAAATTGGTAGAAGAAAAGAAATAAGAAAAATTATAGCAGAAAGAGATAAAATTGAAATGAAGAAAACAATATAAAAGATTAATGACACAAAACTTTTTTTTTTTTTAAAGTTAAACAAAGTTGACAAACTTTTGGCCAAACTAAGAAGAAAAGAAATATTTAAATAAATTAGAAAATCTAGAAGAAATGGATAAATTTCTAGACTCATACAACCTACCAAGAATGAACCATGAGGAAATTCAAAACCTGAACAGACTAATAACAGGTAATAAGAGTGAAGCCATAATAAAAAAATCTCCCAGTAAAGAAAAACCCGGGACCCAATGGCTTCACCGGTAAATTCTACCAAACGTTTCAAGAGGAATTGACACCAATCTTACCCAAACTATTCTGAAAATTAAGGGAGGAGGGAATACTTCCAAATTCATGCTATGAGGCCAGTATTACCCTGATAACAAAGGCAGACACAGATGCACCCAAAAAAGAAAACTGCTAGCCAATATCTCTGATGAATACTGATGCAAAACTCCTCAAAAAAAACACAAACAAAGTTCAACAATATATTAAAAAGAAGATTTAGCATAGTCAAGTGGAATTTATCCCTGGGATACAAGGATGGTTAAACATACACAAATTAATCAATGTCATACATCATATCAACAGAATAATGAACAAAAACCACATGATCATTTCAATTTATGCTGAAACACATTTGATAAAATTCAACATTCCTTTTTTGATAAAAACCCTGAAAAAACTGGGTATAGAAGGAACATACCTTATCATAATAAAAGCCATATGTGACAGATCTACAGTTAGCATCATACTGAATGCTGAAAAAAAATGTAAGGCTTTTCTCTAAAATCTGGAACACAACAAGGCTGCCCGCTGTCACCACTGTCATTCAACATAGTATTGCAAGTCTTAGCTAGAGCAATCAGACAAGAGAAAGATATAAAGGGCTTCCAAATTGGAAAGGAAGAAGTCAAATTATCCTTTTTTACAGATGATATAATCTTATAATTGGAAAAACCTCCACACACAAAAAAATGATTACCTGATAAACAAATTCAGTAAAGTTGCAGGATACAAAATCGACACACAAAAGTCAGTAGCATTTCTATTTGCTAACAGTGAACAAGCCGAAAAAGAAATTTAAAAATTAATCCTATTTACAATAGCCACAAATAAAATACCTAGGCATTAATGAAAGAAGTGAAAGATCTCTACGATTAAAACTATAAAAGACTAATGAAAGAAATTGGAGAGAATACCAAAAATTTTTTTTTAAACTCACGTTTGGAAGAATCAAAATTGTTAAAATGTTCATACTACTCAAAGCAATCTACAGATTCAATGCAATCCCTATCAAAATACCAATGACATTTTTTACAGAAATAGAAAAAACAATTTTAAAATTTATATGGGACCACAAAAGACCAGAATAGCTAAAGCTATTCCAAGCAAAAAGAACAAAATTAGAAGAACCACATTACCTGACTTCAAATTATACTGCAGAGCTCTAATAATCAAAACATCATGGTACTGGCATAAAAACAGACACAGAGACCAATGAAGCAGAATAGAGAACTCAGAAACAAATCCATAAACCTAAAATGAACTCATTTTCAACAAAGTTGCCAAGAACATACACTGAGGAAAATACAGTCTCTTCAATAAATGATGTGGGGAAAACTAGATATCCATATTCAGAGCAATGAAACTAGACTTCTGTCTCTCACCTTATACAAAAATCAAACCAAAATGGACTAAAGACTCTTTCTAAGTCTTCAAACTATGAAACTACTGCAAGGAAATATTGGAGAAGATAATTGGTCTGGGCAAAAATTTCTTGAGTAATACTCCACAAGAACAAATAACCAAAGCAAAAATGGACAAATGGGATCATATCAAGTTTAAAAGCTTCTGCACAGCAAAGGAAATAATCAACAAAGTAAAGAGACAACTCACAGAATGGAAGAAAATATTTGCAAACTATGCATCTGGTGAGGGATTGATAACCAGAATATACACGGAGCACATTTTTTTCTATAGGAAAAAAATCTAATAAGCTGATTAAAAATGGGCAAAAAATTTGAGTAGACATTTCACAAAGGAAGACATACAAATGACATACAAGTATATAAAAAGTTGCTCAACGTCACTGATCATAAGAGAAATGCAAATCATCTCAACCCCGTTAAAGTGGCTTATATTAAAAAGACAGGCAAAACAAATACTGTTGAGGATGTGGAGAAAAGGGAACACTCATACTGCTGGTTGGAGTGTAAATTAGCACGACCATTATGGAGAACTCTTTGAAACTTCCTCAAAAAAAATCCAAAATAGAGTTACCATATAATTTAGCAATCTCACTGCTGGGTATATACTCACAAGAATGGAAATCAGTGTATCAAAGTGATATCTGCACTCCCACATTTGTTGCAGTACTGTTTGCAATAGCCAAGATTTTGGAAACAATCTACATGTTCATCAACAGTTGAATGAACAAAGAAAATGTGGTATACACAATGGAGCACTGTTCAGCAATAGAAAGAAATGAGGACTTGTCAATTGTAACAACATGGATTGAACTGGAGGATATTACATTAAATAAAATAAGCCAAGCACAGGAAGACAAACTTTGCATGGTCTCACTTATTTGTGAGATCTAAGAATCAAAACAATTGACCTCATGCTTGTAGAGAGTAGAAGGATGGTTACCAGAGGCTGGAAAGGGTAATTGGGTTTAGAGGGGAAAAAAGGATGGTGAAAAAAACAAATGAGAGAATAAATAAGACCTACTATTTAATAGCACAACAGGGTGACTATAGTGAATAACTTAACTGTACATGTTAAAATAACTAAAATATTGTAAGTAGATTGTGACACAAAGAATAAATGCTTGAGGGGATGGATAACCCATTGTCCATGATGTGATTATTATGCATTGCATGCCTGCTTCAAAGTGTCTCCTGTATCCCATAAATATTTATATCTACTGTGCCTCCACAAAAATTAAAAATTAAAAAAATATGCATAGGGTGAAGGAGAACAAGAAGGAATCACATAAAGTTAGCACAACTTTTAGACCATTGAAAATTAGGTGATCAAGCAATGTGAAATACAGTTTAGAATTAAATTAGTATTTAAAAAAAAAAAGTATAGATTTACACTAATATTGTAAACCAAAAGTCAAAAACTACTGACCTGTAGCAAAAATCCGTTCTACTAATCTGTTTCAGTTGTCCTATACAATGTTAGTCGTCATAATTTCTTAAATATTTTAAATTATTTGGTTAACATTTAAATGAATACAAGTTCCCATAAAATCTTGATCTCTGAACTCTCAAAAAATCAAATTTCCGGTAACACTAGGCCTGAATTCCCAAAGGGCAATGATAAACCGGAGCTATGTTGCAGTTTTCTTCATGCTTTTAGGGCGTTTCAGTCTTCCTATTGCTTCTGCTGCACTGAATATAAGGGTCAGTGGCCAGTCCTGAGCATAACTGTCATGTTTTCATAGATAACAATTTTTTCAAAAGGAAACATTTCTGGTATCCATATTCTGTCAAAAATAGAAAAATGAAAGATCAGTTTGGAGGACCTTATACTTCAAAATAAAGGGAGGTGGGTGAAGAAAGAGAAGAGCATATGGTGGAAGCATAAATTGTTTCTTTATGTTTAATATTAAGCAATAAAAGAAGGTTTTATAAAAGGAGCTATCTGCTTTCCACATGTATTCATACCCAGCCTCTGTAACCATTTGAAATTGCAAACTTTGTTTAAAACCTTTATCTGTTCTCTTTTTCCTATCACGTCAGAAAGTAAACAGAGAATATCCTAGCACTGACAAATTCAAACTTTACTTGTTTGCTATTTTTTTCACCCAATCTTACTTCTATTTCAACACTTACGTTAAAAACATAACCAAGCAATTAACTCTATAGCAGTGGTTCTCAACCCTAGCTGCACACTAGACTCACCTGGGACACTTTAAAAATACCACTGCCATGCCTCCACCCCCAGAGGTTCTTATTTATTATGTATATAATGTGACTTTTCCATCAGCACTTCAATTTTTTTTTTTTAGCTCCCCATATGATTTTAATGGGAAGCCAAGGTTAGAATCATTGCTCCAAGAATTTTGCTGTCCATTAAATATTGGAATATATGTCATCCAACCTCTGCTCTCTGTCACTTTGCAAATTTCATGAGTTACTTAACCTCCTTAGGTCAAATATTTTTCTTTATAAAATGCTATAGGCAGTGACACAGGGTGAGTTCTTCTGGAAGCTGAAACTAAGGCAAGGATTCCAGTGAAAAACATATTACACACTTTCAGGAGCAATCAAATTCCCCAGCAGCCTGATACTGCTAGAAGCTGTAGAGAGTGAATGACACCTCAAAGTTGGTCACAAACATGAAGGCAAAGAAGTGGAGCTTTTGTACTCCTGCACCAGTTATTGACTATGTAAGGGTGGGGGTGGGGAGGCAGGGGAAATGACCTAAGAATTTCCAGTGCTTCCAGCCACCACTACCTACAGGTGAGGGACTCTGTTGGTCAAGGGCAATCCTCTGATCACTGGTAGGCACAGTCAACAGGAAAGCACCCAGAAGATGGGGGATGGGTGCACGGAGCTGGAATACAGGATCCTAGGGGCATTTCTATGGGACTCCATGCAACCGTGCCCACTACAGTCCACCCAAACATTCTTATAGAAGGGAAAGTGCAGGATGGTGGTGAAGGACAGGGTGGTGTTGAACTAGAAGATCTCGAAAACCTTTTCTAGGTGAAAAAATCTATAAAATGACGAGTTGATGGGTGCAGCACGCCAACATGGCACAGGTATACATATGTAACAAACCTGCACGTTATCCACATGTACCCTAGAACTTAAAGTATAATTTAAAAAAAAATACTGTCTGAAACATGCTGTTTGAATCTTTATTTTCTAACTGATAAATACTTAAAGATTTTGTTCTCTCTTTGCCTCAATCATCTTTTGGTTCCTATTTTGGTAACTGCATGACAGTTTGACAGATACTAATTAACAACAAAAACTTGATTATTTCAAGGAAGTTTAAGGAAATACCTTAAAGCTTCAATAAAGGAAGGAAAACATTCTTTGCCATGGTAGTTGCTCAGTCTTACCAGTCAGGATGCTATACATTTGTAAGACAATTTGGACTCATGTAACTTGACCAAAGATTTACATAAATGACTAGATATGTAGAAGATATATTCTATTTTTATATTTGCCACATATTTATTTAACTGATTATGTAAGAATAATACATAATTCTTACAAAATCAGCATGGTGGCTCATGGCTGTAATCCCAACACTTTGGGAAACCGAGGTGGGTGGATCACTTCAGGTTGGGTTTTTGAGACCAGCCTGGCAAACATGGTGAAACCCTGTCTCTACTAAAAATACAAAAATTAGCTGGGCATGTTGGTGCATACCTGTAATCCCGGCTATTTGGGAAGCTGAGGCAGGAGAGTTGCTTGAACCAGGGAGGTGGACATTGCAGTGAGCCTAGATAGCTGCCATTGCACTCCAGTCTGGGTGAGAGAGTGAGCAAGAAGCATCTATGTACAATTTAGTCTCTGTTATCTGTTTTAATAAGAAATCCTATAATGGGATATGTAAGACTTATGTTCAGATGATTGAGGCTTATTGTAAATACATTTTCCTAGTTGCAGAGAATTAAGGGAGCAGACAGCAAGAACAGCTTTTCAGGCACTTAATTTTTTTTGCTATGAAAAACTATAGTAAATGAAGCACAACATTTTCACTCAAAAGGAAAAATGGTAACTAATTTACTCTAATAAGTACAGCAGTAATCTTAAGAATATTATTTTCAATCATATTAAATTTGGCTTGCCTAGAGAATAATGTCTTGGAAAAGTACCAGTGTTGTAGAAATTTGTAGTACAATCTTGACACTCAGCCACAGAATATAATGTAGAAACTCTGATACAGTTTCCTCATCACAGTCTCTACAAAAACCCTTTTAAAAAATAAGTTGAAGTTGGTTTTTACTATTGTAAGCAAATTGCCAAAATGCTTATTTTAAGTAAATAGGACGGGACTGGAACATAGTCAAAATTTAAATTTCTTAATACTCTTTTCTTTAGGTTAGTAATTAAATGAATAAATTATTAACATATTTATATGTATATATACATACAATTGTAGACAAAGAATAGATATGTTTGTGTAGGAGGAAAACTAGCAATTTTAAAGATCTATTTGCCTATTTTATATTATATAGTTCATATAAATTATATCATTTAATACAACAGCCCTATGAGATATATTAAGCATAATTTTACAGGATAGGAAAAAAGAATCAAAAATATAAAATTAATTGCCCAAGGGGTACATAGCTATTTAACTTTGCAGTTGAGATTGAAATCTCAGTCTGACTGGCTTCAGTTCTTTTTCACTACAATGTGCAAGGAAAAGAAGTATGTGGTTAAAAATAAATGAATGCCACAAAACTCTCACTGTCTTTTCTGAGATCAAAATCTACTTCTACAAATTCTGGTTTAGATTTATGTGAATAAGTCAATCCTGATGCTGGTCCGTCTTATCTTCTGAAAAACTTTACTTTTTATATTGTAATGTACAGAGTCATTTTTTAGATTTTCTTTGAAGATCCTTCAGGAAATGTATGAGAAAAAAAGAAAGAAGAGTTGCCACCTGACCTTGTCCTTCAACTCTGTTCTGAGCCAGAATGGAGAGGATTTGTGAGGGCTTCCTGACACCTAAATTCTTCATGCTTGGATAATGAATTCCGAAAACAACCCACTCTCTTTGTTACTTGTATTTTGTTTCCAAAAGGGGCATAGAAAGGTATAAGAAAACATTGTTTCCTTGATATTTTTCTAGAATTTGGCAGCACCGACATAAGCATTTGTTTCTTAACAAAAACAGACATTTACATTCTCTGGTGTTCTGTGTTTTGAAATGACAACTGTAGGTAAGAAAGGAATTGTTAATCAGGATTCCAAGTACAAAAACTGTCAGCAAAAGGAGTGATTTTTGATTTGGAAGACAGGATTTGACTTTATTTTTTAATATGCATGTAAGTGTTCTTTCTTCCAAAGATGACATCTTATTTATGTATTTTTATAAATAAATTTAGTTTCTTCCATGCTGTTCTAGAAACATATTTTCTTTATTTGATTCCACTGAGGTAAAAAGGGTTTTAGTGTGTAACACAGTGATGTCTATAATGAGAAACTCCAGGATCCAGGAATTCTCCCTATGTTGGGGATAAAAGACAGAACAAAGCAGTCAGGAAGTCTGCCCTTAGGAGAGCTTACAGTCTAAATGGGAAACAGGTGATAAGCAAAATAAGTAACTAAATTGTATAGTATGTTGGATAATGGTAAGTATATTGAAAGAAAGAAAAAAGGGAAGGGAATAAGAAGAGCTGGAGGCTGAAATTTTATAACAGGTAAAGTTTAGAAGAGGTAAATTTCTTTTTCAGCAACGTGCAACAAAGGAAACTTGCTTCTTCTAAACTTAACCTCTTCTAAAATGTCACAACCAGATTAAATATTTAAATTTTAAAACCAGATTAAAGATTTAAAAAGCGAAAAGAAAGAAAATTTATTGTAAGGCCACTAGAGTATTTCAAAAAACCAGGAGAAACTGGGCTATGGCAAATGCCAACATAGAAGGGAAAACAAACATACTAAATGGTCACATGGTGACATGATTTGGCTGTGTCCCCACCCAAATCTCATCTTGAATTATAACTCCCACAATTGTCACATGTTATGGAAGGAACCCAGTGGGAGATAATTGAATCATGGGGGTGGTCCTTTCCCATGCTTTTCTTGTGATAGTGAATAAGTCTCACGAGATCTGATGGTTTTAAAAATGGGGGTTTCTCTGCACAAGCTCTCATCTCTTGTCTGCCACCATGTGATACGTGCCTTTCACCTTCTACCGTGATCATGAGGTCTCCCCAGCCACTTGGAACTGTGACTCCATTAAACCTCTTTCTTTTGTAAATTGCCCAGTCTCAGATACATCTTTATCAGCAGCATGAAAACAGACTAATACATGTGGAATATTCATTATAGAAGGCAAATAATCATTTAGACAAATTGTCATCTAGAGCAACTTCTTTTCTATCTTTTTTTTTCCAATTAAAATGTATTGCGCTGTCTCACCTGTGGCTATGTTTGGCTTCCTTCTCCATCTCTACTTCTTTGAGGTGTTGTTTTCTAGCTCCTGGCATAATGGGACAAGGTATTTAGAATCAGAACACCTGGATATGTGTCCCATTTTTCTCTCACTAGTTGTGTCTTGGGCATGTTGCACCACTGTCTTAGTCCTTTTTGTTCAATAACTACCATATAGCCTTTAAATAATAACATGTTGTAATTTTAGAAAACCTGTGAGAGCTAAGTGATTGTCTTAACATGTAGAATTAACCCTTAAGAAGATCAGTCAAGAAGGTAATTTAGAGAGAATGAAAAAAGCACTAAAAATGTATCTAAAGGAAAACCTACATTTAGAAATTAGAAGAAACAGAGGTTCAGGAAGGTGGAGAAAAACCAGAGAATTTTTTAAAATCTAAATTAAAACTAAATTTAAAAGAAATTAATAAAAAATATAGTTACAAGAAAGGCATATAAATCAGCAGTCTTCTGAACAGATATCAAGGTCAATCACTTAGAAAATAATCATTAAAAGTGTGACAAGGTTATCTAAGGATCACTGAGGAAAAACAGGTTTGCAGAAAAGGAGGGATGAAGATTATAAATAGAAATCTGTAGAGATTTTTCTTTCAATGTCCAAATCTACATCTTTCTATATAAATGGGAAAAATAAATCTGATCATACCAAGATGCAAACAAGGGGATCTTACTGGTAGTGTTGTGAATTATAATTCATTTCAGGAGAAAAAAATTGAATTTTGGTTACCAGGTTTTAATTTAGGTAAATATTATTGAAATAAAAACTTCAGAACCCTGTCTTTTCTTCACCACTTCCTGATCCTTTTTGTTGTCTCTCTGTCTTCTTGAGTTGGATGGAAACATGGTATTTTTCAAGCTACAAGAGAACTTAACAGCTATCCAGTTGAGATTCTTGTCATTTTTTATGAAACTCTTTAAGAAATAGATATGTTATGGACACTGTTAGGAGGAAAATGCATCCATACACGCAAAAAAAAAAAGATTTGGATATAATTTCAGTGTTCTCTCAATCTTTAACCTTATCCAACTCTGTAGTTTCCTAAATAAATAAAGTCACCAAAAGTGTGTTTTTACTCAGATAACCAACCGATATGTACAACAGTGGAAATTCAATTATGTATATAAAAACACTATTCAATACTCTCTACAACGCCACCTTGATTCTCTGTAAGCATGTCTCATGCAAAAGTGATTATCTAGTAAATTTTAGCTGTATCCACATTAGAGTACACACAAGGGTTTTGGATAGGCACACAAGGGTTTTGGATAGGCACACGAGGGGTTTAGTGGAGAACAGCTTCTGGAGCCAAGCACACCTGGGCTCCAAGCTCTCACACATACTAGCTGTAGGACCCTGCACTGCAGATTGTCTGATACAAGTGTCCATTTCCTCGTCTGTTCATGAGTGATATCTCTAAAATCTAGCCCTGGGCCTTTGCAGAATTAGGCATGGTAATGCGTCTAAACTGCTTATTAAGGTGTTTGGAACATAGAAGTAAATATTAGCTCAAAGTAGTAACAAAAGTATCCACTATCATTAGGTTATACATCTTTTTTTTTTTTTTTTTTTTTTTTTTTTTGAGACGGAGTCTCGCTCTGTCACCCAGGCTGGAGTGCAGTGGCCGGATCTCAGCTCACTGCAAGCTCCGCCTCCCGGGTTTACGCCATTCTCCTGCCTCAGCCTCCCGAGTAGCTGGGACTACAGGCGCCCGCCACCTCGCCCGGCTAAGTTTTTGTATTTTTAGTAGAGACGGGGTTTCACTGTGTTAGCCAGGATGGTCTCGATCTCCTGACCTCGTGATCCGCCCGTCTCGGCCTCCCAAAGTGCTGGGATTACAGGCTTGAGCCACCGCGCCCGGCCGGTTATACATCTTTTAATCTGAAGGGTCCCCTACATTCAAGGTTGATTAGGTTATCTGTGAACTTTTAACAGCCCAAGCTGAGGTTCTGGATCTGCCACTAACAAGACACTTTGACAGGTGTTCTGCTTTCCAATTCTAATATTTATAGAGTTCTAAGTATGGTGTTTAAAGATTCTATCTTGGTTTGAGTGTCCAAGGAGAGCATATATGAATAAGCCTGTTTATTTCTTTCTAAGGCTTAAAATTGCAATTTAGGAATCAGTCACGAAGCGGACATTTTTATGGTTTTATGCTGTAAGTTTATGACCTATGTATCTCAGTTTCCTCACGTATTTAGAGAAGAACCATGCACGCTAGCAACCTATGTTATTATTAAAAATGTAGGAAAGATTAAAGTTAATCATTTTAAACAAACACAATATATGGGAAATTTTTATAATTCAAACACTGGGAGTTGTGGCTACTCTGTTTAAAAGTAGATGAATCTCTACTCAAAATTCGGTTCATGTCAAGACTGATGACATCACATACACCAGGAGAGTATGAAAAGGTTTCTTACTTACAGAACTGATGCTTTTCTGGTGAAAGCAAGGCAGGCCTCCCAAGCAGGTCTGGAATGACTTGAGAGAGCTAGGAAAGAAAAATGGCATGTATTTTGATTCCCAACAACAGGTAAGGCCAGTGGTAAAGTTCCCATTCAAGGGCAGGAGTGTACATGGTGAAATCATCAATGCCAGAGAAGTGAGCACCCAGGCATTTTAATCAATTTGCCCGGAGTTGAGGAAAAATAGCAGAGACACGGTGGGCCTGAGAGTTGTCAGCCGTTAAATATCAAAAATGGGATTAGATCCTTATTACACTATGTTGGGTGACACATCATTGCACACATCTTAACTACTATCACCACTCTCAATAGGTTATTCTAACTCTATTTAGAGAATATGTGAAACTCATCCACTGGGTGCCTAAAGCCTCTGTTGGAACAGCCTTGACTATTTAGGGCCACATAAGCCTTCCACCGAAACCTAAGTTTTCCACTGTCCATTTCCTCGTCTGTTCATGAGTGATACCTCTAAAATCTAGCCCTGGGCCTTTGCACTATCTTGCCCATTTTTATCAGGCTCTGTTCTTGCAAATTCTTTAACTACATTTCAGCAGGAGGGAAAAACTGACCATCTGTAGCATTCTCTCATCTAGTCAGGAATGAAAAGAAATAGTGAAAAATTGTGATTATGCTGGCAAATCTCTTCATGACTTTCTTTTTCTAATCAGGAAAACAATTTGATCATGTTCCAAGGATTTAAAAATGAAATATATTTAACTTCTTTACCAAATTATATAGATTTTTTCAAGTTTATTTCTACTTTCAAAGGTACCAGATACATTTTCCTCTTGAACATTTTAAAATAGCATGCATAGCTGCATACTTAATAGATAGCAACTCTGAATCACAATGATAGACAATCACTCCTACTCTAAATGCCAAATGATTATATGGTATAAACCATTAAGTGCTTTGGGTGCTCAGAAGAAGACATATGTGTTTGAGATAGAGGGCACAGGCAAGATTCTTCTCAAGAAAAGAAGGAATTCAATAGATAGATTTAGAGAAATTACATGGAATGAGGAGGAGGAAATTTCAAACAGCAGGAAAAGCATAACATCACACACAGGTAAGTGCTAATACAAGGCCTGCTATTTGAACACAATGTAAGTATGTGTGCTTGTGCTTTAAATGTACAGACACATGGCTCCAATATAAAATAACAGAATAGGAAGTGACTTTTCCTTCCATATTCAAGGAACATGTATATTCTTTATGTTATAAAGAAATTCCTTTTTGGAAAAGTCATTAGAAACCAACTGAAATTGCCATGCCTGCTCTGAAACAAGATTTACAGAACACAAAGCTACGTGTGAAATATGAAATGTTATAGAGATTTCACAAGAGTTTTGAGACTAAAGGACTATTCAAAATATGGCGTTGGTGGAAAAAAGGTTACCTGAGAATTAAGCAGTCTCCCTTGAGAACAGTAAAATCAGCTAGGAACCATACCTATTTGAGCTCAACATCATGTTGCTGGTATTTAAGCTGTGCCTGAATCATAGTAGGTGATCAAAAAAAGGTTTTTTGGATTAATTAACACATTTATTTTCTGAGGAATCAATGGAAAAGGATCTGTACTGTATAATATTGAGCTAAGAAAACCTTTACTAATTTAAATCAAATCCTTTTGTAAATGGAACATGTGTGCAACCTGCCAGTCACCTTAATTAGAAACCAAATTACTGCTAACAGAAGGCTATCCTATGCTTGAAAATAGTAAATGAATGTTATGATAAAAACATTATTCTAAGAAACTACAGTGTGTGAACATGAGAACTATTGGGATTGGTTTCAAGTGTAGCACAGCAGGTGCTCTGTTTTTATTAAATTTGTGTATGAGCATTTAGACAGGGTTGGGTTGCTATCAAGCAAATTGAGGACAGAAAGGTGTAGAACATGTTATTACTAAAGGAAGCTGTCTAGTTTCCCTTGCCCTAGAATTATTCTTCAACACAGTGTATTATTCCCTGTGTAATGATTAAATCATGTATGTTCAGTTTAAAATTTGAAATAAGCACCTCAAAAATATGATGTAAATGGAAACTCATAATTCCTTCACTCTGAAATACCACTATCTATAGCATGAGTGGATTTATATCCATCTAGCTATACAAACACAATTATATATTAAAAGTTTTTTTTATATAGTGGTTATTTAAGAGTTAAGGGGTTATATATATTTATGTATAAATAAATTACCCAAGCCAGGAATGACAGTGAATTCACCAAATCCCAATATGCATTCCTCCCACATATCTCCGCCCCACAAAACTTGACAGCTTTGGCTGGTACACTCTGTGATTTCCAAATATTATTATCACAGTCCTAGGATAGTCATCAATCACAATCTTCTTCATCTATGGGGATAACAAATTTAAGAAATATACACAGGAGCTGTACAGGAACTAAAATAAAGTACTATCTTTATTTTCCAAAGTATAGGTTTCTTGGTAAAATTGATTTTGAAGACATAGCTTGATCCAGAAACCAGGGGCCTTTTATTCATTTATTCAAAAAATGCTTGTAGAATTATACCAACAAGTATTCTGAGCAGTGGGGATAAAGGTTAAATTCTTATGGAGCTTACACTCTAGTTGGGAAAAGACAGAATGAAGAAACAATAAACTATGTGGGATATCAAGGAAAGTTATAAAGAGTGCTAGGAAGGGGACTGTCATTTTGAGCAGGGTAGTTTGCAAAGCCCTCACGAAGAGGGAGACATTTGAGCAGAGACCTGAAAGGTGCAATTATATCTTGAGAAATAGCATTCCAGGCAGAGGAAAGTATGAATGCCAAGGCCCCAAGATGACAGCATATCAGGCTTTCTACTTCTGTCTTCCTGAATTGAATTGCTTCACCTACTGCTGAAGAACCACAGCCTACAACAATGGAGCACAAAGGTCCATCACAACTGCCCCTCTAATCCAGCCCCTCCATCTTATTTCATGCTGGAGCACACCTCATAGAAACATGAGCAGAGAGAGAATATGTTTTATCAGTTTATCAGTTCATTTTCATGCTGCTGATAAAGACATACCCAAGACTGAAAAATATACAAAAGGAAGAGGTATAAGGTACTTACAGCTCCACATGGCTTGGAAGGCCTTACAATCATGGTGGAAGACAAAAAGAAGCAAGTCATGTCTTCCATGGATGGCAGCAGGCCCCAAAAAAATGCTGTGCAGGGAAACTCCTTTTTTTAAAGCCATCAGATCTCATGAGACTAATTGACTATCATGAGAACAGCACAGGAAAGATGCATCCCCATAATTCAATCACCTCACACAGGGTTACTCCCCATGACATGTGGAAATTGTGGGATTTACAATTCAAGATGAGATTTGGGTGAGGACACAGCCAAGCCATAACATTCCACTGCTGGCCTCTCCCAAATCTCATGTTCTCACATTTCAAAACCAATCATGCCTTCCTAACAGTCTCCCAAAATCTTATTTCAGCATTAATTCAAAAGTCCACAGTTCAAAGTCTCATCTGAGACAAGGCAAGTCCCTTCCACCTATGAGCCTATAAAACCAAAATCAAGTTAGTTACTTCCTAAATACAAGGGGGGTACAAGCATTGGCAAATACAGCCATTCCAAATGGGAGAAATTGGCCATAACAAAAGGGCTGCAGGCTCTATGTAAGTCCAAAATCCAGTGGGGCAATCAAATCTTAAAGCTCCAAAATGACTTCCTTTGACTCCATATCTCACATTCAGGTCATGCTGATACAACAGGTGGGTTCCCATGATCTTGGGCAGCTCTGCTCCTGTGGCTTTGCAGGGTATATCACCCATTCTGGCTGCTTTCACAGACTGGTGTTGAATGTCTGTGGCTTTTCCAGGTTTATGGTGCAAGCCGTCAGTGGATCTACCATTCTGGGGTCTGGAGGATGGTGGCCCTCTTCTCACAGCTCCACTAGGTGGTGCCCCAGTACAGACTCTGTGTGGGGGCTCCAACCCTACATTTATCTTTCACACTACCCTAGGAGAGGTTCTCCCTGAGGGACCTGCCCCTGCAGCAAACTTCTGCCTAGACATCCAGGTATTTCCATACATCTTCTGAAATCTAGATGGAGGTCCCCAAACCTCATTCTTGATTTTCATGCACCCACAGGCTCAGCACCACATAGAAGCTTCCAAGGCTTGGTGTTTGCACCCTCTGAAGCAACAGTCCAAGCTGTCCCTTGGTCCCTTTTAGCCATGGATAGAGCAGCTGGAATGCAGGGCACCAAGTCCCTAGGCTACACACAGCAGTGGGGCCCTGGGCCTTGGCCACAAAACCATCTTTTCTTCATAGACCTCTGGGGCTATAAAGGGAGGAGCTGCTCTAAAGACCTCTGACATGCCCTAGAGATATTTTCCACATTATCTTGGCAAATTACATTTGGCTCCTTATTACTTATGCAAATTTCTGCAGCAGGCTTGAATTTCTCCTCAGAAAATGGGATTTTCTTTTCTATCACTTTGTCAGGCTGCAAATTATCTGACTTTTATGCTCTGTTTCCCTTTTAAAACCGAGTGCCTTTAACAGCACCCAAGTCATCTCTTGAATGCTTTGCTACTTAGAAATTTCTTCCACCAGATAACCTAAATCATCTCTCTCAAGTTCAAAGTTCCACAAATCTCTAGGGCAGGGGCAAAATACTACCAGTCTCCTTGCTAAAGTATAACAAAAGTCACCTTCACTCCAGTTCCCAGCAAGTTTCTCATCTCCATCTGAGACCACCTCAGCCTAGATTTTATGGTCCACATTATTATCGGCATTTTGGTCAAAACCATCCAACAAGTCTTTAAGAAGTTCCAAGCTTTCCCACATTTTTCTGTCTTCTTCTGAGCCCTCCAAACTGTTCTAACCTCTGCCTGTTACCCAGTTCCAAAGTCGCTTCCACATTTTGAGAGCACCCCACTCCTGGTACCAATTTTCTGTATTAGTCTGTTTTCATGTTGCTGATAAAGGTACACCTGAAACTGGAAAATTTACAAAAGAGAAAGGTTTAATGGATTTACAGTTCCACGTAGTTGGGAAAGCCTCACAATCATGGCAGAAAGCAATGAGAAGCAAGTTACATCTTACATGGATGGTGGCAGGCAAAAAAAGAGCTTGTGAAGGGAAACCCCCACTTCTAAAACCCTCAGATCCTGTGAGACTCATACACTATCACGAGAACACCACAGGAAAGACCTGCTCCCATAATTCAATTGTCTCCCATGTGGTTCCTCCCATGACACATGGGAATTGTGGGAGTTACAATTCATGATGAGATTTGGGTGGGGATACAGCCAAACCATATATATCAGTAATCTGAACATCAGAGAAAAAGCAGAGCCATGATTTGAGGCTATGCTAGAAAAATGTGATTTTCTCCAAAATCACCAAATAAAAGAGAATATCTGTATTTTTATGGGAATGAGGCAATAATACAAGAACACATAGGAACCAGAAGTGATCCTCCCAAGGAAAGAATTGAATATGATTTTCTGTATGTCTCTCTGAGTGTGGGGGATGAATAAAAGTGTTTCCTTCTTTTTAAAAAAGTTCATATTATATATATTCTCCAAATATTTTAAAGATAATTTTACTCTTACATCGTATATGTTTTCTCTGTAATAAGGTAATTACTTTTACTATCTTCTCTGTGACTATTTTTCAACCATTTGCGTTACTCAATGATACTGAATAAAAAATTTGAATACTGTAGTTCTCTATTTAAGGAATGAATTCTTGTCAAAATATCTGAGAGAGTCCTCAGTCACTCCCCATCTTTTTTATGAGAAGTTATTTTTCATTTCATTCAGTTCAACTGAAAATTGAGGGGCAAGGGATGTTGAGCCCTGACTTGGAACTCATAAACTGTGGAGAGTCCAATGTGGACAAATTATGCCCTTAGACCAAGCCAGAAAGGAGCCAATATTCATGGCTGCATTTTCTTCTCCATTAGGAACCTGAATAAGTCAGAGAGAAAGCAGTTATAGATGGGATAGACAGAGATCATGTGTATGTTCATTTTGATAATTTTTTGGGGAAAAGCAATTGGCATTTCAGAATACCAATTATGTAGTTAACCTATACCTCTAGGGAAACTCACAATTTAGCATTTCAAAAGATTTGAACCATTATAAAGTCAATTTCTTGTACTAATCACCAGTCTTTGTACAGATAACTTCAGTATAATTCTGAACATCAAAGTCAGTAGATAGGAAATTGAACTTATTAGACTAATGTAATTAATTAAATCTAGTACTGAAAAAACATTTACTCTTGTAAAAGACACTCCAGGTTACCTCTTTATGTGCCATTCCAGTTCTAGTCCTTGAAATGAGATTTTTTTAAATAAATAAAATAATTCAAATAATGAAAAATTCTGTGGACAGCAATTTGTCAAATTAGAAATTAGTCTTATTCATCTTGTTTTATAGAAGTGAATGATGTTATCTTCCAAAAATTATATTGAAAGTATTTTTTCTAACATCCTTGAGAAATAGCTGGCCAAGCACAATCTGACAGTACCTTTCTCTCCCTATTCTGCTCAGGGGCAGCCCAACTTGCATTTTGAGTGAACTCTGTTTAGTCCTTGAAGATCACAGGGCTCCCAAACATGTCTGAAGCTTCCATGCCAGAGAAAATGGGGCAGTCAATGCCAGCGGATGGCAGTATCCAATGCCACTACTTGCTGTGGCCCACAAGAGAACTCATGACTCAGAGGTCTGGCAGGAGGTCGACCTTCCTAGAGGCAACTGAGCAAACATTTTTAATTTCACAGCTACTAGAGTATCCCTGAATAGAATGCTGGATGGATTCTCTTAGCACACTCAGATGAACCACCCCAACCTGCTCACACTGTATACCCTGCTGAACTAATTCTTGATTAGACAAAGCAATTGCTTATGGAAATATTAAAGCATGGATTCTGAGAAAAATGAGAAAATCAAATTATTTACTGTATTTGAGATATCCAGTTGTGTGCTACAGAATGACAGTCCTATCAATGACAGCCCATGTACACTACAGTGGTCTCATAACATTATAATATTGTATTTTTACTACCCCTTTTCTATGTTTAGATACACACAAACTTAGTGTTGTGTTATAACTGCTTGCAGTATTCAGTGCAGCAATGTGCACTACAGGTTTGTATCTTAGGAGGACACTCATTCAAGGACACTTATCCCCCTTCCAAAAAATAGGTCTCAATGGAGGCACCTGAAAAGGATCTGAACAGACACCCTCCCTCATCTTCCAATAAGAAGGCCTCTGAATGGAGGCACTTAAGCTTGGAATGCAGGAATACCTATGAGCATGGTCACTGGGTTGGGGGAGGTGCTGGGAGGCTGAGTCCTCCAATGCAACTCCCTCCAGAGACAGCAATGCACTAATTATACATAAGCTTGAACTGTGTAGGGCAGCTTTCTTTCCATTAGCATGGCCAGGTAAAGCCTTTGTAATTTCTATGATCAGTTTTGAAAGATAAGATATAGAATTGTGGCCTAGAGACAAACTTCTCAGTTACAAATTAAAATTATTTTTGTTTTCACCTTTGCTTACATCTGTTATGCACGTACGTGTGTGTGTGTGTGTGTGTGCGTGTGTGTAATTAATTTTTCTCCATTGTGTTAAGTAGGGATCTACCATATGTTCTTAAATATAGGACACTAAGAGTATTATTTTAATTTCTATACTTCTAAGAAAGGAAAGAAAATGCTTCCAATTAAACTACGACTCTCCACTAACTGTAAGAGATAGACATTTCAGAAATGTTAAAATATGAAAAGAAGTGGTGTTAGAATCAATGAAATGTAGTAACTTTACCTATTTTATTGCAAGTTGACACTCAATGGTCTTTCTATGACTAATTGAATACCTCACACTTTTCTCACTTACATGAAATTTTTCTAAACAAATTATACTTTCACATAAACATAGGTTTTCTGGACTCTCCGTTATGTTCTATTAGTCTTTCCATCAATTACTAGATGAATAACATCCTATCTCAATTTCCATCTTTTACTTTCACATCATTAGAATATCATCTTTTCTAACAGACATTTGAATTGTTTCAATTTTTTGTACTTATAGACAACGCAAATTTAAATTCATACAAGTTCATTTTTGTATTAAGGTTAAATTTCTGAAGGTGAAATTATCAAAGCATATAAAATTTAATTTTAATAGATATTGTCAAATTTTTCTCCAAAAATTAGATTATCTTAATGTTCCATCAACTGTGTATCGATATATTTGTTTCTCCATAACTTTATTAACACTAAATATAATAAAATGTAAAAATAATTTCTGCTAACCTGGTAGTTTTAAGCTAACATTTTATTGTGGCTTTATTTGCATCTTCCTAATCCTATGTGAGACTGAGAAGCTTTTCATATTCTATTGGTGAGTTATAATTCTTTTTTTAGATTCATTTTGCGTAATTTGTTATTCATTGCTAATTCTTCTCTTCCCCCAGCTGACCAACATTTTATTTATATGCAACTTTGTTTTCCCTTAGTAAGGAAACCTTTTTGGTCTTCTCCATTCTTCCACATATCACATTTGTTATTCTATCCTCCTTTTAATATTCTGGTAACAGTTATCTTTCTTCCTTTAAAAATTTTAACCCCATTGACCCAGATGGAAAAATAAAACTTTTTTCTGTAAATGATTAATACCTTTCCTTTTGGCCAAGTTTGTCTCAACAATTACTGCCCAACATTCCTGAGCTAATTGCTCAACACCCACATTATAAATACACACAGCTGAAGGCTTGGCTGGTGACTTAACAATACAGCATGTCCACCAGGAAATAATTTTCTCTTTTCATATACTCCACCAAACGTTTCCAAAGCAGAACTTGTTAGCATGAATGTCAATCCACTATCCTTCCCATTATAGCATTTGAGGTTGAATTCACATATCTTGGAGTTTTTTTGTGTTAGAATTCATCCTAATCACTT
Organism: Papio anubis; assembly: GCF_008728515.1. Classification (NCBI taxonomy): domain Eukaryota; kingdom Metazoa; phylum Chordata; class Mammalia; order Primates; family Cercopithecidae; genus Papio; species Papio anubis. The sequence continues at coordinate 74,913,458 of NC_044978.1, forward strand.
TTCATTTTTTTTTCTAATCTTTTCCTCACATAACAACATTCATTTCATATCATTTTAAAAATAGCCAGTAAAGCTAATGTAGCTGCCAAAACTGTATGGACTCCAGAAGCTGAACTCCTAGACCTAGACAACCCCTGAGAAAAAGAGGTGTAGGTCCATCCCCTATCATATCAAACTGCCACATGGCCATGTGTGTGTCACTGACCTAGGCCTCACACACAGTCAGCTGGAGGTCCATGATGATGGAATGGGGAAAGGTTAGAGAATAGAAGAGGAAATGACTTGGTGAGCACTACCGAGGGACCAGCAGCATTACACAATGAGGTCTTGGAGTGCAAGGGATCACATGGCAGTTGTTCTTGTAAACATAATTTATGTAGAAAAATTTCATGTAAGTGAGAAAAGTGTGAGGTATTCAATTATCTTTACAAGTGGCCCCTAGGGCACTGCTATAGCTTTGAGGTAGTCCGTGGCCTTCAGCTTCACCCCAAAGCAGTCACCGATGGCAAAGTCAAAATTACTATAGTACAGTAAGTGCATTAAAATTTGTCTTAAATTTCAGAGAACATCAGGTTCTTAATATCCTTCAACACTAACAGAACTTCAATCCAGAGAAGCTGAGCAGTCCACTAATTATGTGGTGCCCTGTGGATTATGGCCACCCTGTATTTTATATTCCTGCTTATCTGGGAGTGCCTGGTTTTTACCCAGTTTCAGGCCATTGTCTAAACTGTTGAGTTTTACATCGTTCTGTGGAAATATTCAAACAGAAGAGACTCTTATATTGTATAAGATTTTCCTTTTAATTAAGTAAGCTATCTACCCGCCATAGTGCCTAAGATGAAGCCTATATAATGCTGCATTAAACTGTTTGATTTAAAATGGATATATGTTCTCTGAAACCCAAAGGGAAACAAGAGCACTGGAGATTGAGCAATAATCGGAAATAAGAAATAGAAATATACAGATGGATACTCCAGAAAGGAAATATCTCAGAGTACTGAACAGAATGACACCTCTTACCTACCACATCATTCCAGCAGTCTACCAATATGCTGGAAGCATTATGGACCACCACAGAAGGAACCTGCTATTCCAGCAACCATCAGGGATGTTCCAAGAAAGTTGACATAAAGTCTTCACAAGCAAACAAAAAACAGAAAACAGTCATGTTTATACTAAAAGAAAAATACAAATCAGCTAGCCCACCAACAAGAAGCAAAGCAAGAAAGGGTGGGAGTAGGAGCTCCTCAAAAACAATGAGAGCAGTCTCATGGGATTTGTCTCTACTTCTTACTCTGTTTTACACAAATGTTTGTTCTGATATAATTTCTCTTGTGTTCAACTCTCTCAATTACTTAAATTAAAGGGATGTAATTTTAGCTTTCTGGCATGTCCCTAAATCTCTGCCTTTTGTCTATATAAGAATTGAAAATTGCTGGGAATATAATTCTTGGATCAAACTTCTTTTCTCTAAAACTTTGTTTTCTTAGCCTACATGAGAAGCTTGATGCTGTTTTCATTCTCTTCCATCTGTAGGCTTATAAAGTTTTTTCTACTTCTGTCATTCAGAAAATTCCCTAGGTATATATTTCTAAATTAATCCTATTCTGAACTCAGTGAGCCTTTTCTACTTAAGAATTTAAATCTTTCTGTTATTCAAGTTTTCTTCTATTGTTTGGTCATTTCTTCTGGCTCAACTCTCTTTCTCTCTTTTTAGGAAGCCCTGGATCATTGCCATGTCTCATTTTTTTCATCCATGTTTTCTATTATTTTTGCACTGACTTCCATTTGGTCTTCCAGAAAAATAATTTAGTTACATCAGTTTTGAGTTTCTTTATTGAAATTTTAAACTTAAACACCATTGATATAGTTTAGCTGCATCCCCACCCAAATCTCATCTTGAATTGTAGCTCCCATAACTCCCAGGTGTTGTGGGAGGGACCCAGTGGGAGATAATTGAATCATGAGGGCTTTCTCACGGTAGTGAATAAGTTTCACAAGATCTGATGGTTTTATAAGAGAAAACCCCTTTCACTTGGTTCTTATTCTCTCTTGTCTGCCATGTAAGACCGGCCTTTCACCTTCTGCCATGACTGTGAGGCCTCACCAGCAACGTGAAACTGCAAGTCCACTAAACCTCTTTTTCTTTATGAATTACCCAGGTCCAGGTATGTCTTTATCAGCAGTGCGAAAATGGACTAATACAGTAAATTGGTACCAGTAGAGTGGGGGCACTCTTGTAATTATACCAGAAAATGTGAAAACGGCTTTGGAACTGTAACAGACAGTGATTGGAACAGTTTAGAGGGTCAGAAGAAGACAGAACAGAATGTGGAAAAGTTTGGAACTTCCTACAGACTTGTTGAATGGCTTTAAATGAAATGCTGTTAATGATACGGACATTGAAATCCAGGGTGAGGTAGTCTCAGATGGAGATGAGAAACTTGTTGGGAATTGGAACAAAGGTAACTCTTTCTATGTTTTAGCAAAGAAATTGGTGGCATTTTGCCTCTGCCCTAGAGATTTGTGAAACTTTGAACTTCAGAGAGATGATGTGGGGTATCTAGTGGAAGAAATTTCTAAGTAGCAAAGCACTGAAAGGTTACTTGGGTTCTGTTAAAAAGCATTCGGTTTTAAAAGGGAAACAGACCATAACAGTTTAGAAAATTTGCAGCCCAACCAACAACGCAACAGAAAATAAAAACCCATTTGCAGAAGAGAAATTCAAGCCTGCTGCAGAAATTTGTATAAGTAAGGACGAGGAGCCAAATGTTAATTTGCTAAGACAATGGGGAAAATGTCTCCAGGACATGTCAGAAGTCTTAATGGCAGCCCCTCCCATCACAGGCCTAGAAGCCTAGGAGGAAAAACACGGTTTCATAGCTGGGGCCCAGGGCCCCCCTGCTGTGTGCAGCCTAGGGACTTGGTGCCCTGCATTCCGGCCACTCTAGTCACGGCTAAAATGGGCTGAGGTACAGCTGAGGCTGTGAGTTCAGAGGATGCAAGCCCTAAGCCTTGGCAGCTTCCACATAATGTTGAACCTGCAGGTGCATGAAAGTCAAGAATTAAAGTTTGGGAACCTCTGCCTAGATTTCAGAGGATGTATGGAAACGCCTGGATGTTCAGGCAGGAGTTTGCTGCAGGGGCAGGGTCCTCATGGAGAACCTCTGCTAGGGCAATGTGAAAGAGAAATGTGGGGTTGAAGCCTCCACAGAGAGTCCCTACTAGAGTACAGCCTAGTGAAGCTGTGAGAAGAAGACCATCATCCCACAAACTCCAGAAAATGGTAGATTCACCAACTGATTGCACCATGCTGGAAAAGCTGCAAACGCTCAACACCAGCCTGTGAAAGAAGCTAGCAGGGAGGCTATACTTCAAAGCCACAGAGGCAGAGCTTCCCAAGACCATGGAGACCCACCTGTTGCATCAGTGTGACCTAGATGTGACAAATGAAGTCAAAGGAGATCATTTTGAAGCTTTAATATTTGACCGCCCCCCAGGATTTCAGACATTCATGGGGCCTGTATCCTCTTTGTTTTGGCCAATTTCTCTCATTTGGAATGGCTGTACTTACCCAATACTTGTACCCTCATTGTATCTTGCAAGTAACTAATTTGTTTTTGATTTTACAGGCTCATAGGCAGAAGGCACTTGCCTTGCCTCAGATGGGACTTGACTTTTGAGTTAATGCTGAAATTAATTAAGATTTTGGGGGACTGTTAGGAAGGCATGATTGGTTTTGAAATGTGAAGACACGAGATTTGGGAGGGGCCAGGGGCAGAAAGATATGGTTTGGCTGTGTCCCCACCCAAATCTCATCTTGAATTTTAGCTCCCATAATTCTCACATGTTGTGGGAGAAAAACAGTGGGAGACAATTGAATCATGGGGATGGTTCCCCCAAATTGTTTTGATAGTAGTGAATAAGTCTCATGAGATCTGATGGTTTTATAAGGGAAAAACCCTTTCACTTGGTTCTTACTGTCTCTTGTCTGCCACCATGTAAGACATGCCTTTCACCTTCTGCCATGATTGTGAGAACTCCCCAGCCACATGAAACGGTGAGTCCATTAAACCTCTTTTTCTTTATAAATTACCCAGTCTTAGGTATGTCTTTATCAGCACTATGAAAACAGACTAATAAAACCATGTTTTCCATTTTCCAAAACTCTATTCATTTTGTAGTTTTCTGATTGTTCCACTGTGGTATGAAATCATAATAATTTACATTACAATTCATTCAAGATTGTCTTCTGTTTTAAAACTAAACATTTTCTTAATAGGAATCACTGCTTCAATCATTTGACTTCATCTAAAATTAATGTGTTCTTATGAACTATTCTTTATCTTTGTATTCTTGTCTTTGGGTAATGGTTCCCTCAAACAATTCTAGTCATCACTTTAAATTCTCCAGGGAACCTGATCTGAAATCATTAAGAATACCGTATGTGTTTCTTGGCTATTAGGCAGACAGTGACTCTTTTGGCTCAACTGAGGCTAATTCTTGCTTAGACTTTCACTTCATATGTCTTTCTTGTAAAAGTGGAGAGAGATAGACTTCTCCCAGCTGCACTGAAGAAGAGTGTATTCCAGCAGTCAACGTCTAATAATAAGTGGTTAGAAACATCCTTATTATTTTTACATAATTGCACATATAGGGCAGGACAAAGTCATTTGGAGACCCTAATCACTGAAGACATAACAATATGCCTGCTGTCTTCCTCCATACTATATGTAACTCATAATAAAAAATAATAACTAGGCAAGGGAGGATGAAGAGGAATGGCACAGAGGATGTTTAGGGCAGTGAAACTACTCTGCATGATACTATTATGGTGTATATATGTCCTTATACATTTGTCCAAACCCATTGTTCTGCTCCATTTGGGCTGCTACCACAAAATATCTAAATTTGGGTGGCTTACAAATTACAGAAATTTACATCTTACAGTTGTAGTGGCTGGGAAGTCCAAGATCAAAGCATGAGCAGATCTGGTACCTGGTGAGAGACGGTTTCCTGCTTCATAGATGGTACCTTCTCACTGCATCTTCACATGGTAGAGGGTCAAATGAGCTCCCTTCAATCTCTTTTATAAGAGCAGTAATCCCAATAATTATTAAGCTCTGAAAGCCCCACCTGTTAATACTATCACATTGGAGATTAGGTTTTGACATATAAATTTGAAGAAGACACAAACATTCAGACTATTGCACCTATAGAATACACAGCACCAAGAATGAATCCTAATACAAACTATTGACTGGGTGATAATGATGTGTCAATGTAGGTTCATCAATTGTAACAAATGCACCACTCTGTTGGGGGATGTAGATAATAGGGGAAGCTATGTAGGGGTAGCAGGTAGATGAGAAGTCTCTGTACCTTCTATCATGACTCAGTACTTTTCTAGCCATTCTCCCCTTCTTCCCCTAGGACTCAAGGTCTGTAAAATGTCAGGAGCCTAAGTTCAGGGTTCCCATTACAATGAGACAATTTCTTCCACCTGTACTGCTAGTTTTCTGACTTACCCTCACCTGGAGCCATTCCATGGGGAGAAACAGAACACTGAGGGAGCCAGAACTCTTCTCTTTTTGGCTCTTGCTTATATACTATTGCAGTAAGTGAGTAAAGATTTGTTGCTTTTAGTTTGGCTCATTATCCTAAGTGACCACCTGGATACCTCATAGCTCATGACAATAATTACATTAGTGAAAACACCATAAAGAAAAATATTTTTATAAGCTTAATTACATACCAACTAAAATAGTATGTTAAGAACCCCTACAAAAAGATAAAATCCACAAGACGGACAAGGAGAAACTATTTGCACAATATATAAAAGAAAAGGCAAAGCCAGCGTATATAAAATGTCTCCACAAATTAATAAGAAAAGAAAAATTCTCAGAAAAAAATAAAAACAGATGACATAACTAATACAAACTCACATATAATAAGGGAAATAGGGATAGAAATAAAATATACTCATCAAAGTGGTAAAATCTGATTTAAAATATTAATAATACTGAATAGACTATGGCAAAACAACCTTCCCCATATACTCTTGGAGTATATGTTGGTGTAAATATACTCTGGTCCCAAAATTATACTTATAGGTCTACATTTTACAGAAATATTTTCCCAATTGCACCAAAGCATAAGCGTAAAGTTATTCCACTCAGAATTGCCTCTAATATTGACAAAATAAGAACAAGCTATATATTGGGTATATTTTAACTAAATTCAAAACATCTATATTATGATTTGTCAAGCATCCATTAAAAATTATGGGTTTAGATTTCTGAGTTGAAATGGAGGAATAAAATAAGAGTTCCCTTTTTAATCTTAAATATATGAATAAGTAGGTAAAACACAGAAACAAGGAAGAAAGAAAACATTTATAAATATCCATAGCTAATTTTCTCCTGCATTAAATTAAGGAATAAGGGCATGAAAGATAAGTAAGAAGGCAGAAGATAAAATAGAAAAGCAACACCTCTGGATCTTGCAGTTTAATAAAGATATGACTGAAATGTACTGGTTTTATCTATTCTCTCACTTTTATAAAAAAAAAAATCCAAAGGTTACAGAATCAAGATCAAGAAAACTTATCTGTCATACCAATTAGTATAAAAGGGATTAATTAGTCTATTAAAACAAACAGATTAAATTTGAAAGTAAAACCAACTGTATCCTGTGTTTAGGGGAGAAAATTAAAGCAAGTGACTCACAAGAGTTGGAAGTAAGAGTGAGCAATTATATAACAAGTAAATGCAATTAAAAATAGAAAAATTGACATATTAATATTAACCAATGGGGAAATTGAAGCAAAAACTTTAAATGAGTCAAGTGACAACTTTATTAATAATACATTGCAAAATTCACAAAGAAGACAATATTTATTCATCTGATTATATAAAATCTGAATGTATAAAACAAATATTTCAGGAAATGTAACATAAAATAGACAGCATATTAATAACAAAAAATTTTAACTTTCTCAGTCTCTAAATAATCAGGTAAAAATTTTTAAAAGGGCAAACAGGAAGTATAAATAACAAAAATGTAGATCAGAAACATATATTATTCTATACACTCTGAAAGCCATGAACACACTTTTAAGTGCTTACATATTTCGAAGTTTGACTTTATATTATTCCAAAAATTGTCAATATATTATAAAAAGATAAAATCATGAGACAAAATTATCTTATTACAAGTTTATAAAAATACAAAAAAATAACAAAAAGAAAATGCCAAAACATTAGTTATTTGAAAATTATTTTTAATTTTGCTTCAGAAAGAAAATGGAAATAGCTAATTACCTAAAAAACAGAAAGTATTTTTGTAAATAATAAAGAAAAATCTATGACTTTATATGTTGATTTTGTAGAAAATAAAGCCACTGTGTTAATTAATTATCCAACACAAAAAACTAGAGTCAAACAAAACAAACCCAAAGAAATAAAAAATAAAGATAAAACAGAAAATAATACATTTGGGAAAAAAATGGAAAACTAATACATTACCTCCAGGGGTATTTCCTCTAGAAAAGCAAACAAGCAGTAAAGCAATTAAGCCTATATTTAACCTAATTGTGAAAAAAGAGAGAAGATATAAACACACACAAAGACATACATATGAGGAAATCATTGCAGATGGAGAAAAAATTAAAATAATAACAAACCTTGCTGAAATCAATGCAATTAAATTTGGTAATCTGGAAAAAAATAGATAATATACTAGGAAAATAATTTCTGAAATTGATCACTAAAAAAAGAAAGATACAAAAAAATTGTGTAAATTTTTTGAATGAGATAAATAACAGAGCTGCTCTATAGATATAATAGGAGACAGACAGGTGTGTAGGTGAAGTCCATCATAACTTTGATGGAACAAATATCTCCAACTATCTAAAATGCTCTGGAGCATATGAGAAAAGGGAAGATTCCAAATTCTGTCTATGAATTAAATATAACATATATCACACAGCTGTACAAAAACAATATATTAGTCCATTCTCACACTGCTGTAAAGAAATACCTGAAACTGGGTAATTTATAAAGAGTTTTAGTTGGTTCATGGTTCTGCAGGCTATACAGAAAGCATGACTGGGGAGGCCTCAGGAAACTTACAATCATGGCAGAAACTGAAGAGGAAGCAGGCACGTCTAACTTGGCAGGAACGGGAGAAAGAGATGCTACATACTTTTAAACAACCAGATCTTGTGAAAACAAACTCACTATCACAAAAACAGCAAGGGTGAAATCCACCCCCATGATCCAGTCACCTCCCACTAGGCACCTCCTCCAACACTGGGGATGAATATTCAGACATGAGATTTGGGCAGACACACAGATCCCAACCATATCAAAACAGAAAAAGAAAGCCAGGAGGGATACCCAACCAATCACATATAATAATATCAATGCAAAATATTGGTCTACAGAGTTAACTAGAATATTTTCTAGAAATGAAAAGTTGTTTCAGTATTACAAACTCTCTTAATATTATCCATTGTATCAATAGCGTGGCAGGTTGGGTAGACTCTCTCTCAATAGCCATTTAAGCCCCCTTGGGGTATGCTTTCCTCATACTGCAGAGGCTGAAACTCTGAAATCTGCATTTCTGAGTCACACTTGCATCTGGGAAGCTGGGTGTGATTTAGGTTCCGCCAATCAGGCAGGCAAATCAGACTTTAAGGCTTGAAGTTGAAACTGAGTTAAGAGAAAGAGAGGCAGGGAGTGAGGATCTCCTTTGTGGTAAGAATTCAGGTGCAGCCCTTTGGAACCAAAGTCGAGCTCCCTGATTCAGCAACTTCAGTAACAATGGCAGCTGCTTTCTAGATGAGGGCAGTGAGTATGACATGAAAAGAAGCTCAACCTGGAGCCAGTTACTACAGCTCTTAAAAAGATTTCGAAATCCATAAAATATCTTTTAAGAAATCTTTTTCTGCCTAAACTAGCTGGAGAGATATTTGTTGCCTAACATTTATAAACAGGTCAAAGAAAAAAGAACATATGACCAGCCACTTTGATGTCAAAAAGATTATTATAAAATTCAATTACTTTCTTATTAGAATTTGTAAACAAAATTGTAATATAGGCAGATACTTTCTTAATGTAATAAAATATGTTTTTAAAACAAGTTGATATTATGCTTGCTGGATGAACACAAAGTATTACCACTAAAGTACAAAGTTGCACAAAGTTGCGCATCCTCACCAGTATTTTTAAAGGTATTTTTGCTGGCAGTACCAACCAACATAATTGGAGAAGTGAACGGAAAAAGAAGTATAATAATTGAAGAGAGGAACAATTTTTTATTATGTTTATGACTAGAAAATTCAAGAGAATCAACTAAAATTACTTGAAAAAATAGGTTATATAATGGTTAAATGAATATACATAAATCGAGCTTCTCTGTTTACAAATAATCACACAGAAAAAAATGAGAAGAAATCTTATTTATAATACACCAAAGACAAAAAAAGCCAAAACAAAACGGAACTTTAATGTAATAAGCAATGTGTCATTCTCATACAAAGATAACTTTACAGCTCCAAGAAACATAAAAGAAGACTTAATTTCTTACTATATATGAACACAGTATTTTAAAGACATCTAAAATATGAATCTACACATTTTATATGGTTCCAATGAAAATAACATGAGTATTCAATATCCATTTATTGAAATTAGATTAACTGATTTAAATATTTAAAATGCAAAGCATGCAAGAAAAGCCATAAAAATTCTAAAATGTTAGAAATGAGATAATTTATGACTATAGCTACCAGCTATTAAGACAAACTTGGCAGCTATAGTCATTAAAATAATATGTTATGGTGTCATGATTAGATGGAGAGTTTTCAGAAATAATCTTAATTAAATGTCAGCAATTAGTATATGACAAAAATGGCATAGCAAAATAGGAAGAAAAGATGTTTTTTGTTTTTAATAATTTTAGATAGATGAAAGATTTAAATGTTTAAAAATAACTTCAAAAGTGCTAGAACAAAAAAGAGGGAAAACTTGCATCCAATATTGCAGTAAGAAATTCATCTCAAGATGACAAAATACACAAAAGCCATAAAGAAAATTACTGATAATTTTAAAATAAATAAAATTTTTATATGGTCATAATATGCTAACAATATTATAAACTAAGTACAAAGGGAAATAGAAAAATGAGAAAATATAAAATTACAACACATTAGTCAAATTACTTATTTACATTTTTTCATAAAAGCTTTAAGATATAATGCACATGCCACACTCTTCCTGATTTAAAATGCATAGTGCAATGGCAGCTAATATATTCACAATCAATTTTAGAATATTTTCATCATTCTAAGAGAAGTTCTGTATTCATTAGCAGTATTCCCATTTCACCCCAGCACTGTGCTCTCAGCCTGAGGCAAACTACATTCTGTCTCCATAGATTTGCCTATATGTTGTCTTTTGTGATTGGCTTCTTTCACTTAGCATAATGTTTTTCAGGTTCATTTATGTCGTATTGTACCATGTATCAGTATTTCATTTCTTTTTAGTGATTAATAATATTCTATTGTACATATATTTATTCATTATCAGTTAATGAACATTTAGATTGTTTTCACTTGTGACTATTATGAATAATACTGCTAAGAACACATGTATGTACAAGTTTTTATGTGGACACGTTTTTATTTATCTTGGGTATATACCTAGAAGCAAATCACTGGGTCATATGGAAACTATTTTTAAATAATTGAGGAACTAACAGACTGTTTTCCAAAGTGCCTTCACCATTTTATATTTCCAATCAAGGTGCAGGAGGGTTTGAAGTTCTTCATATATTTGAAAACAGTTGTTATTATTTTACTCACATTGCATATAGATAATATGTTATATGTATATATGTATGGCCATTAGATGGTGAGTATGAAGTGTTAGCTCACTGTGGTTTTTATTTGCATTTCTCTAACGGCTAATGATTATGAGAATTTTTCGTGTGTTTATTATCCATTTGTATATCTTCTTTGAAGAAATATCTATTCAGATGTCTGCCCACTTTAAATTCTGTTTTCTTTTTGCATTGAGTTGCAAGAATTTTTCAAACTTTCTGATTACTAGTCCTTTAACAGATACATGATTTGCAAATATTTTCACACATTCTCTGTGTTGTCTTTTAACTTTCTTGAAAGCGTCCTTTGAATCTGGTCTTCTAGTCTTTCCTTTTCCAGCTTAGAATTAATACCCTACTAGGACTTGGGCTGAGAGCAATCAGAGTCCAGTATTTTGGGCTTGCCATGCCTGGAATAGAGCCTCTAGTCTATGCATGGGGAGCAAATGGAAGAAGGGAGCACCTAACCTCTTGGCCCCACTTGTCAGAATTTTGCCAGCAATTGAGAAATGCTGGTGATCTGCTTCCCCGGGTGAGATACTGCATCACTAGATCAGGAGCTGAAGGCACATGAGGCTCCCCTTTTTGGCCACACCACCAGGCCGGGAATTCCATTATGCAATGAGCTGGGAAGTGGAGGCTGGAAGGGAATGAGTGGGTCATGGCTGAAGGGTCACAGACTCTCATTCTTTACAAATATTTGATAGGATTTTTTCCAAGTAAATGTTTCTACATCCGCTATTTGTGCCTATATTTCCAGAGACTTTGTTTTCTTTTTATCAAGTATGATTTAATTGGTTTATTTTTTATCAATTATTATTGTTTTACTGGGGACAGGTCCACAGGATTCCTAATACAACTGTTCAGGAAATGGAGCTGTGCCAAAAGTTCCATTTACAAAAAGAATTTTATGTTCATTTGTATGTATTTATTATTTAATAAATAGACAGGCTCTCACTGTGTAACACAGGCTGGTCTCAATCTCCTGGGCTCTAGTGATCCACCAGCCTGTCTCCCAAAGCATTGGGATTACAGGCATGAGTCACCACACTGAGCCTAAAAAGAATTTTAGGGAAAAAAAAGTAGCAACATTTATTTATTTATTTATTTATTTTTATTTATTTATTTTTTGGGATGGAGTCTTGCTCTGTCGCCCAGGCTGGAGTGTAGTGGCACATTCTCGGCTCACTGCAACCTCTGCCTCGGGGGTTCAAGCAATTCTCCTGCCTCAGCCTCCTGAGTAGCTGGGACTACATGTGTGTGCCACCACACTGGGCTAATTTTTTTGTATTTTGTTTAGTAGAAACAGGGTTTCACCGTGTTAGCCAGGATGGTCTCGATTTCCTGACCTCATGATCCACCTGCCTTAGTCTCCCAAAGCGCTGGGATTACAGGAGTGAACCACCTGCCCAGCCGCAACATGTTTTTTTAATATGGCCATTCTACCTGTTATATCTGAATCACAGAATGTTAGAAAGAACTTTCTGAAATCATTAATTACAATTCTTCATTTTACAAATAGGGAAGTTATCTGTTCCTTTTGAATAGGTAAAAAGATTTTGCTAAGCATTGCAACTCAGTGCCGGAGCCAGTACGGGCTACTGTGCCATGTGACTTATGTTTTTAATGTCAGCTTGGGAAAGAAGTCTTTATATAACAAGTGCCCTAACTAATCCCAGGGAAAAGTGACGAACGTTATCACTGCTTTATTGCTTTGTGTTTCATACCTTCATCATGTGCAGCAAGATTCTGTTTTCTTCACATATAATGTTATGTGTTACGATGAGAGCAAAGTGAGGTGTTCAGGATAAGAATGAAAATGGGTAGGAGAGGGGATGGGCCATTGTTGCTGTATTAGCAGCACAAGCATCTGCATCGGCAACATATCTGATATTTTTGAAAATTTTGTTTTTGAGAGACAATGTGGTAAGCCCTTCCTACTAAGAACATAAAGGAAATTATCTTAAAAATAAATTTTAGTTATCTGAAATATTTGCTCTCATTACTTTTTCTGTCACCCAAATTAATTTTGTGTTTTCAACATGTTTTGTGTACTGAAAATCTTTTTGGATCCACAAAAGAAATCTTGGGTTTGACTAATAGTGTAAGAATAACTTTAAAAGTACTGGCAAGATTGATATGCTAGGGATTTAAATACACCTATCACTGAATGTTAATTATTACAGGCAGCAGTGTCACCCATGGAAATTAAATTGCTAGCTATAGATAAATATACTAAAAAACATTCACAAGATTTCCAACTATTTTACCAACCCAGTTTTAACAGTCTCACATCTACCCTCTCCCACTACTGCCCATGGGCTAAAAGAACACAGGCATAGGACTGCAGGTGAAAAAAAACACAAAACCTTACCATTCTCCAATTCTCTGCCTTTCTCAGCCAGATAAAATGCCCAGTTGGCTGACTTTGAGGTCAAATTGCAAACCTATTTATATAAAATATCTCTTTTGCTAGCAGTTTTAATATGTTATTTTTGAGTTGCTGCTAAGTCTTGATTTACTTGATTCTTGATATAGTTTTTGAAAAGACATAATCAAAAATCCACTAAAATGTCACATTAAAGAGGTAGGATGGGATAAGATAAAATAACAATAAAATGTATCTAAAGAAAATGCATTATTTGAAAGAAGGAAGACAGAAAATTGGAAATAAAAAAGGATATAAATATAAAAAGGGATAAAATGAGTAAGAGCAAAGTGGACAATAAGTATGATAAAAACTAAGAATGAGAAAAATAAATTTAAAAATAAAATAAATAATAAGCGAATAAAATAATGGGAAAGATTTAAACTTTATAATTATACAGTTTTAACTGCTAATTTCATATTTCCCTGTACAATTATTTCTACTCTCATTAGCCATCATTGTTGATGTTTTTTGTTTGTTTGTTTGTTTTAGGTTGGAACACAAAGACTTGCAGGATTGAGTAATACTTCACACCTTTCGGATAACTTTGTGTTATCATTTCAAACTTCAAAATAATATCCATTCACATTCACTACTAGTCAAGCAAAGCTTTTATAGGAAAAGTATGCAGTTACTTTAGTATTAACTCAGATGTTAAAACACATAAGAAAGAAGTTTCTTAAGTATTCTGATCACATTAACTGCCTATTTCTCCCACCGCCAATTCTGAATCACGCCAACACATGGATCTGTTATTGAATCAAAGGAACATCTTTAAGAGGTAAAGGGTAAATATTAATAAAAGCTGGATAGAAGCCTTAGAGACTCAGCTGTAAATAAAATATAGGACACTTAGAGCATGATCTTTCTGAAGTTTCTTTTGGCTTCTAAAAGAATTCTCCTACAGGATTTTCAAGAATAACTGTGCCATTGCTGTGTCTTCTAGATTAAGAGATCTCTGGTTATGTGAGTTGCCACTGAACTATTCCCAAAGGCTGTCCTGTCGACAGGTCAGCATAATGTGGTTACTGGGTTTTCCTGCCTCGACAGTTTGGGAGACACAAATTAGAAAGCAAGGAACAACAGTTCAAAGCAAACACACTTGCTCATGAATAAGGATGGCTGATCATCAATAAGGAGAGAATACTCTCCCGGAACATAAAAATGACTAAAGATTTTGTTTAAGTATAGAACCCTGGAAGCAGTGAAACATAGGTAATGATAGATAGATGACAGATAGGTAGATAAACAGATAGATAGATAGATAGATAGATAGATAGATAGATAGATAGATAGATAGGATAGATAGAAACATACATACATACATAGGCAGACAACAATTACCTTTGGAAAAGTCTCTGTACCACACACAGTATATTAAAGAAGCTGTTTCATAAAGTTCATCCATGGAGCAACTGGCTTATCAACCTTATCAACTCTAAACCCTGCTGTGTCATCTCCTGCACTATTACCTATAGCTTTAATACTTTCCAAATTCTAAACTAGAAGGTTTGGTTTGGTTCATCCTAAACTTGCATAATGGGGGTTTGAGAAGTCAACCTAACTTTCTCTCTCCATTCTCACCTTTCACTGGGGATTTATGTTCCTCAATGGTGACTGGCCTGGCCGTGTGTTCAGTGCACTAGATGACTGAGATCTGCCTCATTCTCCAGTTTTCCCTGGTGTTCGAATCTTTCTGGTGGCTCAGTCTCTACTCTTTCTAGTCAGAACTACCTGGTGCCACGTTCTTCTCTACCTGGATTTCAGACTCCTCGGTCTGTCATTGCAGGCTGCTCACTGTGGCTCATCACTGACCCTCACAGGCCCTGTGCCCCATTTTCCCTCTCTGCCTGCTGACAGCCACACTCATTCTTCTGCCAGGGCTCTGACTGACCTCAGGCCTCTTGTTGTCTCATCCTGCCTCTGCCCAAGCCAGGATGATAATACTCTGAGACCACTGGAAAGAGCTCAAGGTCAATCAATTTGCTCAGTTTTAGAAGATAAAGATGATAGAAAACATTTACATAAACTGTCATTAATAAATATTACAGAAAACATGAGGTCAATGAATTTCCAGATGTCTGTAAAAGCAGCTCATGTGTAAACCCTCATTTTTGAAACAGCAGATACAAGTAAATGCACATATTTGTCATTTTTCCATTTGGCACAAATATACTTAAGATGAGCACTGTAAGATAAAGTCAGTGCTAGTTGCTGGGGGACATAAATGTCAATCTAGCCCAATCTCTTCTCAGGGTCTGTGGGAGGAGAGTTGTTTCTGCTTATGGAAATGGAAAGAATATTACCAGAAGCAAAAGCCTCAGTGTGCACATTAGAAAAATAATATGTCTTGCATTCAACTCTACATTGATGTGAAATATGGAGAGGTTAAACCTCTAAGTAAGATAGGCCAGATCCTTTTCCACATTGAGTACTTTTGCTCTTCAGTGTGGGTTTAAAGACAAGGTCTTTCAGGTGAAGGCTGGTAAACATTCAGATCATCCTGCCACTTTTAGCTATGCCCTTAGGCTGTACCAAAATTTAAAGGATTTGTCAAAACCTCATTGGCAGCTGCACGCCTGTGACTGCCTAAATACGTCTGTGCTCTGCATAGCAGCCTAATGCAAGTTCCAAGCATCTTTATATTAATAGAGCCATTTGCCTTGTCAAGAAAGCAGCAGCAGGCAAAAGACCCCGTGATCCTGTTCTTTTTGCACGTCTCTTCATTTTACTGTGCAAAATAGCACACTTCAGTCCCCAGTGCTCATGTTTTATGATAACATATTGAGAGGAAAATTTATTACAAAGCCACTCATAGGCAGATTATACAAAAATTTCCCCCATATTTTGAAGAAAGTGCATCAAAGAAGAGGTTGTTTTCTATATTGATTTTCTTTATTTTATTGCTACATTCTCATGATTGGAGGGCCACCAACAAATCTCTCTTTTGTTCAGAGGTAGCATTCTGCCTCAGAAAATGGAGGTGTGAGATCCACATCATATAACCAAGGCAACTCACTGATCAAAAATATTCTGACAGGAAAATAAAGTGAACTATTTTGTGCTATTAATCACAGAACAAAAATATACATAAAACCAGGGTCCATCGTCAGTAATTCTTGTATTGACCTAAAAGAGAAAAACAAGTGAATTAAATAACTCAAACTTATCACATTAAATGCAGTAATATAGCAAATAGTATCCATGTCTCATAAGTAAATTTTGGTAAATTTGCAAGCACTATTTTCAGCTGCTTCTAAAGTATATTAATTTTCTATATTTTTAACACACTTTCTGGTGTGCTATGACACAATAATAAGATGCTTAAACATCAGATAGATACAGAGCATGGAATAACACTAAATTGCTATGTCTTCTACTGGTGAGACATATAGTCATCAATCAATTGACTGGTTGATTAACAAGTGGATAGATTTGGTGTGTACCTGATGCCAGGCACTAAACCACTTATACCACAACCCAACAGGAATAGTGCTAACAGCTAGGCAGAATTTTGCCTCTATTAGAAGCAGGATTTCTGTGCGCATGGCTGCTTGACGTGTCTATCATCACCAGGTAGATTTTTAATTCTATCCAGGTTGTGTATATCCTATGAAGACGAACATCAATTCCATCAAGCAAAGGAACTATTTTAGCTGGAAGATAACATATATTCATTGACCCAGCATGAGTAGTAGATTTTTTTCTAGTTTGCATTATGACTTATGCATTAAAAATGATTGACATTCATGGTCTTAAATTAAAATGAATTAATATTCACAAAATTGTCTCATACACTCTAAAGCTTTGCAGATTACAAACTTTTGTATCTTCTTAATGGTGGTTTTTACAGGAAAGAAAATATAAAATAAATTGACTATATCTGCATAGTCATTATTGACAGCCATTCAATCATTGCATTAGCAACAGTCAGTTATATAAATAAAAATAACAAGCTTATGGAGAAGAAGACCTACTAGCTGTCGTACATCTGTGAAGGTGCACAGATTTATCTCCAGGAGGCTGTGGAGTAACCTTGGAAGACAGGTATTAATGGCAGAGCCATCTGGCAATTAAGAAATAAGAAATACACTTTTATTTTTATTGTTTATTTTAGTTAGGAAAAACTTTGATTTAATTTGATTGTCTGGATATTCAAATCTTTGGTGAAGCAGTTTAGCTGATGTTTTCACTAATATAATTTATAATCTGCCATCTACATATTTATTTAGATATGTTTATTCAAAAAATATACATAATGGTTGCTTTATGTATAGCTTTTTAAATACATGAAGTTTATTGTGCTGTAGACTTCATTCTATTTCCATCTGTTTACCCCAAACAACACTACAATAAACACTCTTACCTTTCTCAGTGTATATCTTCAAGAGTTTTGGGGCTTTGTTTAAAATAAAGATACAACTGCAGTGTATATACCTATAGAACCTCACTAACATACTGCTAAGTAACTCTTCTGAATTTCTTAACTAGTTGTTATGTCACTAGCAGTGAATGAGGGTCTCTCTTGCCAATATTCTTGTCAGTACTTGATATTATCCAATTTTACAATTTTTGTCAAATCTGGTTGTGAAAATTGGTATCTACTGCTGCTGTTGTACATTATATCTTATTCTTTTTTTTTTAATTTACTCTGTTGCTCTTTTTCTTCTTGAAATGAACATTTAGTTAATTTATTTCTCAATCATTTTTGATACCAAAAAAAGTATGAAATCTATCAACTTTTTATAAATGCTGTGTTAATTCTATTTCACACATTTTGACATACCAAGTTTTTGTGAGGAGGAGGGCATCCATCACTTCAAGCATTTATCCTTTCGTTGTGTTACAAACATCCAATTATACTCTTTTTTTTTTTTTTTTTTTTATTTTGAGACGGAGTCTGGTTCTGTCGCCCGGGCTGGAGTGCAGTGGCCGGATCTCAGCTCACTGCAAGCTCCGCCCCCTGGGTTTACGCCATTCTCCTGCCTCAGCCTCCCGAGTAGCTGGGACTACAGGCGCCCGCCGCCTCGCCCGGCTAGTTTTTTGTATTTTTTAGTAGAGACGGGGTTTCACCGTGTTCGCCAGGATGGTCTCGATCTCCTGACCTCGTGATCCGCCCGTCTCGGCCTCCCAAAGTGCTGGGATTACAGGCTTGAGCCACCGCGCCCGGCCCCAATTATACTCTTATAGTTGTTTTTAAATGTACAATAAATTGTTGAGAGTAGTCACCCTGTTATGCTTTCAAACACTAGATTTTCTTCATTCCATTTTTACTTTTGTACCCATTAATCATCCCACTTCCTCCTACCTTTACAACCCTTCCCAGCCTCTGGTAACCATCCTTCCACTCTATATCTCCATAAGTTCAATTGTTTTAAGTTTTGGCTCCTGTAATTAAGTGAGAACATGCAAAGTTTGTCTTCCTGTGCCTGGCTTATTTCTTTTAAGATAATACCCTCCAGTTCCATCCATGTTGTTGCAAATAACAGGATCTCCTTCTTTCTTTTGGTTGAATAGTATTCCACTGTATATATGTACCACATTTACATTATCAATTCAAATCTTGGCTATTGTGAATACTGCTGCAATAAACATGGTATTGCAGATATCTCTTTGATATCTGATTTTCTTTTCTTTTTTTTTCTTTTTTTTTTGAGACGGAGTCTCGCTCTGTCGCCCAGGCTGGAGTGTGTGGCGTGATCTCAGCTCACTGCAAGCTCCGCCTCTCGGGTTTACGCCATTCTCCTGCCTCAGCCTCCCGAGTAGCTGGGACTACAGGCGCCTGCCACCTCGCCCAGCTAGTTTTTTGTATTTTTTAGTAGAGACGGGGTTTCACCGTGTTAGTTAGGATGGTCTCGATCTCCTGACCTCGTGATCCACCTGTCTCAGCCTCCCAAAGTGCTGGGATTACAGGCTTGAGCCACCGTGCCCGGCCCTGATTTTCTTTGAGTATATGTAGCAGCGGGATTATTGGCTCATACGGTAGCTCTATTGTTAGTTTTTTGATGAGCCTCCAAAGAATTCTCCATAGTGGTTATGCTAATTTATATTCCCTTCAACAGTGTATGAGCATTCTCTTTTCTCCACATCTTTGCCAGGATTCATTATTGCCTATCGTTTGGATGAAAGTCATTTTAACTGGGGTGAGATGACATCTTATTGTAGTTTTGATTTGCATTTCTCTGATGATCAGTTATGTTGAGCACCTTTTCATATGCCTGTTTGCCATTCGTGTTGACATACTAAGTTTTTATAGCTATCCATTTGTTACCCATACTGGTTAGGGAGTCTCTAGCCTATATGAGAGTAACCTTAGAAATTATGGGGGCTTTTGGGAGAACCAGTACATTATCAATATTTGAGACTATTCTATGTGTGTTTTAAATGAATATGAAGTCTGTATTTGTTGTAAAGATATGTTTGTATGTAGGTGTATATGTTCTCAGAAATTTACTGATCTTGCTATTCAATTTTCTGTACTTCTACATATATTAAATTTGTTTAATCTATTAACCTCTGAGTGACGTCTCTAAAAATTTCCAACTCATATTTATAACATACCCCTTCTAAAATGAGAATCAGCCTGGTTAGTTGCATCACAGCTAGAGAGCAGCACGAAGAGCAGAATGTCCAGAATTTAAAAGCTAAACTTATACTTGACAATATTTTTCATATTCATGTAATTTCTTCCTGAATATTTTAAAATATTGCTTATGAAATATACTTAAGGATCTCTTTAACTGTCCCTTTGGGAAGATGGGGAGATGGCTATTGCTAGCTATGCTGTTTCGACTATCATTATTTAATAAATGAATTGTAAATGTATTATTTAATTAAGAAGCACTCTCTGTGCAGACTCAGTTACTAAAAAATAAAGTAATACCTTTATTTTTAAAACATTACTGATATAGTTTAATAAGAAAGAGCTTAAAAATAGATTATACATTAAAGTATGTCTTTATATTCATTTCTTCTTTGCATTTTTTGACCAATTCCCTATAAATTGTGGCCACTTCATAGTAAAGAAACCTTAATTAAAATACCAAGTGCAAAGGAAGGACAGGATTTGGATGACATATGTGAATGCAAATGAAAAGTACTCTATTGGGAAAGTGAGACTTCATTGAAGGTGACATACTTATGGGAAAAAAGATGTGCTGAGCAAGCACCTTGGCTAAACAAGCAATTTGGGGCAGTGCCATAAGCTGCAGGCATTTTAGTAAAAAATACATTAAAAATGTAATTGGGAAAGGCTTGGGTAATCGGACCCCAAACAGCATCAATCTTTAGAACTACAAAGCTTGAGGAAAACAAAATGTCAATCAATAAGAAATGGTGATAATGCAAAATCAACACTAAATATACACACAAGAAGAGGTGCACCTTGTTTTAACATTTGGGTAAATAACATTATAAAAGTCTCCTTTTAAGTTAAATGTATACAGATATAGATTTATCCATTTCACATTTAGATAGAGGTTTATGTGTTCCTTTAAGTGTGTGTATACAAGAGAAACAGATATGTTACCACAATCTGAACTGTCTTAAGTACAAATTGGTGTTCTGTAGCACTCGGATTTTGTAAGAGATTCTAGTGGAATCTCAGTCTTTTCTACAACAGAAATAAGAATGTGGAGGGAAAAAAAGAGAACAGTCCAAGAAGCCTTCTAGAAGAAAAATTTCTATATTCATTAGATTTTTCCTCCAGACTAATTAAATCTTGTTATATCAAAGCCAAAACAAAAAATAAATCATTATTGTTTTCAAAGGTAAGACGGAACATATGTGAATGCAAACAAACAAACAAACAAACAAACAAAAAAACAGTGATAGGGTGAAGATTCAAAAAAAGAAGGGTTTTTCCATTCGGTTTCCTTAAATGATACCTAGTTTAGAGGTAAATACTCACAATTTCTCTCTATTTTGGAAAACGATCAAGTCATAAATGTAATTTACATAACCATAGGCCTTGTCAAACACAGATCACTTGAGAAAATCAAGGCTTTTCTATAATTCCTGGCTGACAGTTTCGCCTCTTTATATTTCCTTTCTCAGACATTGGTAGATTTGAACAGCGCTTATAATAAAAGGCAAATTCCAAAGGTGACCATGCCTAAGGCCAAGCACGTGGTTGAATAGCTGTAACTGAGGTAGCTCAGGAATAAATTATTTCTCCAAAAGCTAGAGTAGCATAACATTCCCATAATCTAATTGTGTCCTCATTCTCTCAAATACAAGATTATCTAAGCCATCTATTCTAACAATTTACTCATTCAATAAATATTTATTGAGCCTCTACTGTATTCAGGCACTGTAATAGATTGTAGGGATAGAGCAGTTTTTTAAAAGCACAAAATCAAAGCCCTCATGGAAGATACATTCTAGTGGGAGATAGATGATAAATAAGAAAAATATGTAGCATATTAATTGGTGATTATTTCTGAAGAAAAATATAAAGCAAAGAACAGGAACAGAGAATGGGGTGGTGGCAGAAATTTAATTTAAAAAATTATAATAATAAGGATATAAAATATAGTTGGTGAAGCCAAAACAATTTAAAAATAAAGCAGGATAAGTGAAAGAATAAATATGGCTAAAGAATAAGCTAGTGAGTTAAGAGACCGGATTACGAAATTCTCTCATAAAATGGTCGTAAAGGACAAAATGGAAATATATTTAAGAGATAGATAGAACCAATGTGGATATGTCTAATTTGCATAGTAAAAGTACCAGAAGAGGAAAAAATCAAAATGAGAAGCAGAAAATATTTGAAAAATAATGAAGATAAACTTTCTTCAACTGGAAAGGAGTCATAATCTAACCAATTTTCGCTACCTTCACTGCTCCTATCTTAATCAGAGCCATCACCTCTGTCCTTAATAACTTGAGTAGCCTCCTAGTAGCTCCACTCTTGCTCTCTCAGTCTAGTCTCATCAAAGTAACCAGAGGAAACTTTCACAATTGTAAATCACAACACATGATTCTTCTCTCAAAACTCTGCAATGGCTATTCTGCTTAAAAGTCAAAATTCTTATAATGCAGCTAGAGTCTAGATCTTGGTTTCTAATACTATTGTCCTATCAAAACACAGGGCCCTTGGGAGAAATGGCTGATTCTAGGACTGGGACAGGAAATAAACAAGATGGGCTTGCAGCATCTTCTAATGCCAAAAAACACGGAAATATGCAAAATAAACACAACAATGGGTGTATGTCAAAGCAACATTGAAGCCAACTGCAAGAGATTTTAAAGGCCAAATTTAGAACATTATGAGCATAAAATATAAATTAGTATTGTAGTATAACCTAAAGGTTAAAAATAATCCATGAGTTCATATTGATGAGAATAAATGTTTAAATAAATAAATACATGAGGAAGAATAAATCAGTCACTCATGCCGAATTCCAAATAATTCAGGCCCATGTTTGAGTATGAAATTCTACCACTTATGTCAGATGATGAAGTTCTGCTCTGCTTGCCCACATTTATTGTTTGGTGGATCAGATAATGCTCAGTTCATGATGAACAGATCATGTTACATGGTAACTTGGTGGCCCATGGTTAACTAGTAAAGTCCAGTAGCAGGCCAGGAGCTGTTTCTCAAAAGAGGAGTAGTTATACACAGAAGATGGTAGATCTTTGCTCCAAAATCCTAAGGGTTTACATTACAATTCACACATACAGGCCTCCCAATACAACACCTACAGAGCAAAAGTCAAATGCTGACAATCACCAAGGGCGAGGTGAATATAGTAAATGCGATGGACAGCAGAGTCAAAGCAGCAATTAAAATAGTTCAACAGGATGCTCTAAACAGCATTCCTGTCAGCAACTAACACTTTCAGCATCGACAGATCTGCTGGATCATATGGTCCAAGTGGCAGAGCAGCTTGCACAGCAACCTGAATCTGTTGCAGAGTCTTCTTTTTCCTAACCCCCAATCAAAACTAGCAGTTTTTTGAGTCACTCAATAAATCGGCTGGGGTAACATACCCAAATAAAGAGTACATGGCCTGTAAAATCTAGAAGCCCACTAGGCATTGTACCACTTTTTCTGGTTGTAGGAGGAGCTAAATTCAACAACTTTTCTTAGAAGGGATATCTTTACCTGCTCCACATCACTGGACCTCCACAAATTTCACTAAAGTAGAAGGCTCCTGATCTTGGTTGAATATGTTTCTTACTCTATCTTGCACAAGTGTCTTACCAATGAGTCTAAAATGGTTGCCACTTCTTACTCACTAGGTCCAATTAGCATAATGTCATCAATATAACATATCATTGTGTTATCTGGTGGAAGGGAAGGCAATCAAAATCCCTGCAAACTAAATTATGATGTAGGGCAGAAGAGTTGACATAATCCTGAGGTAGGATTGTGAATGTATGCTACTGGCCTTGTCAGTTGATGCAAACTGATTCTGGAAGTCTCTATGGACTGAGATGGAGAAAAAGGCATTTGCCAGATTAATAGCTGCATATGCGGTACTAGAAGAAGTGCTCATTTGTTCAAGCAATAAAACCAGGTCACCACCTGGTTAAGCTTACAATAATCCATTGGCATTCTCCAAGATACATATGTCTGTTCTGCAGGCCAAATAGGCAACTTACATGGAAATGTGGTTGAACTACCACCTTTTGCATCTTTCAAGTTGTTGATAGTGGCATTAATCTCTGCAATCCCTCTAGGACTATAGTGTTGTCTGTGGTTTACTATTTTCCTATGTAGAGGCAGTTCTAGTTGCTTCCATTTGACCTTTCCTACCAAAATAGCCTTTATTTCACATGTCAGAGAGCCAGTGTGGGTATTCCTCCAGCTGCTGAACATATCTATTCCAATTATGCATTCTAGAACGGGAGAAACACCCAAAGAATGGGTTTAGTGACCCACTAGATTACTATAAAACAGACCTGATCTAAAACTCCATTGAGCACCTGACCTTCAAAAGCCCCTACTCTAACTGGTAGACCACACTAATGTCTTGGGTCCCTGAAATCAGTGTCAGTTCAGTTCCAGTGTCCAGTAGTTCCCAAAAGGTCAGATAATTTTCTTTTCCTCAGTACACAATTACTCTGGTAAAAGACTGTAGGTCCTTCTGCAGAAGTCTGGGGGAAAGATTAACAGTGTAAGTTTTAGGGGGTCCTTCTTCAAGATGACTCAGATTCCAGTTTATTCAAATTGTTGTGAGTCTTTAAACTGGCTCAGGGCTGGAAATTCACTGAGGATCTGTGACTCTCAACTCTAATTCTTTGACTCAGGTTAGACTCATGGTCACTTAACCTAGGAATTTGCTGCTTCTACAGATGAAGTAAGGATTCGGTAGGCTTCCTATTTCAATTCTAGGAACAACATGATTAACTAGTCAACATCATACCCAGTTCTGTGTAAACTGAACTATATTGGTTGTTGCTTTGACTCTGCTGTTCATTACATTCACTGTGCCCACATTGCCTTTGCAGGTTGAGTTTCAGCACTTGACCCTTGCTGCTCCACAATAGTTACCCCCCAATGCATTTAGATACCCCAGATCAGTAACTCCAATTCCCTCTGTAAACTATGGCCTACAGAAAAGGGCAATCACAGAGCTCTTCAAGGATTTCAGGCTCCCCTTACAAATTTCTTTCCCACGGTATTAATGAAAGGTATGTCTTCTAGACCGTTTCAGGCTCAGAGAGTATGTCTTAAATCACAAATCCACTCTGACGTTTTAATCTTTTAAAGGCTTTGAATCCCTTTTTCTACATTAGAACAGGGCAGATTCAGCATTTCCAACCCACTCACTGTGGGCCACCTTTTAGTCCCCAACCAAACAAATAAATTGTTGAAGTCCTTTTTAACTCCCTGAACTGCAACATTAAATCCAGAACTGCTGCTTAATTGGCTGATATTAATAAATGCGGCCTGATGCAATTTTTTGTTTCTTCCACCATCGTCTCACACTATTGATATCCATTTTCACACAGATTTCCCAGATTTCTGTCTGTATAAATCTTAAAACTCAAGTAGTTCTTTTGTGATATAATGTACTTCCTCATGGGTCACACTTTGTACCTCACTTTTAGGGACCTTCCGGGACTTGTGTGTAGTTACAGGTCTAAAAGTAAATGGGGTAATGGGGGTGGGTCCTGAGGAGACTTAGCATTATTTTGTATGGCTACTCAAGGGATGCCATGAGAGCGAGCCAGCCAGGTGGGAGCGGCTCCACAGAAAAACTCCAACCAGCCTGCGTACTGGGGTGGAGCCACAGACGTTCATCTCCTTTTCAGCAGGGAGGAATCGGCCCCTCCTCTTCCTCTGTGGAACCTGGGATTTAAATGGTGGGTGGGAAGTACTCTAGAGGAGGGACTCCAGCCTTGTAAGAATCTGTTTCCCCCTCTTCTCCTTTTTCACCTGATAAAACCCTGTCTTACTCACCATTCAAATTGTCTGTGAGCCTAAAGTTTCATAGCTGTGGGACGGACAAGGACCCTATCTTTAGTTGAACTAAGGAAAAGTCCTGCAACATTTTTCCTGTGCAATGTGGGGGTTCAAGAAGTGGTGAGTGAAATGGGGACTCAAAACCTCTCATTGTCACTTCTAAGCCTTTTCATCCTGGGATTCCTAAGGGTAGGGGAAACTATGTCCCCACCTCCTGTTGCTCCCGGGGTCAGGAACCAACCTGACCTTTCCATACCCCTTTGCTTCCTTTTTCAAGAGGGACCAGTAAGCAGCGGCTCCCCACCGCCCTCCTCTCCCTGCTGGGCTGGCACCCATGGCCCAAGTTGCCCTGAGTAGCTGAGTGGCAGTTTCTGCCTTGTGCCCATGGAGTGTCTTCCTCTTCCCTCCAAGGAGGCCAGCTCTGACCCACAGCAATTAAATTTGTCTCCCTGTTGGAGGAGCCACTTGCATAAGAATAAGAAGTTCTTCCCCAGGCATTTTTAAAGTTTTTTCTTTCCTGTTCTCAACTCCAACAGCAGTTAACTTATTCTCTTTAAAGCTTTAATTGTGAAAAAGGATTTGTGGGGCTAACCTTGGGCTGTGGCCAGTCTGGTGTGCTTTGCATTTCTGTATGGTTTGTGCTGCAAACCTCCATCTTGTTTTACATCCTGGGGGCATGGACAGTAACCACATGGGAAGGCTTTGTTTAGCACTCCTGCCCTAGGGAGGAGCCCTCTCTGGTTGGATATCTGCATGTTTTCCTAGCCCCGTCTCTTAAAGGGACCCACCCAGCAACTGGGTTTTCTTCTGCCTGTTTGTGTGTATACTGTGTGTAATGTCTGTAAGAAGAGTTCTAATTAATTTGGCCTAAAGAAAGACAAGTGTGGCTGGGCATAGTGGCGCATGCCTGTAATCCTAGCACTTTGGGAGGCCGAGGCAGGCAGATTGCCTGAGTTCAATAGTTCGAGACCAGCCTAGGCAACATGATGAAACCTCGTCTCTACTAAAATACAAAAATTAGCCAAGCATGGTGGCATGCACCTGTAGTCACAGCTACTCAGGAGCCTGAGGCAGGAGAATGGCTTGAATCCAGGAGGCAGAGGTTGCAGTGAGCCGAGATCACGCCACTGCACTCCAGTCTGGGCGACAAAGTGAGACAAGTGCTTGGATCAAGCATTTTTTTAAGGAAAGTTAAAAGTTGTAGTACCTTTCAGTTCATTTGACTTTAATCTTTGAAAAGTAAAAACAGCCTTAAAGATTATTGGTAAAATGCATGTTAGATGCAAGGTTTGCTACGTGTTTTAAAGTTACAAACTGCTTTTGGAGTTTTGAAAACTCTGTTTTGCCTGCTTTACAATTGGTAGGGCCTGGGGACATATGGAACTAACCACGCCCTTAATTAAGAAGGGAAATCTTGGCTGCACTTAGAACAAAATTAAAGCAACTTACCAGGTTTTAACTTAAAGTTAAAAATTGCTAGGAGTTACCATTATAATGTGTAATTGAAACTACTGAAAATAGATTTACATGGAAGGTGTATAAGCACAGTAAAATGTGTTTTTCAGTAAAAGGTTATAAGAAATCATGTAAATGTAAACTTTTGCCTAGGGTTAAAGGATAATTTTGAGTTAAAATAGGAAAAAGCTGAAGGTTCAAAGAAGTGGTGGAAGAATTGTGGAAATTAATCTTGCAGAAGAGGTTCTCAGTGTGAACATGTTGACTACATTCAAAAAAGGGTATTATCTGGTTTTTCTGTAAATTGAGCATTGAAATTAAGCATAACAAGGTTTTCCTAAGGTGCTAATCTGCTCTTTTCCCAAATTTGTAAAGGATTATAAAAGGTTTTTCTTCCTTAAAATTTCTGAGTCTTCATTTTGGCAAAAAAAAAAAAATATATATATATATATAAAACTTACGGTAACCTGGAATTCTATTTCATAATATCAAGTTGTTTAAAGCTTGAACATTTAACAGCCTTCCAAAAATCAAACTTGAGTCCCCAAGATCCTTCATCAAAGTTTTCTTACATGTCCCCATTCCAGATTTTAAGGTTTCATTCCTTCCTAGTCAATGTCCTCACGTAAACAGTAGATATTCTGTCGGTCTGGGAGTTCAACTGAACTATAATTAAGCCAATTGGAAAATGAGATTCTGTGTTTAATTTTCAGCAATTCCAGTCATGCTAAAGGAGATATGGGTCTCCTTGAGGGCATATATCAGGTGATTCATGTGGCCCTTGGGCTGAAATTTAAGCCCCTGTGTTCATCATTTTCTATCCCCACTTTGTCCAGCAGCAATAGAAGCAACCATTTAATCTCATTATATAAATTAATTTGCCAAAAAATGTTCAAAAGTATCATATACACAGTCCCCCAGATCCCTGATTCTTATATTATGGATTAAGAATATTCAATAATAATATTTTGTGTCTGTCTATTGCCATATCAAGTCATGTATGTCAGTGTGCTCTTTATTACTGGAAATAAGGTAATTAGGATCTTCAAATCTAATCAGATTAAATAGCAAATTCCAGAAATCCCTGAACCAGCTCAGAAAATTCTGTTTCTCTGGAACTCTCTCTCTACCAAAATTTGTGTTAGAATTCTCCAAACAGAAAAAATAGGACAGATACATAGATAGATAGATAGATAGATAGATAGATAGATAGATAGATAGATAGATAGATAGATAGATACATAGATAGATAGATAGATACATAGATACATAGATACATAATTAGATAAGAAAGTTGCTCACATGATTATGGAAGCTAAGAAATGTCAAGATATACAGCCTACAACCTGGATACCTATGTGAGCTGATGGTGTAGTTCCATTCAAACTGTTTTCGTCCATTCTCATGCTGCTATTGAGAACTGCCCAAGACTGGGTAATTCATAAAGGAAAAAGGTTTAATTGACTCACAGTTCTACAGGGTTACAGAGGCATCAGGAAACTTACAATTATTGCAGAAGGGAAAGAAAACATGTCTTCACATGGCAGCAGGAAGAAGAAAAATGATAAATGAGCAAAGGGGAGCCCCTTATAAAATCATCATATCTCATGAAAACTCACTCACTATCACAAGAACCGCATGGAGTAACTGTCCCCATGATTCAATTACTTCCCACCAGGTCCCTCCTATAACATGTGGGGATTATGGGAACTACAATCCAAGATGAAATTTAGATGGGGACCTGGCCAAATCATATCATTTGGTCCCTGGTCCTTCCCAAATCATGTGTCCTCACATTTCAAAACACAATTATGCCTCTCCAACAGTGCCCCCAAATCTTAGCTCATTCCAATATTAATTCAAAAGTCCAAGTCCAAAGTCCCATCTAACACAAGGCAAGTTCCTTCCACCTATGAGCCTGTAAAATCAACAGCAAGTTACTGCCTAGATACAATGGGGATATAGGCATTGGGTAAATACACTTGTTCCAAGTGGGAGAAATTGGCCAAAACAGAGGGGTTACAAGCCCCATGCAAGACTGAAATCTAGTAGGGCAGTCATTAAAACTAACATTTCCCAAATTATCCCCTTTAACTTCATGTCTCACATCCACATCATGCTGATGCAACAGGTGGGCTCCCATGGCTTTGGGCAACTCCACCCCTCTGGCTTTGCAGGGTACAGCCCCACTCTCCACTGCTTTCATGGGCTGGTATTGTCTGTGGCTTTTCCAGGTGCACAGTGTAAGCTGTTGGTGGATCTACCATTCTAGTGTTCTGGAAGACAATGGCCCTCTTTTCACAGCTCCATTAGGCTGTGCCTCAGTGAGTACTATGTGTGGGGGCTTGGACTCCACATTTTCCTCCCACACTGACTTAGCAGAGATTCTCCATGAGAGCCCCACCCCTGCAGCAAACTTCTGCCTGGACACTGAGGCATTTCCATACATCCTATGAAATCTATGTAGGGGTTTCCAAACCTCCATTCTTGACTTCTGCGTACCCACAGACTCAATACCACTTGGAACCCATGAAGGCTTGGGGCTTGCAGAATCTAAAGCAGTAGCCTGAGCTGTACTTTGGCCCATTTTTACCATGGTCAGAGATGAAGCAGCCTCTTACATCAGACAAACTTTAAGGGAGCAGCAGTTAAAAAAGACAAAGATAGACATACTAAAATGATAAAAGGACTAGTCCAACAGGAAAATATCACAATTCTAAGTATATATTCACCTAACACTGGAGTTCCCAAATCTATAAAACAGTTATTGATAGATTTAAGAAATAAAATAGATAGCAATACAATAATAATGGGGAACTTCAGTACTCCACTGACAGCACTAGACAGGTCATCAAGACAGAATGGACTCAAATTATAACCTACTGCAAATGAACTTAACAGATATTTACAGAATATTATACCCTGCAATTGCAAAATATACATTCTATTAATCAGCACATGGAACATTCTTCAAGACAGACCATATTATAGGCAAAAAAACAAGTCTCAGTAAATTCAATAAAATTGAAATTATATCAGGTACTCTCTCAGATAACAATGGAATAAAATTGGAAATCTACTCCAAAAGAAACCCTCAAAGCCATGTAAATACAAGGAAACTAAATAAACTCCTCTTAAATGATCATTGGGTTGATACTGGTTTCATAGAATGATTTAGGGAGGATTCCCTCTTAGTCTATCCTGTGGAATAGTGTCAATAGGATTTGTACTAATTTGTCTTTGAATATGTGATAGAATTCAGCTTTGAATCTATCTGGTCCTGGCCTTATATTTGTTAGTGATTTTTAAATTACCATTTATCAACATTGAAGGGACATATCTTAATGTAATAAAGCCATCTAGTGACATCTAGCGACAAACCCACAGTGAACATTATACTAAATGGAAATGGAGCAAGATAAGGATACCCACTTTCACCACTTCTATTCAACATAGTATTGGAAGTGCTAGCCGGGGCAATCAGAAAAGAGAAAGAAATCACAGGCATCCAAATTGGTAAAGAGAAAGTCAAATTGTCATTGTTTGCTAATGATATGATTGTATGCCTAGAAAACCTTAAAGACTCATCCAAAAAGCTTCTAGAACTGGTATATGAATTCAGCAAAGTTTCAGGATACAAAATTAATGTACACAAATCAGTAGCTCTGCTATACACCAAGCTGAGAATCGAATCAATAACTCAACCCCTTTTATAATAGCTGCAAAAAAACCCATAAAACAAGATACTTAGGAATATACCTAACCAAGGAGCTGAAAGACCTCTGCAAGGAAAAATACACAACACTGCTGAAAGAAATCATATATGATGAAAACATATGAAAGCACATTCCAGGCTCATGGATGAGTAGAATGAATATTGTGACAATAACCATACTGCTAAAAGCAATCTTAAAATTCAATGCACTTCCCATTAATATAGTACCATCATTCTTCACAAAACTAGAAAAAAACAATTAAAAAATTCACATGGAACCAAACAAGAGCCTGCATAGACTAAGCAAAAAGAGCAAACCTGGAAGCAACACATTACCCAACTTCAAATTATACTATAAGGCCATAGTCACCAAAACACCATGGTACTGGTATAAAAATAGGCAAACAAAAACCTAAAATGGGGAAAGACACCCTATTCAACAAATAGTGCTGGGATAATTGGCAAGCCACATGTAGAAGAATGAAACTGGATCCTCATCTCTCATCTTACACAAAAATTAACTCAAGATGTATCAAGAACTTAAATCTTACATCTAAAACCATACAAATTCTAGAAGATAACATTGGAAAAATCCTTCTAGACATTGGATTAGGCAAAGACTTCATGAACAAGAGCCCAAAAGCAAATGAAACAATACAAAGATAAATAAATGGGACTTACTTAAACTATTAATAAAAAGCTTCTTCACATCAAAATAAATAATCAGAAGAGTAAACAGACAACCCACTGAGTGGGAGAATATCTTCATAATCTATACATCCAGCAAAGGACTAATGTCCAGAATATACAAGAAACTCCAACAAATCAGCAAGAACAAAACAAACAATCCCATCAAAAAGTGGGCTAAGGACATGAATAGACAATTCTCAAAAGAAGATATACAAATGGCCAACAGGCATATGGAAACATGTTCAACATCACTAGTAATCAGGGAAATGCAAATCAAAAACACAATGTGATACCATTTTACTCCTGCAACAGTGGCCACAATCAAAAAAATAATAGATGTAATCATGGATATGGTGAAAAGAGCACATTCGTACACTGTTGTGTACTAGTACAACAACTACTACAGAACCTAGTACAACTACTATGGAAAATAGTGTGGAGATTGCTTAAAGAACTAAAAGTAGATCTACCATTTGACCCAGCAATCCCACTACTGAGTATCTACCCAGAGGAATATAAGTCATTATACTGAAAAGATACTTACACGTGCACGTTTATAGCAGCACAATTCACAATTGAAAAAATGTGGAACCAGCCCAATGCCCATCAATCAACAAGAGTAGATAAAGCAAATGTGGTGTGTATATATATATGTACACACACACACCATGGAACACTACTCAGCCATAACAAAAATAATAATAATAATGGCATTTGCAGCAACCTGGATGAAGTTGGAGTCTATTATTCTCTAAGTGAAGTAACTCAGGAATGAGAACCCAAACATGGTATGTTCTCACTCATAAGTGGAACTTGAGCTATGAGGATTCAAAGGCATAAGAATGATACAGTGGACTTTGGGGACTTGGAAGAAATGGTGGGAGTGGGATGAGGGATAAAAGGCTACACACTGGGTACAGTGTACACTGCTTGGGTGATGAGTGCACCAAAGTCTCAGAAATCATCACTAAGAATTTATTATTCATGCACCAAACATCACCTGTTCCCCAAAAGCCTATTGAAATAAAAAAAAAAAATCTAAATCAAGACAAGAAAAAATAATAAAGATAGTAGATACCAGTAAAATAAAAAACAAAAGGAGGCTTAAAAAACAAACATTGGCTACTTGAAAAGATAAATGAAATGTTAAACCTCTAGAAACATTGATAAAGAAAAAAGGAGATTATATATAAATAATATTTTGATTAAGGTGTGGGAGAGATTACTGCATATAAAGCAGATATTAAAAAGTAATAAAATGATAAATATCAATTTTGTGATAATTAATTTTAAAATGTAGTTCCCTTTGACAAACTCGTGAAAAATGTAACTTACCAAAACAGACTCTAAAAAAATAATAATACGAAGACTCCTATATTTGAAACCATAGTTTAAAATTATCCTACAAAGAAAATAAGAGTCTCAAATGATTTACAAGTGGGTTCTACCGAATTTTCATGGAATAGACCATTATAATATACTAGAAACACCTCTGGACAATTGAAAAATAGACTATATCTCAAACCTTTCAAATAATAATACAACACATACACAAAAACAATTATAAGCTCTCCTCATGAATGTCTCTCTCTCTCTTTCTCTCATATATCATATAAAACGGATAATATATGACCAGGCAGGTTTATCCCAGCAATGGAAGGATGTAAGGATGGGTCAATATTAGGATAGGTTAACATTTCATATATAAATGCCATTCTTCATTGATCATCTCGATAGAAAGAGAAAAAGAACAGAAAGTCTATACAAAAACTTTTGATAAAATGTAGCACAAACTATTGATAAAAATTATTAGTAGTTGGGTGCGGTGGCTCACACCTGTAATCCCAGCACTTTAGGAGGCTGAGGCAGGCAGATTATGAGGTCAGGAGATCGAGACCATCCTGGCTAATATAGTGAAACCCTGTCTCTACTAAAATTACAAAACATTAGCAGTGTATGGTGGTACACATCTGTAGTCCCAGCTACTTGGGAGGCTGAGGCAGGAGAATCGCTTGACCCTGGGAGGCAGAGGTTGCAGTGAGCCGAGATCACGTCATTGTGTTCCAGCCTGGGCAACAGAGTGAGAGTTCATCTAAAAAAAAAAAAAAATTAATAAACTGGGAAAACAAGAAAACTTCCTTTCTCTAACCTAAAAATTCTACTATAAACATCATCCCAATAGGTATTTCCGTTACTTCTACCTTTTAAAAAAATTTATTGTTTAAGAACATCTAAAAAAACCATATAATGTTAGGCTTAAATGCATGTATGAATGTATGATGAAACTTTTTAAAGTTATGTTCTGTTAAAATAGAATTCAGTTCGGCGGCTACCGCTTGGTTAGGATGGAGAAAAGACAAGAGTCATAAGACAAGGAAAAACACTCTGGTAAATATATGTTATTGTCAGTCTTATAGATCTCAGGTTGTACAGTAGTGATAAGACATCTCCTAATGAAAACCAAGTCTAAAATTTAATACATTTTGTAAAGAATATAGCACTAAGCCCTCATAGTGGCATTCAAAAATTTTTGTTTACACCATTAGTGAATGGAATTGTAATAACATTCTTAAGCTGTAACAAAATGTCATCCTGGTGGGAAAAATGCATCACAAATATTTTCTTTTCTTTCATAAGGAGCCACATTTCACATACATCCATACATCCTACTGAAAATACAGTCTTCTTGCTTTTCAGAATTATTCTGTGCATAAAAGCCTATCTTTGTTTTAAGGTGAAACAAACCCTTGTGCTCCCTGAAACTAGATTCAAACCACAAACTCCCCCATAATTGGTTTCCTGTGAGGACCATTTATTAAAACTTCTGGATCTTGTTCTAAGTCTGGTTTGTATATTCACCAGAAATGACTATATCATTGTGCTGATTATCTGATGTGGTCAGAGAAACAGATTAAATCAGAAGCAGACAAAAATTCTAAAAAATGCAACATAAAACTTTTGCTTTAAGGACTTTCCTCGGGGAAATACACAGCTTATATTGGGTTTTCTTCATTGGAATTCTAAAGGTAGTCACTTCTGACTTTTTATCTTTTCGTTTTCTAATCCTGAAACTCTTAAATTTGACTTATTCATAGCACCCATTTCATCAAGATTCCTGAGCAGCTGATAGTTTAAAGCTCAGGTTTACATGAGGAAAGAAAAGAATTCCTGACATTACAAGGGAGAAGGCATGAAAAATATTTTTCTTAACACTTTAGTTTTTCACTGACAATACAGTTGAATATAATCTGTTTCATTCCACATTTAATATAATTTGATTATTATCACAGATGCATTTTAAGCGTAGGACTTAAAGGATATTTTATCATATTGGATTTATTATCCATAGAAGGAAATTATGTAAACAAGAACAGTTCATGGCATTCTTGTGGCTTGACAATGCAAATCAATCAAGGAATTACCCAAATCTCCAAAAGCAATCAAATGTTTTTCAAGTCTCAATATAAATCAAACTTTCCTGAAGACACAGCAAATCCAATGCTGTCTATGACAGTAGGCAGAAACTGCAGTTATTCTTGTGACTTGCCTTGCTATTGATGGGTAAGAAACCAAACAATGATATCAAAAGCTTTTTAACTTAACATGACATTTAAATATTCTAAGGTGAGAAGAGAGCTCCAGAATATTCTAAAACTACACATCCTATGTTGAAAATGCAACAGAAACGTAGAGGGCAAAATGAAGTTTCTAGGGATAAAAGCAATCCTGTAAATTCAATGAGCATATAAAAAATATTAACAAAAGATACATAACTAAGATTTTGGGGAGCCACAGATTTGAAATGTATTCAATATATAAAATGAATTAGGCCAACATCATTAAGATACAGAAATTCATGAAAATCTTTATTTTATGTGTACATTGTTTGCTTTTTCTGATGGAACTATAAACTTAATTTGAATTAGAAAAATTGTTGACTATCTTTTTTTTTAAATAAAATGTCACTTTCATTTCAAAAGACTAAAATATATGTTGTCTAATGTTATATATTAAATGCACTTGTTAGAAGTAGATGAAGATTCTTAAAAGTTTATCAACTTAATGACTTGCCAAAGGTCACACTACAACTCTAGGACAGATTCAGGAATACAACTAGGAGGTTGATATCAGGTTGAGGTGACACACACTGCATTGGGAAATAGAAAAGTAAAATTACAACTACTCATGTTTTCATTATTATTGTTACAGGAACTTTGAGAATTATGTTTAATAGTAATATTTTACTTGATACTCATAAGTTTAAATAGTTTTTTTTTTAAGTTTTTATTTTGGAATATATATAAACTCATGTAAAATTGCAAAAAAAAAAAAAAAAAATCATAGGAATGTCCCATGCATCATTCACACAGCCTTCCTCATCTTGGATGACTACAGTATGATATCAAAACCAGAAAATTGGCATTGGTACAAATCATAGTTTATTCATATTTTGCTCGTTATATATAAGTGTGTGTGTGCGTGTGTGTGTGTGTGTATAGCTATCTGGGATTTAATCACATGTGTAGCTTCATATAACCAACACAACTTTCAGCACATTGAATATGTCAGCACATTGCCTCCTGGCCTCCTTGGTTTCTGATTATAAAA
Organism: Papio anubis; assembly: GCF_008728515.1. Lineage (NCBI taxonomy): Eukaryota > Metazoa > Chordata > Mammalia > Primates > Cercopithecidae > Papio > Papio anubis. The sequence continues at coordinate 74,949,656 of NC_044978.1, forward strand.
CAGCTGTTAATCTTATTGAACTTTTTATGTGTGATGAGTTGCTACTCTTTTGCTGCTTTCAAGATTCTGCCTTTGTTTTAAGCTTTCAACAGTTTAATCATGATGTGTTTAGGCATGAATCATTTTGAATTTATTCTACTTGGAGCTCATGGAGCTTCCTGTGTGTGCAAAGTAATGTTCATCAAATCTTGGCAGTTAACCATAATACTCAAACATTCTTCTGCCCATTTTTTCTTTTTTTGGACTCATATTTTGCTAATTTGGTATGCTTGATGCTATTATGCAGATCTCTGTGTCTCTGGTTTTTTATTTTTTAGTCTTTCTGTTCCTCAAACCGAATAATTTCAATTACCTTATCTTCCAGTTTGCAGATTTTTATTCTGCCTCTTCAAATATGCTGTTGAGCCACTGTAGTAAAAGTTTTATTTTATTTTACTTTTCAACTGTGTAATTTTTCTTTTTTCTTATATTACCTCCTTATTGATATTTTCTTTTGAGAAGACACCTGTTTTCATACTATTCATTGGTTCTGTGATTGCTGATTTAAAGTTTTTGTCTCAGTCTTCATCATCTTAGCTTTCCCACGGACTAGTTTCTATTAACTATTTTTTTTCCTTTCCTGTGTATTAGCCATGTTTTCATATTTCCTTGCATATCTTGTGATTTTTTTGTTAAAAATAGGCATTATAAATCATACAATGTGAAAGATCTGGGAATCAATTTCCCACAGAAGGTTGCAAGCCTTGTTAACGTCCACAATTCTGAAAAGTAGATTTTGACAATTTTTACCAGTGTTCTTGTTGCCACTTCAGAGGAAAGAATTTTCAGAGGTTTTTATTCTGCCATTCCCCATAATGTCACCTCTGATTGCTAAAATTTTATTGAGGATTTTTGCATCTGTGTTCATGAGAGATATTGATCTGTAGCTTGTTTTGTGTTATGTGCTGTATTATTAAGGTGATACTAACCTTTTATCAAGGTAATACTAGCTTTATAAAATTGGAAGTTATGAAGTGTTTTCTCCACTTCTATTTTCTGGAAGATATTGCATAATATTTTTATTAATTTTTTTTAAGGTTTGGTAAAAATTCTCTGTTAAAACCACCTGGTTCCTGATCTTTCTTTTTAGCAGCTTTTAAATTAAAAACTCAGTTTTCTTAACAGTTATACAACTACGTAGGTTATCAGTTTCTTCTTGGCTGAGTTTTGGTAGTTTGTAGTTTCCAGTAAATTGGTTTCTTTCTTTCAAGCTGTCAAATTCATTAGCATAAATCATTTGTAATATGTCTTATTATGCTTTTAATGCCTGCAAAACTTGTTGTGCTATTCTCTGTTTCATTCTTGATATCAACTATTTGTGTCTTCTTTCATTTTATGTGGGAAAATAAAATTTCCCTGGATTTCCTGATGTTCCTGCAAAAAGTATGAGCTTCATGATTTTTTTCATATAATATTTGTATTGATTTGCCTTGTTAATTACAGTAATCAGAAAGCATAGAAAACTTATTTTTTTGTATATTATCAATGATTACTGTTCTGGGCTAGGTTCTTGGGTTAAACTCTAAAGTGCCAGAAATTCTGGAGCCCTGTCTCCCTGGTTATCTACATTTCAAGAAAAATGAGGCCAGAAACTTGAAGACATCTACAGGTCTGAGAGAAATGGGTTACATGGCTTCTGGAACGATTTTATTTACATGCTAATATGCTGAAGTAAGGGGGACATTCTAAAGCAAGAGAAACCACTGCCTCCTTCCTTTACTGAGCAGTGGCAAATCATTTTGCCTTGTCTCTCACCTGTGGTGTATCTAGTTACTCATGTAAGATTTACCTAATTTTTATCACATTACACAACGGTAAAGACTAGATCAAATAATTCAGAGAAGAGAGTATGATACGCTTATTTACTACAAGGTATTAATGAAAAATCTGTCTCTGTTCCAGAACTCCTTGTGTGCACATTAAGGATAAAAATAAATGAAGATAAATATTTAAAATCCAACATTTTATCATTGCCAATCTTGGCAGAGGTTTATAAGTTGTGTTGTTTCAATTACTTAAAAAAACAGCTTTTAGTCACACTTAATTTCTCTGTTGATTTTCTATTTTCAATGTTATTTCTTTTTGTCATTTTCTTTTTTATGTCCTTTCTTCTGCTTTTGAGGGGTTAATTTTTCTCTTCTTTTCTAGTTTCTTAAAGCAGGAACTTATATTGATTTGAAGTCTTTCTACTTTTTAAATTATAAGTATTTGGTGTTATAAATTTATTTTACAGCACTGCTTTAGTTACATCCCACAAACTTTAATATGTTGTGTATTAATTTGAATCATTTAAATATATTTTTACTTTATTATGCTTTTCTTGTTTGACCCTGGATTATTTAAAAGTGTTGTTTACATTCCAAGTATATAGAAATTTTTCTCATCTTCTGTTATTGACTTCTAGTTTGATTCCTTTATGTAAGTGAACTTACTCTATGTGACTTCAGTTCTTTTAAATATTTTTTTAATCCAGCATATGCTTTCTCATGGTTCATGTTCCATGGGTACTTGAAAGGAACTTGTGTTCTGCTTCTGTTGGGCCTAGTGCTCTCTAAATATGATGGTATCCTATTGGTTGATGGTGTTGTTCAGGTCTTTCACATCCCAGCTTATTTGCGGTCTAGTCATTCTTTTGGTTCCCCAACTATAATTGTGAATTTCTCATTTTTTTTCTTTTGGCTTGTTTTGCTTCATATATTTTGAAGTTCTGTAATTTGATACATACAAATTTGAGAATGTCATATGTACTTGGTTAATATATTCTCTAACAGAAAACAGAAGAAGGCTAGAATCTTTATAAAGGAAAGAATAATAGAATAGGTAGAAATAGAAATAAAATAGACTCTTTTTCATGTTATGAATTTCTTTAATTATATTTTATGGTAAAAGCAAAAAGTTACACACCATCTGATGGGGTTCTTTCTCTATGTAGAGAAGATGCTTAACACAATTATGTTTAAAATTACAAAGAGTAGAGGGATCTAAATAATAGTAAGATTTCTATAATTCATTGGAAGTAGTAAAGTATCAACCCCAGTATGCTTTGATGAGCTATGTATATATCGAGCAACAATATCCTGAGCAACAATTAAGAAAACAGAACAAAATGATATCCTTAAAAACAAACAAATCATAATGGAACTCTAAAAATGCTCAAGTAACTCACAAGAAGACAAGAACAAAGAAGCAGAAGACTCAAGAACAATGTTTGATACAGTGGATAACTAAAACTGATCCAACAATATGCTGCCTACAAGAAACTCACTTCAAACATAATGGCATTGGCAGCTTAAAAGTAAAACAGTGAAGAATGATGCTCTGAGGGATTGGCCAACATGGCCACCGGGAAGCAGCTAGTGTGTGCTACTCTTGTGGAGAGAAAAAGAAGTGGTGAGTAAATACAGCACCTTCAGCTTAAACATTCAAGTATATACATTGGGACTCATCAAGACAAAAGCTTGACCCACAGAGATTGAAGAAAAGCAAGGCAAGATGGTTGCCCACCTGGGATGACATGAAGTCAAGGGAGCCTCCCCATCCCAGGGAAACGGTGAGTGAGTGAGTGAGTGACCCCAGGGACTCATGCTTCTTCAGTGGATCTTTGCAACTCTCAGGTCAGGAGACCCTCTCATGAACCCATTCCACCAGGGCCTTCAGTCCAACACACAGACTTAGGTGGAGTCTCAAGAGAGCTGCCACTCAAGCACATGCAGAGATACTCGGCTTCCCAGCAAAAGCAGCTGCAACTATGACAAAGCAGGGGTTTCAACCCTGGTACATATCTCTAGGAAAGGGGCTGAATCCACGGGGCTGAACAGTGACAGGCTGCAGGCCCTGCTTTCATGGTATCTTGCAGGATAAGACCCACTGACTTGGGAATCCAGCCAACCACTGGTAGCAGTATTTCACCTCCCTGAGATGAAATTCTCAGTGTGGGGAGTGGGACTACCGTCATTGCTTTCTCACAGCCTTAACCATTGTTGCTTTTAGGTTCTAGGGAGTCTGAGGCAACCAGGCACCAGGGTGGTCCCTCAACACAGCCCAGCAGCTCTGCAGAAAAGTGGTCACACTGTTCACATGGATCCAGGATCCCATTTCTCTACTGAGTGGAATCTCCCATCTGGGGTCTCCAGTCACTTCCACCAGTGTTTTCTTGGTTTTTGCTTTTTTTTTTTTTTTTTTTTTTTTTTTTAAGATGGAGTCTTGCTCTGTCACCTAGGCTGGAGTGTAGTAGCACGATCTTGGCTCACTGCAACCTCCACTTCCCGGGTTCAAGCAATTCTCCTGCCTCAGTCTCCTGAGTACCTGGGACTACAGGCGCATGTCACCACACCTGGCTAATCTTTTATATTTTTAGTAGAGACAGGATTTCACTATGTTAGCCAGGATAGTCACTATCTCCTGACCTCATGATCCGCCTGCCTCGGCCTCCCAAAGTGCTGAAATTATAGGCCTGAGCCACCGCACCTGGCCCCCACCAGTTTTTGCTAGCTGACAGCCATTTCTGCTAGCTGACAGCCATTTCAAACCTCCTTGGGATGGAGCTCCCAGAGGGAAGGGCAGGCTGTCATCATAGCTGTTTGACAGCCTTAGCTGTTCTTGCCTTCAAGCTTTGGAGAGTCTGAGGCAACTGGCGGTTTATTCCTAAGTATTTATTATTTTATTTATTTATTTATTTTTGTAGCTATTGTAAAAGAAGTTAAGTTACGATTTAATCCTCAGCTGGGTCGCTATTGGCATACAGCAGAGCTACTGATTTGTGTATAGTAACTTTGTGTCCTGAAATTTTGCTGAATTTATATACCAGTTCTAGGAGCTTTTTGGATGAGTCTTTAGGGTTTTCTAGGTATACAGTCATGTCAACAGCAACAGCTTGACTTCCTCTTTCCCAATTTGGATGCATTTTATTTGTTTTTCTTGCCTGATTGCTCTGACTAGGACTTCCAGTACCATGTTGAATAGTGTGAAAATGAGCACCCTTGTCTTGGTTCCATTTCTCAGGGGGAATGTTTTCAACTTTTCCACATTTAGTATAATGTTATCTGCAGCTTTGTCAAAGATGGCTTTTATTGCCTAAATGTGTGTCTCTTTTATGCCAATTTTGCTGAGGATTTTCATAAAGGGATGCTGGATTTTGTCAAATGTTTTATTCTGCATCTATTGAGATGATCATGTGATTTTTATTTTTATTTTATTTCTGTTTGTGTGGTGTATCACATTTATTGACTTAAATCATCCCTGTCTCCCTGGTATGGAATCCACTTGATGATGGTAGATTATCTTTTTGATATTCTATTGAATTTGATTAACTAGAATTTTATTGAGGACTTTTGGATCTATGTCATCAGAGATATTGGTATGTAGTTTTCCTTTTTTGTTATGTCTTTTCCTGGTTTAGGTATTAAGGTGATATTGCATAGAATGATTTAGGGAGGATTCTCTCTTTATCTTTTGGAATAGTGTATAGGATTGGTATCAATTCTTCTTTGAATGTCTAATAGAATTCAGCTGTGAATCTATCTGGTCCAAGACTTTTTTTTATTGGTAACTTTTTAATTAGGATTTCAATCTCGCTGCTGGTTATTGGTCTGTTCAGAGTTTCTACATCTTTCTGGTTTAATCTGGGAGGATTGTATATTTCCAGAATTTATCCATCTTCTCTAGCTTTTCTAGTTCATGTGTGTAAAGGTGTTTATAGTAGCCTTGAATGACCTTTTGTATTTCTGTGATATTGGTTGTAATATCTCCCATTTTGTTTCTAATTGAGCTTATTTGTATCTTCTCTCTTCTTTTCTTGGTTAATCTTGCTAATGGTCTATCAATTTTATGTATCTTTTCAGACCAGCTTTACATTTCATTTATCTTTTGTAATTTTTTTTTCATTTCAATTTTATTTAGTTCTGCTCTGATCTTGATTATTTATTTTCTTCTGCTTTTTTTGGGCATGGTTTGTTCTTGTTTCACTAGCTCCTTCAAGTGTGTGCTTACATTGTATATTTGTGCTCCTTCAGTCTTTTTGATGTAGGCAGTTAATGCTATGAACTTTCCTCTTAACCCTGCCTTTGTTGTATCCAAGAGATTTTGACAGGTATGTCACTATTATTGTTCAGTTTAAATCATTTTTTAATTTCCATATTGATTTCATTGTTGACCCAATGATGATTCAGGAGCAAGTGATTTAATTTTCATGTTTTTCCATGGCTTTTAAGTTTCTTTTTATAATTGATTTCCAGTTTTATTCCACTGTGGTCTGAAAGACTAGTTGCTACAATTTTGATTTTCTTAAATTTGTTGAGACTTGTTTTGCTGCCTATCATATGGTCTATCTTGAAGAATATTCCATGTGCTGATGAATAGAATGTATATTCTGCAGTTGTTGGATAGAATGCTCTGTAAATATCTGTTAAGCCCATTTGTTCTAGGGTGTAGTTTAAGTTCATTGTTTCCTTGTTGACTTTCTGTCTTGATGACCTGTCTAATCCTGTCAGTGAAGTATTCAAGTCCCCCACTATTATTGTGTTGCCATCTGTCTCATTTCTTAGGTCTATTTGTAATCGTTTTATAAATTTTGGAGCTCCATTGTAAGGTGCATATGTATTTAGGTTGTAATATTTTCATGTTGAACTAGTCCTTTTATCGTTATATATTGTCCCTCTTTGTCTTTTTAAACTACTATTTCTTAAAGTTTGTTTTGTCTGACATAAGAATAGCTACTCCTGCTTGCTTTTGGTTTTCACTTGCATGGAATATCTTTCTTTTTCCACCCCTTTACCTTAAGTTTATGTGAGTCCATATGTATCAGTTGAGTCTCTTGAAGGCAGAAGATACTTGGTTGGGAAATTCTTACCCACTCTGACATTTTGTATATTTTAAGTGGCGCATTTAGGCCAATTAGATTCAACCTTCAAATTGAGATGTGAGGTTCTATTCTATTCATTTTTCTATTTGTTGCCTGAATACCTTGATTATTATTACTTTTTTATTTTTCACTGTGTTGTTGTTTTATAGGTCCTTTGAGAATTATGCTTTAAGGAGATTCTGTTTTGGTGTGTTTTGAGGATTTTTTTCAAGACTTACAGCTCTTTTTATCAGTTCTTATAGTACTGGCTTGGTACTGGTGAATTATCTCAGCCTTTGTTTGCCTGGAAAAAACTGTATATTTCCCTCATTTATGAAGCCTAGTTTCACTAGATAAAAAAATTTTGATTGGTAATTGTTTTAAGGAGGCTAAGGATAGGACCCCAATCCCTTCTAGTTTGTAGGGTTTCTGCTGAGAAATCTGCTGTTAATCTGATAGGTTTTCCTTTATAGGATACATGATGCTTCTGCCTCATGACTCTTAAGATTCTTTCCTTTGTTTTAACTTTAGAAATCTTGATGACTATGTGCCTAGGTGACGATCTTTTTGCAATGAATCTCCCAGTGTTCTTTGAGCTTCTTGCATTTAGATGTCTCGATCGTCAGCAAGGCCAGGGAAGTCTCCTTGATTATTACCTCAAATATGTTTGCCAAAGTTTTAGATTTCTCTTCTTCCTCAAGAACACAAATTATTCTTAGGTTTGGTCGTTTAACATAATCACAAACTTTTTGGAGGTATTGTTCATTTTTTAAAATTCTCTTTTCTTTGTCCTTGTCAGATTGGGTTAATTCAAAAGCCTGGTCTTCAAGCTCTGAAGTTGTTTCTTCTCCTTGTTCGATTCTATTGCTGAGGCTTTCCAGTGCAACAGCAATTCCTTAAGTCTGTCCTTCATTTCCAGAAGTTGTGACTGTTTTTTATTTATGCGGTCTATTTCACTGGAGATTTATCCTTTCACATCTTGTATCATGTTTTTGATTTTTTTAAGTTTGACTTCACTTTTCTCTGGTGCCTCCCTGATTGGCTTATAGTAAGCCTTCTGAATTCTTTTTCTGGTAATTCAGAGATTTCATCTTGGTTTAGCTCCAAGATGAAATCTTGGAGCTAGTGTGATCTTTTGGAGGGTGTTAGAGAATCTTCTTTTGTTATTTATTGATTTATTTATTTAGAGACAGAATCTCACTCTGCCACCCAGGCTGAAGTGTAGTGGTGCTATCCTGGGTCACTGCAACCTCCACCTCCCAGGTTCAAGCAATTCTCCTGCCTCAGCCTCCCCAGTAGCTGAGACTACAGGTGTGTGCCACCACACCAAGCTAATCTTTGTATTTTTAGTAGAGGCAGGGTTTCACCATGTTTGCCAGGTTTGTCTCAAGCTCCTGACCTCAAGTGATCTGCCCACCTCGGCTTTCCAAAGTGCTGGGACTATTGTTTTATCATATAACCAGAATTGTTTTTCTGGTTCCTTCCCATTTGGGTAAACCATGTCAGAGGGGAGATCTGGGACTCAAGGGCTACTATTCTGAATCTTTTGTCCCACAGAGTGCTCTCTTGATGTAGTGCTCTTTCCCTTCTCCTCAGAATGGGGCTTCCTGAAAGCTAAGCTATAGCCATTTTTTTTTTCCTCTCTCTTTTGGATTTAGCCACCCAGTGGAACTACCAGGCTCTGGTTTGATACTGGGGAGTGTCTGAAAAGAGTCCTGTAATGTGATCTGTCTTCAAGTCTCTTAGTCATGGAGACCAGCATCTGCTTTGATGGAGGCAGCAGAGAAGTGAAGCAAATTCTGTGAGGATACTTGGTTGTATTTTTGCTAAGTGCGCTTTGTTTTGTGATGGTTGGCCTCCAGCCAGGAGGTGGTGCTCTCATGAGTGCATCAGCTGCAGTAGTATGGGGAGAATACTAGCTTTCCCTAGGTTCACCTTTGGGTAAGTATTCTGCTATCTCAGGTGGTAGGCGGGGCCATAGAGCTCCCAAGAGGTTGTGTCCTTTGTCTTTGGCTGCCAGGGCAGGTAGAGAAAGACTATTAGGTGGGGACAGGGTTAGGGATGTCTGAGCTCACACTGTCCTTAAGCAGGGCTTGCTGCGGCTGCTATGGGGGATGGCAGTGCGGTTCTCAGGCCAATGAAGTTATGTTTCCAGAGGGATTATGGCTGCCCCTGCTGCATCACACAAGTTTTCAGGGAAATGGAGCAAAGGCAGCAGCCACAGGCCTCTTCCAGCTCTCATGTACTCCCACAGCCCACAATTTTGGTGTTAGTCCTCCCATCCCCGCCCCGCCCAAAGCCAACCAACAGCACAGCATAGAGTTTATTTCTAGGCAGTCAGTAAGCAGGGTGGGAACTTGCTTCAGGCTACAAGCCTCCCCACTGAGAAAGCAAGTTCCTTGGCTCACAGTTCCTTGACTCACAGTTCCTTGGCTGTCCTGTGGAGCCTGCAGGGGCAATCCACCTCCTTCAAAGGACCTATGGATCCTCTCAGCTTTCCTGGTATGTTCCTGGTAATTCATAGAGCAAAAGTTAAGGATGTGGGACTCCACAAGCCACACTGTCCATCTGAGTGGGTCTCCACATGCCACTCTGTCCATTCGAGAGGGAACTGCAAGGTAGTCTTGCCTCCAGTCTGCCATATTCCTACCTATCTCCCTCCTTTATCTGTTCTTGAAGAGTAGATCTATTAACAACAATTTTCTTAGTTTTCTTTCATTGGAGAATGTCTGTATTTTTTCTTCTCCCCTGAAGGTTTGTTTTGCCAGACATTGATAAGATTAATAGTTCTTTTCTTTCAGTGCTTGAAAAATCTTTCATTTCCTCTGTGTCCAACGGTTTCAGATTAGAAATCTATTATATGGATAATGTATCCTTTCTCTCTGGCTATTTTAAGATTTCGTTTTCTTTGTATTTAGTTTTCAAAAGTTTAATTATGCTGTATCTTGCTGATGATTTCTGCAGTTTATCCTAATTGAAGCTTTTGAAGTTCTTAAAGCAAAATTTATGTAGTTTCATTTGCAAGTTTATGTTTTTCACCAAAGTTGGAAGTTTCCACAACTATTTGTTTGGACACCTTTTCAGTTTCAGTCTCACACATTTTCTCAAGTAGGATCCTACTTTTAATGGCAAAAACCACAATTACTTTTGTATCAACCTATGTTTTGTTATTATCCCACAGAGTCCTGAGGATCTCTCTCTCTCTCTATTTATTTATTTTTATTTTTTGCTTTTTGTCTCTGTTTTTCAGATTGAGTAAATTTTATTGATCTGTGTTTAAGCTTACTAATTCTATCCTCTGTAATCCCCATTCCACTACTGAATCCATCTAGTAAGATTTAACTTGATTATTAAATTTTTAAATTTTATAACTTCTATGTTGCCCTTTTTAAAACTTCGCTTTTTTTTTGGGGGGGGGGGGGTTCTGTTTTTTCCATTTGTGTCCATGGCATTTGTTATTGATAACTGAAGCATTTGGATGACAGCTGCTCTTTATAATCTTTGTCAGGTAATTTCAACATCTGATTCATCTCAGTATGGATATCAGTTGATTGTTCTTCTCATCCAAATTGTTGTTTTCCTGGTTTATTGGTATGACAATAAATTTTTATTGTGTCTGAGATATTTTCTATGTTAGGATACTTTTGATTTTATTTAAGTCTTCTATTTTAGTTGGTGTGTAGGTTCTGTTCTATTTTGTTATGATTTAGTTACAATGACAGTTTAGTTTCCTGACCGCTTATGTTATTCTGGTCTGCTTTCTTCTTATGGCACTATGGGGGTTCCCACTAATCCCTACTGATACTATTTACAGGGGGAGAAGCATATCCCTTTGCACCCTGTTTTTGGTGGGCAATCTTCTGGAAAGTGCAGACGACACTAGGTTTTGATTCCTGTATGCCAGTGGGGTGAAGGGCAGGGAGATATGGGGCTTCATTGTCACCACCATTGCCATATTGGAACACCTACTGATGACCCAGTTACAGAACAAGGGCTGGGATGGCCAGGGCCTTTATTGCTCTGTTTTCAGAGGAATGGACTGCCCAACAGACTAGTTTGTAGAGCTGTGGTTAGAACTCCCCACTGGATCTCTGTTGTACTTCTCCTTTCTCAGTGCATTGGCCAGATAGAGTAGGCTTTCTTGGGTTTTTTGTTTGTTTGTTTTGTTTTGTTTTTGTTTATGTAGTTTTTTTTTTTTTCCTACGATTGTTGGTTGCAGGATGCAGCCCTCTCCAACACCCAATCCCACAGTATATGAGACATAAAAGAATATCCAGAGAGATTACCACATTTTCATTCCCCGATTCATGATGCCCTTAGGAAGCCCACATTCTTCTGTCAAGATTACAGAGTTGATATAATTTGGCTGTGTTCCCACCAAATCTCATCTTGAATTCCCTCATGTTGTGGGAGGGACATAGTGGGAGGTAATTGAATCATGGGGATAGGTTTTCCATACTGTTCTGATGATAGTGAGTAAGTCTTACAAGACCTGATGGATATTATAAGGGGGAGTTTTCCTGTACAAGTTCTCTCTTTGCCTGCTGCCATACATGTAAGACATGACTTGCTCTTCCTTGCTTTTGGCCAAGATTGTAAGGCTTTTCCAGCCACGTGGAACTGTAAGTCCAATTAAACCTCTTTATTCTGGTCTCAGATATAAATTTCTCAGCAGTGTGAAAACAGACTAATACAGTAAATTGGTACCAGTAGATGGGGCATTGCTGAAAAGATACCTGAAAATGTGGAAGAGCCTTTGGAACTGGGTAATAGAGGTTGAAACAGTTTGGAGGACTCCGAAGAAGACGGGAAAATGTGAGACACTTTGAAACTTCCTAGAGACTTGTTGAATGGCTTTGACAAAAATGCTGATAGTGACATGAACGATAATGTCCAGACTGAGGTGGTCTCAGATGGAGAAGAGGAACTTATTGGGAAATGGAACAAAGGCGACTCTTGTTATGTTTTAGCAAAGAGACTGGCAACAACTGCCCCAAAGTTGTGGAACTTTGAACTTGAGAGAGATGATTTAGAGTATCCTGCGGCAGAAATTTCTAAGCAGCAAAGCATTCAAATGGTGACTTGGGAGCTATTAAAGGCATTCAGTTTTATAAGGGAAGCAGAGCATAAAAGTTCAGAAAATTTGCAGCCTGACAATGTGATAGAAAAGTCACATTTTCTGAGGAGAAATTCGAATGTGCTAAAGAAATGTGCATAAAGAAGGAGGAGCTGAATGTTAATCCCCAAGAAAATGGGAAAAATGTCTCCAGAGCATGTAGAGGTCTTCACAGCAGCCCCTCCCGTCACAAGCCTGGAGGTCTAGGAGGAAAAACTGGTTTCCTGGGCCAGGCACAGGGTCCCCATGCTGTGTGCAGTCTAGGGACTTGGTGCCTTGTATCTCAGCTGCTCCATCCATGTCTGAAAGGAGTCAATGTAGAGCTCAGGCCGTGGCTTCAGAGGGTGCAAGCCTCAAGCCTTGGCAGCTTTTACGTAGTGTTGAGCCTGTCAGTGCACAGAAGTCAAAAATTGAGGTTTGGGAACCTCTGCCTAAATTTCAGAAGATATATGGAAATACCTGGATGTTCAGGCAGAAGTTTGCTTCAGGGTTGGGGCTCTCATGGAGTATCTCTGCTAGGGCAGTGCAGAAGGGGAATGTGAGGTCAGAGCCTCCTCACAGAGTCATTACTGGGGCAATGCCCAGTGAAGCTATGAGAAGAGTGCCACCGTCTGCCAGACCCCAGAATGGTGGATCCACTGACAACTTGCACCTTGTGCCTGGAAAAGCTGCAGAGACCCAATGCCAGTCCATGAAAGCAGCCTGGAGGGAGGCCGTACCCTGAAAAAACCACAGGGGCAGAGCTGCTCATGTCTATGGGAACCTACCTGTTGCATCAGCATGACCTGGTTGTGAGACATGGAGTCAAAGGAGATCGTTTTGGAGCTTTAAGATTTGACTGTGCTGCTGGATTTGGGACTTGTATGGGGCCTGTAGCCCCTTTGTTTTGGCCAATGTCTCCCATTCAGAATGGCTGTATTTATCAAATGCCTGTACTCCCATTGTATCTAGGAATTAACTAACTTGCTTTTGATTTTACCAGCCAGGTAGAAGGAACTTGCCTTGTCTCAGATTAGACTTTGAACTGTTTACTTTTGTGTTAATGCTAAAATGAGTTAAGACATTGGGGTACTGTTGGAAAGGCGTTACAGGTTTTGAAATGTGAGGACATGAGATTTGGGAGGGGCCAGGAGTGGAATGATATAGTTTGGCCATGACCCATCCAAATCTCATCTTAAATTCCCACATGTTGTAGGAGGGACTTATTTGGAGGTAATTAAATCATGGAGTCAGGTCTTTCCTGTGCTGTTCTTGTGATAGTGAGTAATCTCATGAGATCTGATGGTTATTGTAAGGGGGAGTTTTCCTGCACAAGTTCTCTCTTTGCTGCCATCTATGTAAGATGCGACTTGTTCTTCCTTGCTTTTCACCATAATTGATTGTGGGACTTTTTCAGCCACGTGGAACTTTAAGTCCAGTTAAACCTCTTTCTTTTGTAAATTGCTCGGTCTTGGGTATATCTTTAACAGCAGCATGAAAATGGACTAATGGAAGAGTACTTTTATCATTGTCTGTTGAATGATGTCTAGGGTGTTTAATTTTATTTAGAGGAAAGAAACAGGCAAAAATGATTCTATGGCATCTTGTTACAGAACTAGAAGCCAATATTTTAATTACAAATCATGGCTTCCTGGACAAGTTGAAATTGCCACCAAAGAATGACCTTGCCAGTAACTGAAGTGACTAGTCAAGGATGATACAAACCTCTCACACTGTAAGATAAGAATATTTGCTTCAGGCTTTTCTATTTTGTGGCTTGCCAGCTACACATATCTGTTTTGATATATTTAAATAAGCCACATTTCATTGTTAAGACATCATTAATTTAATCTGGTAGATCACTGAGTTAGCTCTACTCACAAAATTTTATCTCATTTGTGGTCTGTTTTGCCCTACATAGTAGTTAGAGAGGGCATCAAAGAGATGAACAGGAATATGAATAGGTGTAAATGCCTTGTACATTTGCTAATGTTTGATGCCTTCATCCAAAATAATATGAAACAAAATAAATACAAGAGGTATCACTGCAGACTGAGTTGCCTCTGTGTTACAAAATATAACTAGAATATAAGGGTCTGCCTATCTTTTAAGATACTTTTGAAGATATATGTTTTTTACAGTTAACAAAGTGCTGGGCTCCTGTTAAACTTTTTACAAACAGAATTTGAAATCACTATAAATGCCAGGAGAGGAGATGTAGAGGTCTCTGGCATAGCACAACCCCCTATCCAGACAAGTGTTTAATTACTGACTTTAAAATTTAGGGTCAGACACGGTGGCTTATGCTTGTAATCCCAGTACTTTGGGAGGCTAAGGCAGGAGAACCACCTGAAGTCAGGAGTTGAGACCAGCCTGGCCAGCATGGTGAAACCCCGTCTCTACTATAAATAAAAAAGCCAGGCATGGTGGCATGCATTTGTAATTCCAGCTACTCAGGAGGCTGAGGCAGGAGAATCACTTGAACCCAGGAGACAGAGGTTGCAGTGAGCCAATATCGTACCACTGCACTCCAGCATGGGAGACAGAGTGAGACTACTTATCAAAAAAAAAAAAAAAAAAAAAAAAAAAAAAAGGAGAATCTCAAAGCAGGCATCATCATTACATAGAGCTATTGGCACAGAATTATAGAATTAAGGAATATTTATTTTCATGCCTCAAGAATGACCCCATTTCAAATGTACACTGCTACTTGTAAATTAAATTAGCTAATGTTAGCAGTTAGTGTGGAAAACAAAAAGAATCTTTCAATTTTACCTATATTAGCATTCTAACTCTCTCAATCTATTTTTTTATTATTCTGCAAAGCTCTGTTTTGAAGAGACTATCTTTGAACACTAATATTCTCAGATAATCAGTACACGCTTTTTGTACTTACAAAGTAAATGGGCATATAAGTAAGGGATTTTATCAAACATATATTTAATTTTTTAAATGGCCACTCTCTGTCTTCAGTTATAGTAATCATTTAGTCATATTTCCAAGAAGTAAGCCAAGACTTATAATGAAAGTGCTTGGCTAAATTATTCCTTTAGTTTTTGAAGTCCACCCTGAAATAACATTAGGATGCTTTATAGGCTCAGGTAATAAGGAATTAAACAACCTAAATTCTTGTGAAGTGAAGTCTAGTGTTTGAAATGTTAGAGATGTGGAGAATGAAAAGCACTCAATAAATTCACCATCTTTTCTCTTTAATACTTTTGTTAATATATAATAGACATAGAATAAATTGTGCATATTTAATTTGTCTAATTTGATAAATTTGCATGTATAAATGCATGTGAAACCACCAGCACATTTAATAGAATGAAAATATTCATTCAACCCCCAAAGGTTCCTTGTGACTCTTTATCATCCCACATACCCTCATTTCCCTTACACTCATCCACAAACAGCCAGTGATCTTTATGATACTATAGATTAGGGGACATTTTCTAGGATTTTATATAAATGTAATCATCTATGTGAACTTTTTGTCTAGCTTTCTTTCATTCAGTATTTTTTATTTTATTCATGTTGTAGTATGTTTCAATAGTTTCTTTTTATTGCTGAGTAGAATCCCATCACATGTCTATAACACAGTTGTATATCCATTCACCTACTGATTGACATGTGGATTGTTTCACATTTGTGGTTATTACTAATAAAGCTACTATAAACGTTCTATTATAAGTCTTTGTAGGATTATAGCCTCTCATTTCTCTTGGGTAAATACTTGGGAATAGAATGCTTAGGTTATATGGTAAGTATAGCTTCAACTTTTTAAGAAACTGCCAATTTGGTTTTCTAAAGTGGTATGTGATACTACTGTTAAGAGGGCCCCACTGTCTCTATATCCTTACCAATATTTAGGATGGTCAAGATTTGTAATTTTAGCCTTTATAATAAATAGGTGTTAGTGGAATTGCATTGCCTTTGCCTAATGATCAGTGATGGCTGGCATCTTTTCGTGTCCTTATTTGCATGTGTGCATATGTATATCTGCTTTGATGAAGTTTCTGTTTAAATATTTTTCCCATTTTTAAAATTTGATGCTGTTTTGTTACTAAGTTTTGAGAATTCCTTAATCTGCATTACAAATCCTTTATCAGCTATATGATTTGCAAATGTTCTAATTTGTCTTCTCATTCTCTAATACTTTCTTTTAAAGAGCAAATTTTTTTAATTTTTAAAATTTTGATAAAGTATAATTTATCCATTTGTCCTTTGATGTGTCATACTTTTTGAGTTAAACATCCATTTTGAGTTAAATATTGTATATGATGAATAATATAGATTGAAATTCTCTTTTTCATATGGATATCTAAATTGTCCAGCACTAATTTTGAAAAGGCTGTTTTTGCTGCATTGCCTTTGCGGCTATAGTAGAAATCAGTTGCCACATATGAGGGTCTATCTTTATTCCATTGATCTATTGCTATACATTGACACCAAAACTATAATCTTGATTGCTGCAACATTTTCCATAAGTTTGAAATTGGATAGCATTAATTTTCCAGTTTTCTTTTTTGTATTTTCAAAATTCTTTTGTTTACTCTAGCTTCTTTACATTTCTAGATGATTTTAGAATCAATTTTTCAATTTTTACCAAAAATTAGCCTACTGGGATTTTGACTGGGATTAAATTAAATTTATGAATCAACTTGGAGAGAATCGACATCCTCATATCATTGAGTCTTCCATCCATAGATATGATATATCTATTTATTTAGGTCTTTATCTCAGTAATATTTTATAGTTTTCAGTGTCCATGTCTTTCACATGTTTTGTCAGATTTATCTGTAAACGTATCATAATATGATGCCATTGTAAATTATAGTCTTTATTTTAATCCTCTAAAATTAATTGTGGTAATGGTTGCACAACTTTGTGAACATACAAAAATCCACTGTATTTTCTCTTTAAATAAGCAGATTGGCATTATATCTCAATAAAACTGTTTTTTATAATGCAGGCGTAGATCACATAAACTTAGCAATACAATGCCCAAAGAAAAGAAAATAATTCAGCATACTTAACCAAATATGGTTTTGAAAATATGAAATATAGTGGAAATCAAATTATATCTACATTATTGAAGTAAAACTCAGAACCTGATGATCGATGTTAAATCAATTGTACTAAAATAAATTAGCTATTAAGATTGGCTGAAAGGTCCAGATTTTGGTCAATAATATGCATATCAATAATTTTGTAATGAAGGAAATCCTGTCATTTTCGACAATGTGGATGATGCCGGAGGGCATTATGTTAAATAAAATAAGCCAGGCACAGAAAGACTAATACCTCATTGTCTCACTTACATGTAGAATCTAAAGAAGTCATCTGCACAAGCAGACAGTAGAATGCTGGTTACCGGGGATTGGTCAGGGGGTTGTGCAGGGAGATGTTGGTCAAAGAATACAAATTTCAGTTAGACAGAAGGATTAAGTTCAAGAGATCTATTGTACAACAGGGTGACTGGAGTTAATAACAATGCATTGCATGCTTTATAATTGTTAAAAGAGTAGATTTTAAGTGTTCTTACCACAAAAAACTGGTATGTAAGGTAATGCATAATGCATATGTTAATTAGCTTGATTTAGCCATGCCACTATATATATATATATATTTCAAAACATCATGTTGTACATCATAAATATATCCAGTTTTTATCAATTAAAAACTTAGTTAATTAATTAAAAGTAATTTCTGTAATGAAATTACAGAACAGGTCCTTCATGTTCTTAAGCAGCTATAAGTCTTCGAATTTTCTCCTTTTGCATAAATTTTAATAAAAGTTCCACCTATATATGGGTTTACTTGTTTATGGCCTATGAGACGCCCACTTTAACATAAGTTCTGTGAGAAAAGTGATACAATTCACCCTTTATCTCCAGTGCCTAAGACAGTGATTGGGCTGGGGTTGGCACCTGATGGAGATGTGCCAAATCAATGTTCAGATAGCAACTCAGAGCCAGAAGACACCGCAGAGAAAACTGAGAGCATGAAGCTACTTCAAAGTCACACATTATACATGGTAGGGACAAGACTACAACTCATTTTCTGGATATTCTTTCCATCATGTTTCACATTTTCACAAAGCAAAGCATGGGTAGGTGAAAAGTCAGGATTTGAAGTAAAAGCATTTAGGTTTTAGTCCCGTTTCCAATACAGTGAACTCATTTAAATAACCATGGCAAGCTATCTTGAAAATTAAATTTTCTCAATTGGAAAACAGTGATAATGACACTTTATTCATAGGACTGTTGTTAGAGTTAAATGAAAGTATGAAAATGAGTAGGCTGGAACTATAAAGCATTGAGAGAAATTATATACTGCCATCATATCTCCCTCTTCATTTTTACTTTTTCTCTAAAAGGCAATTAATAGCTCACAGAAAGAAAGAAAACAGAATTAAGATAGAATTATGATTACCATGTTTGTGGGTGCTCTAAAGCATTTTTGACTGGCTTAGAAATACTATATGTTCCTTGAATTTAAAATCTAACTGAGCTTATCCTTACCTAAATTACTTCTGAAGTTTAAAAAAGTGGGATTATTAGAGGTTTTTATATTTTATGTTTTATATTTTATAGACCTCTTCTATAAGTTTATTAAAATAATATTTATGAAGTAATCAGGAAAATGAGGTTAATACAAACATTTTTATAAGCATAAAATTTGATACACAATGAGCAAACTACTAAAGAAAGTGGGCATCTACATTTATCCCCATTCTATAACATACAGACTTTATAGAAGATTTTAATTTTCCCAAGATCAGTTCAAATTAACACATGGGAATTTTTTCATTGTTTAATAACTAACTTATTATAGATATAATTAACAAGAAACCTCAAGTCCCAGTACTTTTCATAAATCAACAGAAGTGAAACCAGCAAAAGACTAATTTCAAAGAACATTTCATTATTTCTAATCCTAGGCTGATTCAAACTAAAAAGACTTTTTTCCCAAAGAAAAAAAAAGAAACATATAAATTTGAATAATTGTTTTTCAAAATACCAAAGAAGTTGTGTGCTTCAATAAGTGATATATCAAATCACAAGCCTTACCTGAATTCACCGAGGGCCTAATACTCATGCTTCAAAACATTTTCAAAATGCTTATTTTTCAAAGCTTATGGTTTTCACTTGCAGCCCCATATTTCAACTTTAATTGATTCCCTACAGAACTGGACCTTTATGTTAGTTACAGTGTAACTCACTTGAAAACACTTCAGCATAGACAGTGCATTAGGAAGAGTGTGTTAGATTAAGCTGCGACCCAGGAGCAGCTGGCATTCTAATCAGTCATGCACAGTCGGCTGAGGAACAGATAGATTCTAATCAAGAATGCCCAGTCCAAAAATTTGAGGATTAAAATAAATAGTGATAGTAACAGATTATAACTCATGGAATAAAATAAGAACCATGAATACATACTCATAAATAACTAAAGAAAGAAAAATGTTAATGAGGAGAAGAGATAGGACTATCAGTTCTGTGTATCACTCTTGTGGTGTTAGGAGGCTTTTATGTTGCCTAAAATTAATTTATTCACTCAGCAATTGTTTTATGTCTATGAGAACCCAATTTTATTTATTTTATTTTGTTTTTCTAATTGATAAATAATAATTGTGAATACTCATGGGGTACAAAGTGATGTTTGGATACATATAATTTATGGTGATCAGATCAGGGTAATAAGCATATCTATTATCTCAAACATTTATCATTACTTTGTGTTGGAAAAGTTCAATATTCTCCTTCTAGCTATTTGAAACCGTATAATAAACTGTAGTCATCCTACAGAGGTACAAAACAGGAGAGGGCATTTCTCCTATCTAGCTGTAATTGTGTATGCTTTAACAAATCTCTTTCTATTCCCCTCTTAGATTTCCCCTTCCCAGCCTTCACGGTATCCTCAGTCCTACTTTTCACTTCTATGAGATTGACATTTTTTAGCTTTCATGTGAGTGACAACTTTTCTGTTCCTGGCTATTTCACTTAACGTAATATTTAACAAATATTTATTGGGAACTTAGTATATATCAGGGACTGTTCTAGGCGGGTAAGATGAAACTATTACAAATGAAAAGACACACATAGAGCCCTCATAAGATAGTTACATTCTTTCTCACTTATGAAAACTATTTCATAGAATAAACTCTGTGTGAATATAAGTTAGGTTTTTGTATAGTAAACTAAAATTTGTCAGGTCTTTTAAGATAATTATCATTTCCCATCCTGTTTCTTTGGAATTCCACACCAATAAGAACAAGATAATATAAAAGAAGAAGGAAGTGGAGAAGAAAGATTAGTGCTGTCAAGTCTCAAATATTCAGAAACCTAGAGACTACACAATTAATTAAACTAACTGGGAAATTTCACAAGAGTAAAAATTGTTTAATAACAATAATAGTAGTATTAGTAATAATAATAGCCTAAAATGGAAAGTAGGGTTAGAATTGAATATCACCTCAGTTGGCAAGTTCCAGAACTGGATAATTAGGACACATTCAGGATCAAAGAGACTCTAAAATTGCTTTTATCTTGGGGATATACAGTGAAGGTGACCTCAGGCTGGGATATTCACCTGACTGCTGAGAAGCTTGGAACATTTCGTTGCAAACCATGCCAGCCCACTAAAGCAGCAAGCTGTTTCTGCTTCTCCCAACAAATTCAGAATGGAAATGAAATTCCAATTATGCAGCAAATACAGGTAGTATAATTAAAATTTCTATTTCATTACTTCACATCCTTTAACTGTGTTAGGATGCATTGCTGAAACTATGAACCTGTAGATATCAGCCACGGGTAACTCTATAAAAAGCAAAATGTTGACTGATTTGAGTTTGCATTTTTCATTTAAATATACCATTATTAGAAACAAATGTGCCTTTTTGTTTTAAGATGGCCAACTACAAACATTACAGTCATAATTATTGCAAGCAGAAGTTGCTAAAATTAGGCAAAAGTTTGAGGAGAAACATTGCATACCCACATTGTATTGCTCTGAAGATACTTAACCAATTACAAGGGCAAATACAGTGGGAAAATCAGCAGACACCGCGTTAGCCAAATGATCCAGGTTAACATCACCAGTAAATAAGATATATCATCACAGATACCTTTGATATGATACAGGGACATAGATGGACAATAACATCACTTCTGAGGTATTCTTTCCAAAAATGTACAGTCTCAACCTTAGGAGAAAACAAAAGGCAAACTCAAATTGAGAGATATTCTAAAAAGTAACCAATTAGCACTTATCAAAAATGTCAAGGTCAGGAAAGAGAAGAAGAAACTGAGGAACTATCACAAATTGGTAGAGACTATGCCAACAATTAAATGTAATGTGGAACTCCGGATTAGATCTTAGCACAGGAAAAGTATATTAGGAACCAAAACAGTGAAATTTGAATAAGGGGTGTAACTTCGTTAATGGTATTGTAATAATGTGAATGATAATTGTTTCATAATTTGTAAATTGTAAAAAGAAGGAACCGAGGGAAAAGAATATGTGAACTCTGTAATATTTTCACAACTCTTCTGTAAGTCTAAAACTATTTCAAAAAGAAAAAAGATAGGTAGTGGATTACATTTTAGAAAATATAATCCAAAGCAAGTTGTTGATTCAACATTAAAACATCTTGTAGTGGCCAGGCGCAGGGGCTCACGCCTGTAATCCCAGCACTTTGGAAGGCCCAGGCAGACAGATCACGAGGTCAGGAGATTGAGACAATCCTGGCTAACAAGGTGAAACCCTGTCTCTACTAAAAATACAGAAAATTAGCCGGGCGCGGTGGTGGGCGCCTGGGGTCCCAGCTATTCGGAAGGCTGAGCCAGGAGAATGGCGTGAACCTGGGAGATGGAGCTTGCAGTGAGACGAGATGGTGCCACCGCACTCCAGCCTGGGCGACAGACCAAGACTCTGTCTCAAAAAAAAATAAATAAATAAAAATAAAAAATTAAAATAAAATCTTGTAGTATTACTCTTTCTAGAGTAAAAACGAACAAGTGACTTTTTCTCCCTTGCATTTCTTCTAGATTGAGACCAGACCTGTCTAAATTTTCATTCAGTCACGTTTGTTATGACTGAACTACAGATCCAAAATACTGCTTTACAATGGAGAACACACCTTTAACTAAGGTGTGATTTTTTGTTACTGTAATCTTTTTATATAATTATCAAAGCAAGCTGCACCAAACAAGCCAGAGATTGATATGCCGGGGTGTCCATCTAGCTCTTTCCAGATAGGCTTCAAATTTGGCTAAAATTTAGAAGTATTTTTCTTGTGAGCACATCACATGGATGTCAAAAAGTTCTCTCCAAAACTTACGCTGTCAGCTTTAATAGAGCCTGCTTATATAGATGAAAAAATAAAAATTTCTTCCTTAAAAAATAACAACACAGAGATTCTTGCCAGTGAAAACTTGCAACTGAAAATTATTTGAACTCTAAATAACTATAGACATTAGATATTATTTCTTGAGGGCAGAACATATTTTTGAGTTAGAGGTTATAATGAGAAATCTTGAACACTTGTGGAGTGATGCCAACTCCAAATAAACTGCAACTTGCTTGCCTTTTCTTCAGTAGCAAATATTTAGCTCTTTGTTGCATTTTTTTTCTATACATAGTCAGTACCAAAACTTTTGAAAGATAATTTATGTCGCCCAGTAGGACCCAAACATGAAAAATAACATAGGCAGTATCTGGCTCATGGATCCTGACAATTATGGTCTATTCAATTTCACTAATCTTACTTCATTTTACTCATATCACAAGTTGAAGACTATAAAATTTCTACTTGGTCACTGTTATAATAATCTATGTTAATGGAAATAATTAAGTACCTCAATTTAAATCTAATTTCTCAATGATACTTATTTTGAGATCTAGCAGTGGTTAAGTAACTCTGTAATTAAATTATAAGTTATTGTTTTATCAGAAACCATCACCTTCACAATTATCTTAAGGCTAAATTACTATGTACATAAATTGTGCAAAGTGCTATGCAAATTTTCTTCTCACAAGAACAAGAAATGAGCTGACATCCTCTTTCTTCCCTGTTGGCTTCCCATTTCCTCTCTTCTGTAATCCATATGATATGTTTACACTGTTTTCCTGTGCATCATTTAAATGACTTGCAAGAGAATATTCCATATTCTTCCGTTTTTACACTAGATTACATATTTGCTCTCCTTTTTTTGTTCTACCGTAATTTAAGTGACTGTTCACAAGGATAACCTTTCCAACACCAGAGCCCTAAAGTTTCAAAGCATCTTAACTCTAATGATCATCCTCTCCACTTCAGCCCACATATGCAGCATTACCTTGAAACACAACACCACCTCTCACTTATCAGCCTTCAAGATCTGATCACAGCATCAGTTTCTTCCAAATCTCCCAATGTGTGCATCCTTCAAATACTGACTTTTACTGCACAATTTAATCCCTTCCTCCTGTCCTATTTCCCAAGCTTCTCTTCTGGCCTCATTCACTTCCTTAACCAGACTAACCATGGTCAGTCTTTAAGATGTGATCTCAAATAAGCAGCCAATAATTAATTTTTTGCTTTACATACTTTGGTAGTTCCTAATTCCACGTTAATATTTCTGTTTCTCCATCTCCATTTGAAATGACTAAGTATAACAGGAGAAAACTCATGTTATTGCACAAATTGGTCTTGTTACAAACTTAAAATCTAACTGCAACTGATTAAACAATATTAACAACAAATTATTTTATTTATTATTTATCCAAAATTAATTATCTCTTCAATAACTGCCTCCCAGTAATTTAGACCTTTGCCAATCTCTAGATGCAGCCAACTCTATAAGCAAATGACTTTATCTTGTTTATTTAAAAAGTTCAAAATTATTTTCAAATTATTGAATTCAAATTCAGATTATTTTCCCCTTTTTCAAATGTTTTTCTATAATTTATCATTCATTATTATTTGCCTTGTGACACAAAGGAAAGAAATAATATAAAAAAGTAAAAAAAAAAATATGGATTTGCTACTTACTTACTGGATAATCTTTTTCTTTCTTTTTTTTTTT
Organism: Papio anubis; assembly: GCF_008728515.1. Taxonomy (NCBI): domain Eukaryota; kingdom Metazoa; phylum Chordata; class Mammalia; order Primates; family Cercopithecidae; genus Papio; species Papio anubis. The sequence continues at coordinate 74,973,699 of NC_044978.1, forward strand.
TTTTTTTTTTTTTTTTTGAGACGGAGTCTTGCTCTGTCGCCCAGGCTGGAGTGCAGTGGCGCCATCTCGGCTCACTGCAAGCTCTGCCTCCCGGGTTCACGCCATTCTCCTGCCTCAGCCTTGGAGTAGCTGACTACAGGCGCCCGCCACCTCGCCCGACTAATTTTTTGTATTTTTAGTACAGATGGGATTTCACCGTGTTAGCCAGGATGGTCTCGATCTCCTGACTTCGTGATTCGTCCGCCTGGGCCTCCCAAAGTGCTGGGATTACAGGTGTGAGCCACCGCGCCGGGCACTTACTGGATAATCTTAAACCAACTATTTATCACCTCATTTTCTTCCAATTTAAAATAAATGTAAAAAAATAGGAAAGGAAAATATCTTGGGCCCCCCAAATCACTGAGAAAAACTCAAGCTGGAAGCTGCTTAAGGTGAAGCTGCCTCCCATTCTATTGGAATTATCCCTGTGCTCACTGAGATAGATGCATATCTGATTACCTTCTTTGGAAAGGCTACTGGGAAACTCAAAATAATGCAACTGTTTGTGTCTCACCTATCTGTGACCTGGAAGCTCCCTCCCACTTCTAGTCTTCCTGCCTTTGCTTCAAGTTGTCCCGCCTTTCTGACAGAACCAATGTACTTCTTACATATATTGATTGATATCTTGTCTCTAAAATGTATAAAACCAAGCTGTGTCCCAACCACCTTGGGCACAAATCATCAGGACTTCCTGAGGCTTCACGGGCACGTCCTCAACCTTGGCAAAATAAGCCTTCTAAATTAACTGAAACCTGTCTCAGATTTTCTGGGTTCACAAATTTTTACCTTAAAGTTGTTGTGAAAATTAAATGAGATCTTCCAAGACCTGACACGGACTGCTTCATGGCAATTATTTGTATTTAAAGAGCTCTGTTCTTTTCCCTCATTTAACATCCTAATTTCATTCTGTCTTCTTTTTGTCTAATCATTTGTTTCCTTATCTACCCCCTAATTTCACCCTGTGTCTTAATTAATTATCTCAATCTCAGTCTATAAACACACAAAATTTCCTCGGTTCTTAAAAAAAAAAAAATCACCTTCTTTCCTTACCCCAGGTTTTCCTCAAGTTATTATTTCTTATTTCTATTTACTTCAAAGCCTTGCAAGGCTTGAAAATGTAGTCTGGGTTTGCAGGCTATATTTAAATTTGACTCACCAACCCACTGATATCAGGATCCCTTGCCCACTGTCTGTGCACCACATTTCTAGCCACCTTAGTTTTGTGTTAAAGAAATATTTAAATCTTTTTTCTTTCCTTAGCAGCTATGTCAATCAACACATCTGGCTGTTTTTAACATGAAAACATTATGAGATCTGTCCCTTTCATTCTGCTCACTTTCCATTCTCTCAGATTATTATACATGTATGGTGTAAAACAAGACTTTCTAAAGTGGATTATAATCCCTGCCTCATTCGTTCTTCCTAATACTTCCATTTTTATCATCTGAAGCAAACAGAGCTAATCTACATCACTATGGTCCTTTAAAAAAATAGAATATTCACATTTTCTAAAATAGCTTATTTTTTTTTGCATAGATGAATTTTGAGTGCATGTCCCACGTACAATCTAATTGCAAAAGATATTATCTTCTATACCTCTCACCTTGCACCACAACCTATACTCATGCTGAACTTCATTTTTCTTCTACTGTCTCTAAACATATGCACATATCCTTTCTATCTCATCTTCCTGTTAAATCAAAGCCAACTTTTAATGTGCAGATTAAATGTCTTCCAGATCTACCCACATATCACCCAAAATTTTTGTCTCTAGTTCTCTAAGGTGCTTTGTAACTGCATTGTACAATTAGTTCAGTTTAATCTTATTGTGATTGTATATGCATTGGTAATTCCATACAAGACTGTCATTTCTGAGGCCATATGTTTTAGTACAATTCTTCAAACTATGATCTAAAGAGTAGTTCCATCAAAATCGCTTGGAATACTTGTTAAAAATTAGATTGTAGTGCTTACTTTAGACTGACTGCATCTCTATTTATAGAGATAGGACCCATGAATGTGCTTCTTAATAAGCTAATATTAAATACACTAACATTGAGCACTATTATTAAATAGAATAGAATTGATTTTGGCAGAAGATGGATTTGTGTGAAATTATAGCTCGATGCTTTTGGGTAGTATAACCTCTCATGGTATGAATTTTGTCATCCATAAAATGAGAATAAAAATAATAATACCTACCACATGAATCTGGTGGGAAAAATAAACATAATGAAATATGCCTAAAATATCACAGACCTAAAAATTGTATATTTTTACAAATAAATAACATTTTATAATATCCCAGACAAATAAATTTAATTTTCCTTCTTTAACTCGTTTCCCAGAGCCTCACACCCTCGAAAATGCCATATTGGGTGGGTTTTTCTTTTCACATGTATCAGATAGTATCTACCATAATTCCTTGCAAATCAGAGGGGCTTGAAAATGTTTACTTTTACAGAAGGCAATGAAGAGAGAAAATTTGTTTCTAGTAATGTTATATTTGTATGCATGATATTGAAATTAAGGCAAACTGTAGAAGGTTGTTAAAAGTTTTATGAGCACTTATAAAATCTATCAATGATTAAAAGAAATAATGAGGACTATCAAAAGTTATGGAAATCTAGTCTCACTTTAAAAATAGAATATTAGACTTGAAATGAAGTTCATATCAAGGACATTGTGCATTTTGACTTCAGCAAGGCATTTAACAAAAACATATCAATTGCCTTTTGGATATAATTGATAAACATGTTTATTATACTGCTGGGTATACTGACAGCTGCCTAAACACCTGTGTTCTAAACAACTGTGTATTGAATAAAGAGGCAGACTTGGGGTATTAGAAAAAAAAAGAAATGTACTTTGAGTCATGGGACCTGATGAGTAAGGAGATTGCAATCCAGCATGTGGCTGGGCATGATGGAGCTCGCCTGTAATCCCAGCATTTTAGGAGGCCAAGGGAGGCAGATTTCTTGAGCCAGGAGTTCAAAACCAGCCTGGGCAAAATGGCACCCAGGTGAAACCCCACCTTTACAAAAAAGTACAAAAAATAGCCAGATGTGTAGTGGGGCATACCTGTAGTCCCAGCTACTCTGGAGGCTGAGGTAGGAGGATCACTTGAGCCTGGGAAGTTGAGGCTGCAGTGAGCCATGACCATGCCTCACACCACCGCACTCCAGCCTGGGTGACAGAGTGAGGCCCTGTATTAAAAAAAAAAAAAAAGAAAGAAAAGAAAAGAAAAGAAGGAAAGAAAAGAAAAGAAGAAAGCAATCCGCTTGCATTTCCACTCAGCAAGCCACGTGCATGTGCCTTGAGTGATGCTATACCACCTGGAGGAAGCACATCCACAGAAGGGCATTTCTGCTCTCAGGGCTGATCTTCCCAGAGGGGGCTCCATTTTTTAATATGCACAAAATCTCTATGTGGTAGTTGTACAGATTAGAGTCAGCTTGATCCCTACATGCAAAAATACGGAGATACAGAAGACAGAGTTTTCCATACGAAGTGACAGAGTTTTCCACACCAAGAGGACAGTATGATTCTGTACATCCCAGAGTAGTACCAAAGTGATAATGACCCTAGTCAGATTCATAATTTATAGTTTACTAAAACCCAAAAGAGTATGTGGGAAGGGTAGGAAAGTAGATGAAAAACTGAAAAGGCCTACTGCTTAGGACAAAGGATGACTCAGCATCTACCTACAGAGACCAATGACTAAAGACCAGATGGGAATAAACACATCCCCGCAGTGCCATCTGGACAGAGGGAGACACTGAGTAACAGACGCCCTCCCCTCCTGTGACTTGGCACTCTGTCAGCCTCTGGGAGCTTAATGAGAGCCTAGGCCCAGGAGTAGGTAAACCCTGAACTAACTGAGATTAAACTTCTTTCAGCTGACAAAATGGGAGATAAAAATGAATCTTAAGTAATATTGAAAGTGAAACATTACATAGACCGAGATTCATACCTGCTACCCAAACATAGATTGAGATTAAATGTTAGGTTAACTATTTGAAAGTTAGAGTAAATTAGATTATATTTACATAATTAGGACACTTTACAGAATCAGAGGGTAAAAAAAGATAATTCAGGGGAAACACCATATAATTGGCTGACTTAGCACTGTTAACTACTATTTTGGAATATATAGATTTCTAAGAACTGCCTTCATGGATAGTGCTTCTTGCACTTTCCCTCTTGCCTCTCCCAGGAGACTATCTCGGTTTTCATGCACTTGTAGAATACACTTTTAAAAGCATCCATGCAATAGCACAACTGTTTTACATCAGTAGTTTTATTGCACATGAATGGAAAATTAAGTGAAATGTATATGCTGCAAAAAGTCTAAAGAAAATTAGACTTCCAATTATAATACTTAACTTTCAATATCACACTTTCTACTGTTACCAAGATTGTATAACTGAATTTTTAGCTTTTAGTTAGGAACCTCATTCCCTCTAGGGCCTGATGTATGCCATTGATTAAATCTTAAACCATCTAAGGAAGTTAGAGAGGCTCCAAAGCCTGGTAAGTCTCAGTCCTGCTTTTCTTTAGCCTGCATATAATTAGTCAGTGTCGTGTCTGATCTCTGCACCTAACTCAGGAACTGAATGGAGTATTCATGGTTAATTGGCAGAGAAACCCAAAATTAATCTGTCTGCTCATTGCTTCTGTGCTGAGATTATATAATTTGACTTTTTCTCAGTAAATTAGACAAGATTTTCTTTCTTTACTTGTTTCTTACTCTTTCTCAAAACATAATTACTTAAATTTGAATGGAATAAAAACAACTCTTTAACATATGTAAATTAAAATGATTTTAGTTGGCATCAGAAACTTTATGAATGAAAATAATGAAAACACTTTCTCATAGAAAGGCAAAAAATGTTCTGTGAGTCTGAATAATGTATCTTTTAAAGCAAAGCATTAGTATTTTTAGAAGATCCTTTATCTTTTAAATATAATAAATACTTTTTTGTTCATTCTAGAAACATTTGAAAATTCAGAAAGCAACATAAATTAAGAAAACTAAGGCAAGTCTAGGCAACATAGTGATACCCTGCCTCTACAAAAAGTAAAGCAAAACAAAATAATTTGTATGTGGTGGCATATGTTTATAGTCCCCGCTACTTGGGAGGCTGAGGTGGGAGGATTTCATGAGCCTAGGAGGTTGAGGCTGCAGTAAGCCATGATCATGCCACTGCACTCCAGCCTGGGCAACAGAGTGAGACCCTGTATCAAAAACTGAAATAAAATTATGGATAATCCACCTGTGAGAGATAAACCTAGCATTTTCACTTGTTCTATTCTACTTCATTTCCATATCGGGGAGAGGGGGAGAAGTGTCAAAAAATGCATATTTGGAATTTTTTCCTTAATAATATATTCTGAACATCTTTCAATGTAATGAAATATTCATATGCAGCATCATTTTTAAAGCCCACACAAGATTCTATTGTAAAACTTTAACACGAATTGATTAACCCATCACTCATTGCTGGGCTAGCTTGTTAAAAAAAAATTAACTCTGATAAATTGGTTTTGATAAATGATTGATGTAGTAGAATATTTATAAATATCCACAATGAATTCTTAAGGATAAGCTTCTAGAGCTTAATTGCAGACCACAGAGTATCCACTTTTGGGATTGGATTTTGGCTGTCACGGCCAATTCATCCTCCCAAAAGTCTCTACCAGCATTAATCTCCTTCGCAATTGTCAGTGTTCACATTTCCAAAACCTCACCAACGTGAGAATTTCTCTCGTTTGACCAACTTAAAGTATATACCATACCAATTTTACTTTGCATTTATTTACTTACTAGTGAGTTTTAACCTTTTTGAAATGTTTATTTGTCACTTCTATGTATTCATTGGTGATTTAAACAAAAAATTATTGTCCTTTATACGTTTTTAAGGAGTGTTATCTTTTACTTCTTCATTTTTAAGAGCTCTCTTTGAACTATTAAAGAATGAGTATTTTGTGTCAAATATATTGCAAACATTGGTTTTACAAGTTTACTGTTACTCTTTTAAAGTCTGTATTCAAGTATAATTACAGAAAAAGTATATTTATAAAGTATACAGCTTGAAGAACTTTTGCAAATAACACACCTGTGTATTAGCACCCACATATGGAAACAGGGCAACATGACATCCAGAGACCTTTCTGCTACTTCTAGTCTTTATTTTCCTAGTAAAGATTATCAGTATTCTAACAGCATAAGTTAGTTTTATGTTTGTTTGTGTAACCTCATATATTTGAAAGCATATTTTATGTATTCTTTCATGCCTGCTTTCTCTCGCTCAACATTATATTTCTGAAATTTTTTCAGAGCATTGCATTCATTCCACTGAATTCCCCTGTATTTCCTCTGTGTGGTATTAACCTCACTTGTGATAGGTATTTGGGTAGTTTTCAGTTTGGGACTAGAAAATCTGAGAGATGCAACAAACAGAAAAATAACCAGTAAATTGAGCAGGTGAAGTCATTTTAAACATAAATAAAATAAGCAAGTTTCCCCCAGTTGAAAACAAAACAAGCCTTCAGAGTGAAAGGGACCACCAAGCTATAGCAGGACAAATGAAAGCAGACCTATCATTAGACATATCAATGTGAAACATCAGTATGGCAAGAAAAACGTCATCCAGAAAGAGGGAGAAAACAGGTTATATTCAAAGCAACGAAAATCGCATTGGCATTTCACTTTCCACCTGACATACTACAGGTAAAACACAATGAAACGATGTTTTCAAACATGTAGGAAATCTATTTTTGCCCAGAAATCCACATCCATCTACCTCATTAATAATTCTGTAGGTAAAATAAAGATACCAACAGACATGTACAAAGCATTAGAATATTTATCTCCCACATATTTTTTCTAAGTAATTTATTTAACGATTTTACTCTGAAAAAAAAAAAAAGTGAGGGTGTAAACATAAATTAGAGACAGTGGATTTAACCAAGGAGAGTAATGAAGGGAGTTCCTAGCTGTACAACTGTCCAGCAGGTCTACAGAGCAACCAGGGAAAACTCCAGGACAGTTAAAAGCAATGCAAGATCTCTGGACTTGAAACATAAAGATGCTCTCCAAATTGGAAAAGGAATTCAATGGCCCTCCATTCAGGGGATCAGATATACTCCAAGTGATACACAGATCAAACAGGAAGAGGACTCCCAAAGTTTCTACCTTTAGAATCAGTTTTTTTTAGGAAAAGTTATAAAGATTTAATTATGGTTAAAAATATATTGCAATTATTATCTACTTTGTATATTTGTAAAAGTACAGAGACAGCTGTTGGGAGGAGGAAAGGAAGAAAAAGGTGGAAGAAAACGCAAATGAGAAAATATATTCATCTTTCAAATTGAGGAAGTACAAGATACTGATTGAGCGATAATTAGAAGTTTAAACATATAATTTGTATGAAAATATTACCATGCTGCCACTTAACAGCAGTACAAAAACCATGTAGTTATTTACTTCTAAAATTGATTTAATCTTTTTAGCAAAGCTCCTATTACATCTATTGTTTCCAATTTAAACTGTTTCTTTTCAGTAACTCAATTTATTCCACAGAAATGCCTTGTCTTCAAGATTTCCTTTCCCTCAAATACTTTTCTTTATCCAACACCAAATTGATACAGATTCTCAGCAGGAGAGGGCTATGTGAGCTCCTGTGCCGCATTCTCTGGGTCCCTGGGGCTCCTCAGGATTGTTCCTTATGTGCTGGGTACGCTACTCTCTTCCCCTGCCAGTGTCTGCCTTGAAGAATTGTGTTTTGTTCTTTTAGCTCTGACAGGCCTGTTGAATTTCTCTCCTTCTGACTGAAGCCCGCTTCGGCTCTGTTTGCGCTGCCATCCCTCCAGGTCTCAGCAACGTCCTCCTCCAGCCTCTGGCTCAGTTCACACATCCAGACATCTCAAGCCTCCCCACTGAAGCTCCCATGCCAGGCCAGCTGGTTTGCATCTTAACTACTTCACTGTCCTCCACAGGACATGCAGGAACTTGTGAATCAATTCTTTATTACAAAGTAGTCTAGAGAGACACAGACGTCATAAATTACACACTTTCTCTCCTAACCACACTGTGCCTCCATGCCTATCTGGCTGTGCTTGTTCAAGAACACATTTCTACAGACTCCCTGTCATTGGTTTTCCCACAGTTGTCCACCCTGCATCCCCAGTGGTGGGAAGCTAGGGGAAAGTGTGGAAATGGGTGTTTCTACTACTTCTCTCTCTACTGTTGTCCAAAATCTACTGGCTAGAAAGGACTTTCATTTACTCCCCTTCTTGTCTTGCAAAGACACCGTCGGCATCTTATTTTCTATATCCCATTTGATAACCCCTCTTCTTTAATCTATGGTGATTAAATTGCTATAGGAGAAAGGAGGAACAAGAAATACATTAGTTCAATGGTTTCCAAATATCTTGACTAGCTATTAAAAGTTAAATTTAGCCAACAGAGATATAAAAAGAGTGGTAACTCTATTATAGTTACGTAACTATATATTTGGAGAAAAAAAATGTCGTGTGCCAGAAGAATTGAAACAAAACTGCTAAAAGCCCTGCTAAGGTAATTAGACATTAGGAGGGCAAGAGCATGGGATGATTGTTTTTTATTATAAGTCCTTGTGTACTATTTAACATATTATTTTACAAACCACAAGTTTTTAGTTATTTACACTCATTATGCCAAGAATTCAGAAGGAATAATTTCCAGCAGCTCAGTCTCCTTGCCATTGATTCTCAAAGTGAGCTTCTTTGGGTGGAACCAGCTGGCACTTCAGTTGAACACAAACACCCATTTCTTTGTTTTATTTTCGTGATCATTTTCCTTCATACATTTGGAGATGCTGCCTCCACGCTATGATTATTTCATGTGCCCAACACATACATGAAATATCTTGACAACAATCTAGCCCTTAACTTATTTAACACGATAGATCCTCCCAGCTTTGCCAAGTGAACATTTGTGGGGCAAGGATTGCATGACTTTGAAAAAGTTACTTAAATATTTCCAAATCGCAGTATCTCCATCTATAAGATGGGAATAAAAAGGCAGGTTCAGTTTGAGGCACTAGTGACACAAAGACATATTAAGGCTAAACTCTTGGACCTAAATTTCTCGGCTGTTGGGTTAATTATTTATATTTTAGAAATAAAAAAAAGTACAAGAATATGTGTAAGAATTTTTTGCGTTACCTTTTCTTGGTAAATATGTAGGAAATTTTTAAAAATCCCATTCGGATGTCCCTTTTTGAAGAATATATTAATTCCTTTTACAATATTGAATTTTTAAATTTTTTATTTGTTTTCTTTTCTCATTCAGAAATACAATGTTTTCTTATAGTAGATTACTAACTTAAATTCTATTTATTATAATGTCTCTTATAATTGTCCTACTATCATATTCCATTTCATTTTAGATCTATTGTTTGTTCTACTACATCATTGATTTGATTTTCTAGTCCTCAGTATCTTATGCAGATTTCTATTCTTCCATTGAATTTCTAGTTTCCTACTAAAAATAACATTATTTTCTCATCTCTCCAAACTTCCTTTTTATTTCCATCTTTTCTATGAAATAGTCACTCATTCTTTTTGTAAGGTCTATGATTCCTTGAAATTTTTACTAACTCAATGCAGAAAGTTTTGAAAATGTATTTCAGTTTTCCTGTAGTAAAGCTTTTTCAAGTATACATTTTTTTTCACAACTATACTTTTATATTATTTTTACTGTTGAAGATATGTCTATAGACCTCAGTTCATTGGATATTTTTTTCATCAGTTGACTCATTCTAGAAAAGAGAGAGATTTATGTAGGCCAAATGTCTACAGGACAGAAGGCCCATGGAATCCTTCACTGACCACCTGGTTGCTATTAAAACTCTATTCTCAGATATGAAGTTTTGATGGAAGGCTGTTTGATAAAATTTCACTTCCCCAATCCAGGAATCCTGGGGAGAATTGCAAAGAAGCTGGAGGTTTTGAAGGAGAACTCAGTCTCTCTAGGCATACTCTTCTTTTTAGTGAAACTGTAGCACTAATGTCTAAGTCTGATTTCCAACTTTTTTGTTGTCCAGCCTTCTATGTCAAGCATGAGATGTGATTCTACCTACTCTCCTTTCTGGTTATAATACCAGGCAGATCACAGGGAAACTGCCTCATCCTACTAGATTTCTGCAGTGGACAGTAGTGAAAATATATGTCTATTCTCAGGTCTATGGCCTTCTCTTGCCCTTCCATTTTATGGAATTTTTCCCTCTTCAACCAAAAAGAAATAGAGTGCATTGGCATTAAAAAGTTTAGAGAGTGGTATAAAAATTTAAAGAAGATGAAAGTGCAAATTTTTTCTCACCATATTTTGTGAAATCAATATTTACTCCTTTAAAAAATCTAAATAATCTATAAGGAAAAGGTTAAACTTCCTAGAAACTTTATTACCATATTCTGACTGTTCAGTTACTAAAAAAGAGTTAATATATGGGGGATACATGAAACACTTGCCTTTGGCTTACAAGTTATACAGTTTACTAAATAATCTTGGCTTTTCCTGGATGTGTTTGCACTGGCAGCCTCTCTGCCATTTTCTTTGCTCACCTTTGTATCCTGGTAAGAGGAAGCTGTAGGGATGTGAGATACTGAGTCTGTGCTGCTGCACTTTCCAGATTTTCACGTGTCTTGGCTTCTGGCTGTTTCTCGCACAGGATGGCACTGGTGGGACATTGGAGAGTGGAAGAAGGGAGAGGCAGCCAGCATACTCCTGCCTCTGGGCCTCAGTCGGCATTTTCAATACTTTGTTACTCTTTCTCCGGATCCCTCCTGCTAGACCCATTATAATTGCATCTCCCGGTTGATCCTGTGCTCTGGACTTCGGTTGAAAACTACTTCTATTCCTTGTTCTTCATTATAGGATTGGTGGCTTCCTGCAGTTAAATTCTGGGTTGCCTTGCCAGCCTGAGGGCATCTTAATTCTTTTATCACACCTGTAACTGATTTCCTACATTAAATTTCTTCTGTTTCAAGTTCTTAGCGTTTTCCTATTTATACTCGGACATATACCAAAGTCACTTTATTACTACACATAGCTATCTCAAATTTATGTCCAAATTAATGAACTATGCTGGTTCACTTTAGTGCTATGTTGTCAGTATTCATTTAATCCTATTGACGATTAGGATTATATACAAATAAATGCATATTTTAAACACCTTTCTCAGATTCCTCCTCAAATCTAAAAAAAAAAAAAAAAAAAACAATGTTTCCTATAAAGGAGTTTAAATTTTTAAAGAGCTACCTGACGGCAATAGCAGGTGAAATAATACTTTCATAACTTTTGCTTTATATAGAGTAGTTTTTGTAAAACGTAGACTTTTCTTTCTGTTTTCCTGTATTTAACTGTGTATCAAAACTGGGCAAGTAAGTATCTCAACCTGATTTAGTTACAGAATCTTAAGGCATCAATTAATTATGTGCCAATTAACCAATAGCTGAATGCTATTATTTCAAATAATTTTAAAATATTAAATGATGTAGTATTTATTTTCTCAGCAACAAAATATTTTTATGTGATATAAATTGCATATTTTCCCTTTTTTTATAAAAATAAAATAATCTCTTAATTGAAAAAGTGTCAGATTTTATCTCCATGTTTAGTAACAGTATCAACCCCCATTTTGTAGTTGAGAAATAGTTAGCTATATACCCTTAAGCATTGTATTTTACAAATCATGTGCTCTGATTAAGCAGGAAGAGCAATTCATAGTCAATAAAAACCAGTAAGAAATTTTCCTTAGAGTCACTTAAAAACTGAACTGAAGCCAATAGGTGTTTCCTTATAAGTACAGAATGGCCCATTTACACAGCTTCTGCTAATACACTAAGGTTTTCAGTGGGCCAAAGTCTTCTGAGCCTTTGCCAATAGACTTGAAAATTTCCTGTAATCATCACATCTGGGTATTTTGCTAGAATAATGTATGTGAAAAGGATTAGGAAAGTTATTGGGTAAATTGATCTGATAATTGTGACAGCTTTGTTATAATTTATCTTTTTATTACAGTTTATGAGTTCAGCTGATAATGGCTTTGGTTATTTACTTTGTGTGAGTCTTGGAATTTTTTTCCATGAGACACTCTCTGCTCTTACCTACATATCATGTTCCTCTATGGAAACCATTCACTCTGTAGCTTACTGTCTTTTTCTCTAGCTAGAACTCCATAGATAGAACAAATTGATGCCCTGACACAGTGAGAAAATTACATACTTTGCATGATCCATATTTTTATTCACACAGAAGCACATGTTTTGTCCAGATAATTAACACCAGGAAATTCCTGATAGATTTGTTTGCCTGCTGCCCTATGACATTACTCAATACTCTATTCCACGATATCATCAATCATCTAAGAACCTCAGAAAAAAGTCAACCCTAAGTTAGCCCAATTTTATTCCCATACTGGAGATTAAAGTGACTTTCCTATATAGTAATACACGTGGTTATGAAACATTTTAACAAAAAAATCACAAAGAAGTAACTATAAGTCACAAGTAGCATTGTAATCAGGAAGTCTGCAAAGCAGGAGATGGGCATGATATGTTGGTATGGATGGGAGTGTGAGAGGTCAGTGTTAAGGATTCTAAAAGTATAAAAAGTGAATGAAGAAAAATTAGTAAGTAGTACAGGGAAGGCTTCCCTATGCCAATTATTAAGCTATTGTCTTAGGGCTCTGCTATGGTCTGAAAGGTTTTTCTCTCCAAAATTCATATGTTGAAACTTAATCCCTAAAGTACTAATATTAAGAGTGAGGCTTTAGAAGGTAAGTCAGTCATGAGGGTCGAGCCCTTGTGAATGGGAATGGTGCCCTTATAAAAGACGCATCAAGAAGCCTGTTTGCCTCTTCTGCCATGAGAAGATATATAGAAGGCACCATCTATAAGCATCAGGCCCTTATCAGACACTTAATTTGCTAGCATCTTGATTTTGGACTTACTAGCCTCCAGAACTATGAGCAATAAATTTCTGTTGTTTATAAATTACCCATTTATAATTTTATATTTTGCTATAGCAGCCCAAATGGGGTAAGACATGTTCCAAATCTACCTTTTTCTTCTCTGCATTCTGATATTGAATCTCAGACTTCAACCTACATTTCTGCTTTGCCAGACGGATCAATGATAGACTTTATCAACCGGAGGTACTGAAGGAAATTGAGAGCTTGGAAGAGGGAAGACGGACTTGCTCCTTCCTATTTGTTTCCTGTGGTCTTCCTGACTTCCTTACTTCTATCACCCTACCAATACTTTTTTTTTTTTTACCCAAACAAGGACAGTTCCTTCTCATAGAAAATACTAAATCCTGGTTTCACTTTTTCCAAAACTTGCAGAACCAGCTTCATCATGCAGTGCTCTTTGGATGCACTAGCTTCAGCTGGCTCTTGCTCCTGTTTTCAAAGTCTGGTTCCCAAGCCCTGGGAGCTCTCATTTAAGCTTCTAAGTTTTAATAATATCTATCTCTTCCCCAAGGGTGGTAGCTATTTCTTGCAGTTGCTCCCTCTGCAAAAGCTTATAGTTCTCTTTTTACCTTTTCAATTACTTAAGTAACAATTGTATCCCTCATTAACAATTCTTCATATTAAATTTTCTCTTTTTAAATATATAATGTCATTTCTGTTTTCTAAATGGACCATGGCTGATAACTTCTCAAAAGATGCAACCAGGTTATGACTTGTTCTTTAGATAATTGTAAATCCATTCTATCAAGACAAAAAGGTGAAAAGAAGGACCCAGGATGCTAGCAGAAGAAAACTAATAGTTACCATAAAAAAACTTAAGCAATATTTTTTGAAATGTGCATTGTATAATGGAGGAAGTCAATAAATGTCAAAGAATTAAAAGAAACATGACCTTGAGGGGAGCAATGGCACAGAGGTTGTGGCTTCTATTGCGTCAGAGCTCAACCAATTCTCCTCTCTTCTGTGCTCAAATGATACGGAGTATGAGTTTTATAAAGATAAGCAGACACCAGGAGAATAAGGACTTTATGATATACGTAGTATTAATGATGAAACACACGTAGTATTAATGATGAAACATAGTAAACTATTGTTATATATCTCATTATTAATTTTATTTCTATAACTCAGCAAATATTCTTTTTAGAGAGGTGGATAAGACTGGCTTTTCCATTAATATGCTAACATTCCTGGAAATTTGGGGAGACTATAAACAACATGAAGCTTGTCTTCACCGAACTAGTCACCATGAGATCTAATTAAAATATGTGGCTGATTCAGAATCTATAAAACAGAGATTTATGAATAGATCAATTTGCTATTTCCAGTAAAACATGTGTAAAATAAAAAGCTTAATGAATGCTATGGTTTGAATATGTTCCCCAAATACCATGTTTAACTAATCCCCAACACAGCAATGTTGGGAGTTGGGGTCTAAGGAGTGGCATTCATGTCATAAGGGCTTTGTCTTCCTAAATGGATTAATGCCAATTATAAAAAGGACTTAAGGCTGCAAGTTCACTTTCATGTCCTCTCTTGCCCTTCCACCTTCCACTATAGAATGAAGCAGCAAGAAGGCCCTCACCAGATGCCAGTTCCCCAGTCCTGGACTTTGTAGCCTCCAGAACTGTGAGCAAATAAATTTCTGTTCATTATAAATTACCCAGCCTCAGGTATTCAGTTATAGCAACAAAAATGGACTAAGGCAATGAAGAAATGAAGCAAGCAAAAAACTGAAAGAAACTGTAGGTGAGTATTTTATAATTATGGAGTGGAATAGGAGTTTTGAGACAAAACAGTAAGGTCAGAGACCATTGAAGGGAAACATTATAAATTTAGCAACATTAAAACTTAAAACATTTGTACCTCCAAAATGACCACAAATAAAAATTAAAGATCAAACTAAAAATATTAGTCACATAAACCTTACTGTATTTCACAAATCAATATAAATTGATGAATATGCTAATGGAAAAAGATGGTTAATATATAATTCATAAAAAAGAAAAACTAGTCAGTAAACATCTATAATAATAAAATTAAAAAATTTAATAAATAAATGAATTAAATCAGATAAAATGTTTTAATCTATCAAACTGTTGGCACCTTTATACACTGTCAAGGAGCAAGGGGTGGAAGAAGAAATTCTTTCAACAGTTTCATCAAACAACTTGGCAGAGATATATTTTTTTAAAACTTTAAAGTATTCATACCTTTTAACTTAGAAAATATTTTTCTACAAATTAATCCAACAGAAATATCAGTAAAGTGGGCAAAAATCTATATACTCTATAAAAAAATGTATCTTTATATTGTTTACAATTCTAAAACAACCTAAATACCTGATACATGACTTTGACTCTGTTTCTAACTAGTATTCTTTTCAAGTTACTTAAACTCTCTAGTAATTGGGTCTTTCATTTTTAAAATAGTTACAATAATTCCTAATCCAGGGAGCTGTTACCAGGGATTAATGAGATAACAATATAAAACTGAGTATAATTCCTCAATTATAATAGAAAAGTGATTTAGTACTACAATTAATCCTAACGACAACTTGTGAAGTTGCCCATTAAAATTTATAGTTTATGGTTGAGAAATTTGGTCTTCAAAAGATTATGTCACTTGTTAATGTCAGAGTCAGAGGGTCCAATTGATCAAAACCTTCATGCTCTTCAAGATTTCTGGTGAGGGTTAAGGTATTATTGCTGGTTTACCTGAACTGGAGTGGGCAGCTGGACACAAACATCCTACTCCTTCCCTGTGTGCCCTGAACACACCCACTCACAGAAGCTGGAGAACTGCAGGGCTCCCTTGGGGAAGTCGACAGATCCTGCATTGGTTAGCACGTGGCATGGGGTCAGAGGACAGTACTCCTCCGAAGGCCAGTACACTCGCTGGAGGCCAAAAGATAGGATCATACATGACCCCTAAAATTGACTTATTTTCTACTTGCTCTCCACAGGAAGTGCCCACTACTCACTCCATAGGAAAGAGTAAATGTGGCATGGAAAAAAGGACAAAAGTACTCTACAACCTGTCCCCTATAGGGCAGAAGTGCAGATGATCCCCAATTTATAATGCTTCGACTTACCATGTTTCAGCTATACAATGGTGCAAAGCTATTGTTTTTCACTTTCGTACAGAATTCAGTAAATTATGTGAAATATTCAACAGTTTATTATAAAATAGGCTTTGTGTTAAATGAGTTTCCCCAACTGTAGGCTAATGTAAGTATACTGAGCACATTTAAGGTAGGCTAGGTTGAGCTATGATGTTTGGCAGGTTAGATGAATTAACTGTATTTTTTACTAAATAATACTTTCAACTTATGATGTGTTTATTGGGACAACCTCATCATAAGTCAAGAAGCATCTCTATTGGCAGAGTTTAAAATTGGAATAGGAGAAACAGAAGCAGTAAAACCTTACATTTGGTTAGTGAATAATTTAGTCCATTCAAGTCTTCTGGTTCCAAATTTCAGGACATTTACTAAGTCATAATGCTTGACTTGAAACAAATAAGACCTTGAGCAATCTTACCCATGTAAGTTTGGGTAAGATTGTGTTTTCTTTGATCATTACCTGGCCTTTAAACTTTTAACTAAACTAACTTTAAAGTTTGAAGGCCAGGTAATGATCAAAGAAAATACAATACTAAAAATACATAGTAAGGCGCTTTACAAAATACGTAAATTTAAAGTGAAACATTTAATTTCCTAAGGCATGAGCACATTTTAAAAATAATTATATTAATACCTTGAAGTTGACACAAAATCAGCTCACAATTTTAGGTAAAATCTGAAATTTGGCCCATATATATGAAAAGGGGAAGGAGGACCTAACGTGTATGCTCCCCAAATGACAATCCGCTGTGAATAAACTACTGAATAAGATTATATTTTGGCTGAATATTTTAAATTCTTCTTGCCTTCCCAAATTTGTTAAATTATATACTAAAATGTCTGTGTCCTTCAGTTTTTTCAGTTCCATCTCAGCTTGCAGTATTTTTGTCACTGTTGTTAATCGTTGTTTTTTGACCTTACTGCGGAGTTAAGGAAGAAATGTAAACAAAGAAGCATATAAGCAATAAATATTTTGCAAAATTAAATAATATATTCGTAAGTTTTATTTTTATTATGTAGCACTATGAAATGAATCTACAAGTTACCTCATCCCTGATAATATTCTATTTCCTCTTATTAAATTAAACCCCTCGTTCTGAACTCTAGTTCTCTTTCTGTTTAAAATGATTAAAGAAATAGAAGAAAAGAGTGTATATTATTTAAAGAAAAATTATCCTGTATTTAAAGTTATATATGCCTTGTTAACAGTTTTGCATGTATACAGGTGTTTACCTTGAGAATGAAATTAGTCCTCTATTATTTTCTTAAAAGAATTAGAATTTAAATACTGGAACACTTTAAAATCAGTTTAAAAAATTATTAAAGATATTTTTCTCTAGTCTCAATAGTCTTCTCTAAAGGAGAAAAAACAACAACAACAAAAAACCACAATCCATTCCTTAAAGTCCTGTGTAATAGTTAACGTGAAATATGTAAGTTGTGGTCAATAATACAAGGAAAGTATTTTTCCTTCAACATTTCCTGAGGACATTAAACAGAGTCAAACACAGAGGTGTACAGTTTCGTAGAAGAATCTACAATATGAGGACATTATTTAACTACAGTGAAAAAACACTTCTCTTTTCCACACTTTTGAAACAAGGTTACCAGTGTTTAAATAGAAAAAAATACATATATTGAAGATGAATGGAAAGCCTTATCAAGTTAATTTCATGCCATTTTGCCATAAACTCCTCTTAGTCCCCTGGGATTATAATTATGGCATGCTAGTAAAGCACATATTAGAAAATGGTTACACCATTGTACAGTCATTGAGGGCCACATTAAATTTAATAGATGGTAGTTGAAAGATTTGCCAGTGTAAATGCTACTTTTTAAATTGTGAAGGAAGCATGGGCTGGATGGTTATATATAAGATGGTTTTAATCTAACAAAGGAATTAATGCTAGAAATAACTAGTAATTTTGAAAAAGTTACAAGACATCTATACATGCAAAGTTTTCTTTTATTTAATGGCGGATTTGGAAGAGAGTAATTAGAGAATGCCAATATAACAACCAGAAACAGAAATAGTGCAATTACTTTTCACCGTATATACATAGTGAAACACATATCCTCAAGAATAAATGTGTCAGCTGGGTGCAGTGGCTCACGCCTGTAATCCCAGCACTCAGATCATCTGAGGTCAGGAGTTTGAGACCAGCCTGACCAACATGGTGTAACCTCATCTCTACTAAAAATACAGACATTAGCCAGGTATGGTGGCACGTGCCTGTAATCCCAGCCACTCGGAGGCTGAAACAGGAGAGCCGCTTGAACCTAGGAGGTTGCAGTGAGCTGAGCTCATGCCACTGTGCTCCAGCCTGGGTTATGGAATGAGACTCTGTCTCAAAAAAAATAAATAAATAAAAAATAAAAAGTAAATGTATCATTGAAAATGTACCTTATTAATTACAAATTCACTTACATTTTTTCAGTTGACCTTACAATATAAAAATATATTTGTAGAGAGAAATTGGAATAAAAGATTTCAGAATATAACTTATTGTATTGATAAATTCAATTTCATATTCTCTTACAGAACCAAATATTTTATATAAAACTAAGTTGAAATGTATACCCGGTACAAGCAGACCTTTTCTGTCATTTCTTTACTATCACGTAATATAAGTATACCACATGTATACAATATGCTATCTGTATAAGATAATATAGATTTTACCTATTAAGCAAAAATCAAATTTTTTTCAGAATGAAGAACCATTTTTCTTCCAAATCCCATGCTTTTCTTTATATGGGAATAATTACCAACCTTTTCCAAGTGAAGAAGGTTATAGCTTTTAAATGCTATAACTTGAAATTCTGCAAGAGGATGACTTTAAACTGTATAAGATACCCTATTTCTATCCTAGTATATGATAAACAAACCATTTGCTTTAGCATTTCCTAAAATTGCTCTAAAATTAATTCTCTTTATACAGTGAGAAATATTAAGGTCAGACTTTAAAACTTTGTTGTGATTTCTTTGCTTTACGTTTCTAATCAGAGCCTTAGAGAATACATCTTTCTAGAATATTCTCAATGTGGCAGCACTAGTCTCAGGGAGAATGAATGGATGAAGGTTTCATAACTTAAAAGAATGATGTTCACATAATTCAGTTAATTGCCAGACCCAACAAGCAACCAGGTTCTACATACCAGAAGAGACTATTTTCCTCCACAGATATTACTGTCTAATCAGTTCTTGAATGTGAAATAATTGATCTTGGAACTTTCTTCTTTGTCTTTATGAAATGAGGCAAAAAATGAAAACCTTAAGGAAAAAAAAGCTTCATTTAGACTGTCTTTTAAAGAATGCTGTAAACCTAGTTTTTCTTTATTCTTGGCAGTAGAATTGATGCCCTATTAGTCAGGAAAGGTCCTCTTGGTGCATCTCCCTACTTAAAAACAAATATTTTAATTCTGACTTCACTACACTCTAGCTAAGAATTAAAGCCCGAGTGCAGTGGCTCATGTCTGTAATTCCAGCACTTTGGGAGGCCAAGGCGGGCAGATTGCTTGAACTTGGGAGTTCAAGACCAGCCTGGGCAACATGACAAAACCATGCCTCTACAAAAAATACAAAAATTAGCTGGGTATGGTAGCATGTGCCTGTACTTTCATCTACTTGGAAGGCTGAGGTGGGAAGAGGGCTTGAGCCCAGGAGATGGAGGTTGCAGTCAGCTAAAATCACACCGCTGCACTCAAGCCTGGGCAACAGAGCCAGATTGTTACTCAAAAACAAAACAAAATGAAACAAAACAGAAAACTGCAAGAATTAAATATGTTACTACCCATGATTATATACAAAGTAACATAGTAACTATAAGGAATATACAAGATACAATTCTGAGAGCTGATTATAGCCTCTCCTCGCTTAGGATCCAGGGGTAACTTTAGACTGTTCTAAACTGGTCTGGTTCTTTGTCTGCTTGTCTTACAACACTCCTGGTACTGTCCAAAATGCTCTTGTTCTAGGTTCATTAATCAGACAATTTAACTTGAATCCTCTGTGTCTGACTGCTGTTGATATTTCTACACTTGTTCAACATCCAACAGTCAAAGATTATGGGAAATGGGTGTTACATTGTTTATTTTTTGAAAAAACATTCCACCCACAATAGGAAAGGAATCTTAAAATACATAAAATATTAGTTTGAAAAAAGAATACAATGATATTCCTTTTGCTACAGTAAATACTATTTACATTCTCCACAGGTCACCCAGAATAGCATCTGAAAGTTTTACAGAAGTGAATTACTTCATGCTTAATAACATTTGATTTACACTATACTTTGTCCCACTACAAATTGACACAAAACATCTTTGTAACTGAAAAATATATTTGCTTTTTATATTTTTTCTATCACACCTAATCTCTTCCACTCTTTAAGATGATGAAAATATTAATTACCAGTGGATCTTCTGTTCACTGGCCTTTCTCATATTTAAAGATAGTCTTAGGTGCTGGATGTGGAAGTCCTGAACAAATACAGAAGCCTGGATATAACTCTGTATTATGTTAGGGTGGTCTAGACATCAAGAAAATGAGATTCAGAGGACGAGCAGGAGACGGTGTTGGAGAAAAAAACAGTTGGTAATCAGTAGCTGAGGAGACTCTTGGGGAAGAATAATTTCAATATGAAATTTATTTGCAGGTTTATTTAAAGTATTTACATACGTATTTTGTCTACTTGACATGAAAATGATCAGATTAAAAATCTTTCCTTGCTTGTAACATATCCTCTTTTACTATTCCATACTTCTAACAATTTTTGCTTTGCAGATTTTGAAATTATGTTATTTAGAACATGAATATTCATTATCTATGTATTTTAACTGTAAGTTGGACATTGCAAATATAAGCAATTATTTTTGCTATTTTAAGCCTTTTTGTCTTGAATTTTTATATCATCTGTTATTAATATTGTTGTTCTTGATTTTTTTTTGTGCTTTCAATGCCTGGATAATATTTGCAATGTTTATTTTAGCCTTCTTCTTAGTTTAATATTTTATCATGTGTATCATAAGCAGAATGTCATTGAATTATTTTATAATTTATTTCTTTAAACTGAGTCTCTTCTTTTAATAAGACTTTGAACTCAATCATATTTATAATAAAAACTGAAAACTTTATTTGTAATATTATTGTATATTTTCTTATATTTCTCTTTTTGTTTTTATTTTCATGTATTGAGCATGGTTTCTTAGCTCATGGTTTTTTTCTAAAGACTCAGATGTTCTATGTCTTCTTTTTAACTCTATTAATAGTTATCTACACACTTTCTAAAATGTGAACATATACTTTTTGAGCATTATAAATCAAAAAACAATTACTATTCATTCCCTCATTTTAACATAAAAACTTCATTTTATACCCAGTTGCCTCTCTCATACTTTCTTTTTGCTGTTGTTGTTGGAAAAATCCAAAACTTAATTCCATATTTTGCTACTACTTTACAATATGTGCCGT
The DNA here is from genome assembly GCF_008728515.1 of Papio anubis. NCBI lineage: Eukaryota > Metazoa > Chordata > Mammalia > Primates > Cercopithecidae > Papio > Papio anubis. The sequence continues at coordinate 74,995,354 of NC_044978.1, forward strand.
TACTTTTATGAACCATTTGACAGCTGTATTGGTCTATTTTCATACTCCCATGAGAAACACCTGAGACTGGGTAATTTATAAAGAAAAAGAGGTTTAATAGACTCACAGTACCACATGACTGAGGATGCCTCACAATCATGGTGGAAGATAAAGGAGGAGCAAAGTCACATCTTACATGGTGACAGCAAGAAAGTGTGTATAAGGGAATATCCCTTTATAAAACCATCAGATCTTGTGAGACTTACTATCATGAAAACAGCGTGGGAAAAACCTGCTCCCATGATTCAGTTACCTCCCACCGGGTCCCTTCCACAACACTTGAGGATTATGGGAGCTACAATTCAAGATGAGATTTGGGTGGGGACACAGCAAAACTATATCAACAGCTGCATTATTTAGTAATAGTAGCCACAACTTTTAGACAATAACTTTAAGTTTCACTGATTTTATTGCCCATTTCTTTTTATTATACTTCCCCTTCTTCAATCTTGAGTGTTCTGATTTATTTCTCAGTTGGCATAATTTTTCAAGGTTTTTTTTTTTTTTTTTTTTTTTTTCCAGGATGATTATGGGAGTTGTAATTTTTTTCTCATTCCTCATAGTCCTAAGACTGTCTTTCAATTGCCTTCACACATAAATAATAGCTTGGTCACCCTCTCATGTAATATATTTCCCTCAAAACTTTAGAGATATTTTTTCCAAGGAACTGTGCTGCAGTTTGATACTAATTAATTTTTTGTTATAAGACAATATTTTTATTGCTTGGGTTATGTAGATTTTTTTACACCCTTTATGTTTTATCATTTCAGGCTGCCCATACACATTTGTTTCCTGCACATCTTCAGCTCTATTGTTGCTCTTTGCCCACATTATTCCACATATCAGAAATTCTTCCCGTTGAATCATAACTAAGTAGTTTGCAAAACATACATCACTTTCTTCAACGAGTCTTCTCCTATTGCTTTAACATATTTAAAGTTTGAGTTTGAATCCTAGCTCTGCTGATTGTCTTCTGTGTGACTCTGGGCACATTGCTTAACCTCTCTATACTTCAGTGTCTTCATATGTAAAATGGTATAATGCATACATTATGGGACTGCTTTAAAGAATAAATAACATAATGGAAGCAATTTTATATTTAATAATATAAAGTGAACACAATGGCTATCTTCGTGAAAGGGGCCGTTGTCTGGTCCTTGTTATCGCTAAAGTTACCTACTATGATAACAATGTCTAAGTATTAAATAGATAGAGAATTAAGCAATTGAAACAGTCTTGTTCATTTAATGAAATTTAGCCTATTCATTTTATCAAACTAATATTAATGTGAGATTTTGGTTAGATTTAAATAATAGCTAAAATGCTTATTGCTATGTGATATATTGGCATTTTATTTTTTCAAATAGGATTATAACCACATGCCTACTAATATACAATGACAACATTTGAACTGATGTGAACACATATGCAGTGATGTAAACAAAATGATACTTCAGCATAAAGGGAAGGTGATCATTGCAAAGATGCCTCATTTTCCTGTTTGTAAATCATTAGCAGAGAGGAATGCTTTGTGTTTCTACAATAAGGCACAACATGTCTACATTACTTTGTTTTCCTGGCAAAATTCCACCAGACAAATCTGTTTGCTATTCCAAAATGATATGAATATCTTCCCAGATTTGATTTCAGCGAACAGAATTGAGCATATTCTCAGGTTTTACAGGATAATTTTCTCCAGTTTTTCATGACCAGATTTAAAGGATACTGTTATAAAAGTCTGCAGGAAAAAATTCTTCCCTGAGAAATCTCAGTTTAAAATTACCTCATCCAAAAGAAATCCCACTGCCATATGTTTGCTTGGCCTAGATTTCATTCAACAAGGTTTCCTCCTCATACATTCTTCAGGGAGAAACAAAATTAAGAGCAGTGTGGTTGCCAGCCATCAAATGCCTATGGCCTGTGTCAGTTTTTAATCAGATCCTGTAGTAACATTTAACAGGTTCTTGCTTTATAGCTTTAAAATCACAGAGAGAGCAATGTGATTAGAATTTTTCAATGCTAAGAATTCTTAGTTCCTGCTTTTCTTTCTGTAAAAATATTGTCTTCTTTGTTTTCTTATGGAAATTCAAAGCTCCCTTCATGTTCACAATCTAAGTTTGTTTATTTAAAATGTATGTGCTGTCTTCCTTCTTGTTTTAATGTCACCCTTGATGACTTGTTTACTTCCAATACCTTTATAAGGGTTAGTTATTGTTGTGAAAATTGAAGCCATTTAATAACATAATATATGTGACGCCATTATTCTTGACCCATAGTGTACCTTAAATGTTGAATGAACATTAAAAAGAGTGGGCAAGGAGAGAATGTAAAACTGAAGTAGCAGGTAAATGAATTGATGCAGAGTTACCATCTCTACCTGAAACTAAAATGATAGTGCAGAAATTTTAAGGATAAAGATTTAAAAGTTGAGTTGCTACAGTTAAAATAATATAATTGTTAAAAGTATAATTGCCATAAAATATTTGTTGAAAAACCTTAAAAACTTGTACACTGTCAGTGTTAAAGTTTATATTTATGGAATCCTGTTACTATTATTGCTGGATTGAAGTTTACAAATAATAAACCATATTCCAGGCCATAAATGTGGTGAAATTTTCACCACAGAATCATCGAGCAGAAAATTTTGGTTGACAATGACGATCTACCATCTCTACACGATGTCTGGTCAACTGTTAAGAGTCAGGATTCATCTGGCATTAGATTTCCCTTTTATTATCCATAAGGCCATCAGCAGCTTTCTGGGAATGTTGTTTTACATGCTCATAAAGACTTTCATCCTTTTCAAAAATGTTCTACATCATGCCTCACCAGGATAATTTGCTCTTATAAAATTGAAATGTTGGTAATTAGAAGTTGCCATATATTGATACTCTGGACTATGCCATAAACATTCTGAAGTTGCAGAAATAACTCTCATGTATAGTTTGTGGAGTGCTTTAAAGAAGTGTCCTGCATTTTGTGTCAAAGCCTCCTGAATCCTTTGGTGTACAGGGTACTTAATCTAATGGAGCCAGGTTCTATGCACACCACTCAATGCTCAGGTTTAAACACAGAGTAAAATAATCTAGTATTTTGTTAACTAGGAGAACACAAAGTATGATATATGTTTTTATTTTTAAAGAATCCAGGGATCAAAATTTTCATTTTGATTGCATTAATAATTATTGCTCAAAACAACTTAAAAGACAAATGCAGAGGCATAATTTATTTATCCATTCATATACTATATTCATGCCAAAATATTCAAAAATGTACCCAAAGATTCTCTCTTTGTCCTCTATTCTAAAAATTCTTAGTTAAAAATCATCTTTCCTGCTCTTTAATAAGGATTGAACACAGAGAAGCAGAGAAGCCAGTTATTGCCTGCTATTCTCAATGGAATTCTTTTTAATTGCATTTTGAAATTAACTACTAATGAAAGGTGAAAGTGTCTGCAGAGCCCTGGAGACACACAAGAAAATAAAAATTGGAGGGCGACACCTAAAAGAATACAAACGGTATTTTAAAAATAAGTGCACTCCAGTGGATTATATAATATTAATAAAATATTACATAGTACAATATGAAACAAGTGGTTTATGACAAAATTGAGTGATACTCTATAGAATGTAGACCACTGCAGAAAAGAGAATGTATTTTTTACAAAGGGTTTTTTTTTTCTTATACTTTCATTTATAAAACAACAAAAAGATAACATTGCAAACCCTGCTTAATGATTGAAGATGACCTCAGGTAGCTGTTGAGCTTGCTGTGAGCTCTAGGATAACAGACAATGCTGGGGAAGAGCCCTGTGAGAGAGTTATAGAGAAGAGAACACAGTAAGATGTGTGAAAGTGGTTAAATGACAAGACTATCTGCAGCAGACTGCAACTCTCAATTGTCAAGTATTGAAAAATTGGATGATCTCCAAGGGACATTGCAGAAGATGTATCCAACAGCTTTAAGTTCAAATAAATTATTTAATAAGTGAATTATGAGAACCGCCATTTAGTCTAATAAGCTTTTTCTTATCAACTCTAAAATGTTATTTTACATTTAAAAACTCCTTTTTCTGTTATTTTATTAATTATGCTTTGTTCTTGGTTCAGTGTGTTTAACAAAAATCTTTAAGTTGTAATTTAGTGGGAAAAGAAACACAGATAATATAAAATAATTATTATATGCAGATTTGTTTTTCACCATTATTTCTGAAAAAATAAAGTGTAGATGGCCATGAGCAAAAGCTGTATTTTAAGAATAATTATTTTGCATGTTAAAACCATTTGAAATCTGTTCTAAGCAATTTTGAAGTATACATTATTATTAGCTATAGTCACCATGCTGTGTCATAGATCTCAGAAAACATATTTCTTTTGTCCAACTGAAACTTTGTACCCTTAGAAAAATATTTTTATAGCACCCATTGCAAAATAAAAAGCAGTACTTGTTTATGAATTCTGTATAGAAAAATAGGGCTTGTTTTTTCTAGCTGTGTGACTCTGTGCAACTCAGTAAATTCAATTAATATCCATTTCTTATCAGTAAAATAGGGGTGGTCATATTTATTTTACCTGTTTTCATGAAGATTAAGGGTGACAGCCTGTGTAAGTGCTCCACATATATTAAGTTTGATAAGATTATGTCTCTTTGCCTGTCAACTCTGGGCAAAATACTGTTGCATTGCCCCTAAAGAGGCTTTATTGACTCCGGGGCTTATATGAAGAGTTTTATTATTATTATTATCATACTTTGAGTTCTAGGGTACATGTGCACAACATGCAGCCTTTGTTACACAGGTATGTGTGTGTGTGTGTGTGTATATATATATATACACACATATATATGCCATGTTGGTGTGCTGCACCCATCAACTCATCACTTACATTAGGTATTTTCTCCTAATGCTATCCTTCCCCCAGCCGCTCACCCCACGACAGGCCCCAGTGTGTGATGTTCCCCGCCCTGCGTCCATGTGTTCTCGTTGGTCCACTCCCACCTATGAGTAAGAACATGCAGTGTTTGGTTTTCTGTTATATGAAGAGTTTTTAAATGAGCAATTATAAAAAGAGGAGGGGAATTAATAAACTCTAAATGAGCGATATCAGTGCTATGAAACACATATTCTTATTGAATATGGTTTAAAGTAATTTAAGATGAATGATTCTAAACTACATGACTTTGTTGAGTTGAAAGAACATAGAATCTGAGATTTTAAGGTTCTAAAAATTGGTCATTAATGTAAGTTTGAACTATAGTAATATTAATAACCATCTAATGGTTTGGTCATTTCCTCAGAAGTATTAAACATTTTTAATCTAATTCACATTCATAAATCATCTGCTTCTATGAGTTTCTTTATGAAAACTGTGATTTTCCAAATTTATTGTAGGTGAGATTGGACAAGGGGCATAATGATTGAAGAAACAAAGAAACTAACAGAGTGAGTTTAGAATCTAAATATTTCTCTTGCTTGCTTTCTTTTCATGTGTTCCCTCTTTTTTTGACCAGACACACTGATATTATTAATAATTCCTCCAAATCATAAAAGAGTAGAACCAAATAACATATAGCATTTTTATCTTAACCAGATGAAATATCAGAATATTGATTACAATTAACTTTCTGACATACATATGTGAGTGGTGAGGGAAAGTATCAGTATTATCCTTATATATCTCAGTTTCCTTTATGTAAGACAAATGTCATGCCTAGCATATTCATTCATTCATTCATTCAACACTCAGTAAATGTTATTGGCTATCAACTATAAGCAAGGAACTCTTCTAGGCACCAGATGGACACCTGTGAGCAAAAGGGAGTCCCTGTTGTAGTGGAAATTACATTCTAGGGAAAAGAAATAGAGAAAAAAGGGAAAAAATACAGACACATATATTGTATTACATATATATGTGTATATGTGTGATATACACACATATAAACACACATATGTATCTGTGTGTGTGTGTGTGGTAGGAGAAAATTAAAAGGGAGAGCAAATACAAAGACACAAAGAGTGTTTGTGGTGTGAGGGTTAAGGGAGTCCTCTCTGACAGGTGACACTCGAGAAGGAACCTGAATAAAATGAGTAAGTTACATGGGTATCTGAAAGCAGAACATTCCAGGGAAAGGGAATAGTAAGGACCTGGGCAGAAATGTGGTTGGTATGTTCCCAGAAGGCAGTGTCGTTTGAGCAGTGTGAGGGAGAAAGTATTTGTTGCTAGGGCTGCCGTAACAATGTACCACAAACTGGGTGGCTTAAACAACAGAAATTTGCTTTCTCACAATTCCTTAGGCTACAATCTCGAGATCAATGTGTCAGCAGTGTTGGTTTCTTCAGAGGCCTCTCTCCGGGGCTTGTAGGTACACATTTTCCTATGGTGCTTCCTCTGTGTGTGTCTGGGTACGAATCTCCTATTCTTACAAAAACATCAGTTAGATTGAATTAGGGCCCAGCCTCACAACTGTCTTTAATTTCATTACACTCTCCAAATATACAGTCACATTCTGAGGTACCAGGAGTTAGGACTTTGACATGTGAATTTTGACAGGCACAATTCAACCCATAACAGAGGGAGAGATGGTGAAAAAGAACAGTTGCTTATTTAATTTGTGGTTCTTGTTTTATGTGTGTGTGTTGGTTTTGCCCTTTGTTTTTGTTTTTAAGTGATTAGGGTAAGCCAAAAAAGACAACGGAAGGAGAAGTGGGACGGCGAGTTTCAGGGAGTGAGTTTGGGGGAGTATTGTTGCATGGAGTTTTGATATAAAGAGGAGCAGCAAAATGGAGCAGTAACCTGAGAAAGCATGTGGCAAAAGGGAGGGCCCTTTTTAAGCTGAGAGATTGCATAGCGAGTTTCTGTTCCCACGGAGAAAAGCGGTAGTTGTAGGGAAAAGGTCTTTTTTAACACAAAATAGAGATGGTATTTATGCATTCATGAAGAGGTTCTATTTAAACAGGAACATGGTCAAGCAACTCCACTGTACCTTCATTCTTGGGCTTCTCCATCTGTTTAAATGCATCTCTATTTCCTACTCCCACATTTTTTTAAAAAGCAAGAGAGAATGGGAGGGTGGTTAAATGTTTAAGGCTTATGAATTGGAACTTTTTAAAAATAGTTATCCCAATAATTCTTAGAAAAAGAGCTATCTTTGGAAACTACCTGTTGGCGGGAGTAGAGCAGGAAATTTGAAGATCAGTTAGAATGGAGGATTTAGAGAAAAGGAGCAATTGCTGTGTCAAAGCTAAAGGAAAGGGCTTTGGAAAGAAAGAGAAGAGCAGAAACGGGCTGCACTGAGAGAAGTGGGGGAGGGTAAAGGACCTTCAGTGGCAAGAGAGCCAGAAAGCAACTTTTCAAGAAAAAAAAAAGTGTAATACAAGTTTTTAAGTGGTTTAATTACTTCCTGTGGCCAAAATAGATTAATAGGAACCAGATTTACCCTCCTCCTGCCAGCAACAACTAAAAAACTGGACTTTTTTTTTTTTTTTTTTTTTTTTTTTAAGGCGGAGTCTCGATCGGTTGCCCAGCCTGGAGTGCAGTGGCACGATCTCGTCTCACTGCAACCTCTGCCTCCCGGGTTCAAGTGATTCTCATGCCTCAGCCTGCAGAGTAGCTGGGACTACAGGCGCCCGCCACCAAGCCTGGATAAGTTTTTGAATTTTTAATAGAGACGGAGTTTCACCGTGTTAGCCAGAATCGTCTCGATCTCCTCATCATCCGCCCACCTTGGCTTCTCAAAGTGCTGGGATTACAGGCGTGAGTCAACGCGCCCGGACCGACAAAATATTTTTACAAAAAAAAAAAAAAAAAAAAAAAAAATGCAGTGCAGGACAGTGATTTCTAAAAAAGAAGTGATTGAATCATTCCTGTAATTACCCTAGTTATTACCTCCAGAGAGTGTGGCAGCCTAGTCAGGGGGCATCTTGGTAGATCCCAAAGGTAACCCTAGGAGGAAGAGACAAAGTTGGAAGACCAGCAAATCCAAGCCAACATTTATAAGGTAGAGGACAGAAGAAGAGAGAGCTGCACAGAGAGAGATCTCCAATGACTCTCTGATGAGCATATTTGTATAAGAAAGCCACCCAAGGCCAGGCAAAGAAACACTAAAAGAAACAATTCCTAGACCTCAAACAGGTCCGGGAATGATTATATTATCGCATTCTCACTGCAAATTCTCCTTGATTTACAATAGGGTTATGTCTGATAAACCAATTGCAAGCCAGAAAATATTTTGATTAGAAATGCATTTAATATACCTAACCGATCAAACATTATAGCTTAGTCTAGCCTACCTTACATGTGCTGAAAACACTTACATTGGCTTACAGTTGAGCAAATCATCTAACACAGAACCTATTTTATAGCGAAGTTTTGAATATTTTATGTAATTTGTGGAGTACTGTACATTACGTTGGAGTTGTGCCAGTTTCACGCCATCGTAAAGCTGAACTATGGTAAGTCAGGGACTGCCCGTAGTCAGACTGGAAAAAACTTGTAATTCACAGGGTGTCAGGTAGATCATCTACATGGTGCAGTAAAATTAGCTTTAGACTAAAGGTTGCTCCGTGTCCCACCTGAAAGAAAAAGAAAAGGAAGAGGAGAAGGAGGAGGAGGAAAACAAGCCTCAAAAAGATTAAACTTTTTCTGTGACTTAGCTACATCCCAGATCAAAGCTCAAAACATCCAACAAGGTAAAATTCTCAAGTGTCTGCTATCCAACTGAAAATTACCAGCTATGCAAAGAATCAGTAAAATACAACACTTAATGAGGAAAAAAAAAAAATCTGTCAATAAACACACACTCAAAAATAACAGAGATGATACATAGATGATAGATTAGGGTATTAAAACAGTTATTGAAGCTTTTCCATAGAGAAAAAGTAAAGCTAGAGTATGTTGAGTAGATATATGAGAAGATATTTTTCTAAAAATACAAAAATCAAACTTATAAAGAAAGAAAGATAATATCTAAAAGAAAAAATACACTGCATTGGGTGAACTGCAGATCAGACACCACAGAAAAAATAATTAGTGAATTTTAAAAAATAGCAATATGAACTATCCAAAATGAAAAACAGAGAGAAAAAAGGACTGAAGAAAAAAATGCAAAGAGCCAGTAAACTGCAGGATAACATCAAGTAGGCTAATTTACATGTAATTTAAGTCCCCAAAAGAAGGCAGGGAGGGTGGAGATAGAACAGAAAATATATATATGTATGAAGAGGTAATGGCCTAAAATTTTTGAAATTAAATAAAAGCAATAAATCCATAGATCTTGAGAAGCCCAATACATCTCAAATACAAAATTTAAAAAAACTACCCCAAGGCACATCAAAATCAAATTGCTTATAAACATCTAAAATGAAATCTTAAAGAGCAGCCAGAGGGAAAAATATATATATGAGATTTACAGAGGAACAAATAACCAAAGATTTCATGTCAGAACAAGACAAGCCAGAAAACAGTAGAGCAATTTCTTTAAAGCCCTGAAAGTTTTTCTTTTTTTAAGGTAACTAGAATTCTCTACTTAGTGAAAATAATTTTCAAAAATTATGAAATAAAGACTTTCGCAGATATACAAAAGCTTAACAGTAGACCTTCACTGCAACATTTTACACATACATGTATGAGGGCTTCATGCAAAAGTAGGATGATAACAGATAAAAATCTGGATGTACAGAGAGGAATACAGACCACTAGAAATGGTAAAAATGTGGGCAAATATAAAATACTTTTCATTTCTTTTTAGTCTTTTCTAAAAAGATAATCAAATACTCAAAGCAAAAATAATAACAATGTATTTAGGGGTTCTTAACCACATGTAGATATAACATACACAGTATTATAAAAATGGCTACAAAGTCAAGTGTGATCTTCTGGACTCTGGGTGACCTCGTTCCTTCTGAGTCTGCTGTGCTCTTCTATATGTCATATTTATCCCATCCTTTAGTCAAAAAATTACAAAGGAAAAAGCATTTCTTTATACAGATTATTTTTTATATATTTGACTTCATTGAAGACCTAGGGACCGGTGAGTAGGTTTTTCAATGTGTGGTCCAACAAGGTAGTCATAAATCCAAAATTATGTGTGTTCCTTTTCCTTACACAGTTTTATTGAGTTATTAACTGACATAAAAAAACTGCATGTAGGTAAAGTATACATATTTTTTGAGCTTGGGAAACTTGTTTATTCCTGAAAAACTGCTTCATAATCAAAATAAAGTACACATTCAGAGAATGAATCTAGTTATGCAGGAGTCACAAGGCATCCATGTCAATTGACCTAGAAATATGCAGAAAGGGAAGGTAGAATTAAGGATATTTATAACAAATTTTCTCAGTGATATGGTTTGGCTTTGTGTCCCCACCCAAATCTCATCTTGAATTGTAATCTCCATGTGTTGAGGGAGGGACCTGGTAGGAAGTGATTAGATCATAGGGGCGGTTCCCTCATGCTGTTCTCATGACAGTGAGTGAGTTTTCACGAGATCTAATGGTTTTATAAGGGACTCTTCCCCCTACATGCTCTCCCTCTCTCCTGCTGTTTTGTGAAGAAGGTGCCTTGCTTCCCCTTTCGCCATGATTGTAAGTTTCCTAAGGCCTCCCCAGCCAAGCAGAACTGTGAGTGAATTATAAACCCCTTTTTATTTTATAAATTACCCAGTCTCGGGTATTCTTTACAGCAGTGTAAAAACAGTCTAATACACTCAGATATTAAAACAGAGTGTGGCCCCCAGCTGATCAATGGATTATTTGAAATAGATTTCAGTTATTTTCTATTTTTCTTTTCAATAAGAAATTGTGTCATATTTTGTCATAGATCCTGGAGTTCCACTTGCCCGACTGCCACATGATTGCTGAATAACATCTACATGCAATGTGGGTTACAATACAGGAGAGAGACCCTGAGCTTAGGGAACTCAAATCTTTTATTATGAGCAATAAGTATGCCGGCCCTTTGCTCCAAAGGGAGATAATCTTTCTATCTCCCAAGGCTATTCCTATACAAACGTCCTTGTAAAGATAATTCAGAATAGCCAGTCACTGTGTGCTCACAAGATGCCAAAAAACATGAGGCAACCTTATTGTGTCCCAACAAAATTCACTCCTCACTTCTACATCATCTTGACTTCTGGTGAATTTTTTCATGAGTACACCATTTCACGATTCCATCAGCCACTTTGATTAACTTGACTCACAGAGCCTCAAACCAAATCCATTCAATTTGTCCCATGCAACATTTAATTAACATTACTATCACAGGATGAGAGCAACTAGCAGTACTGACCTCAACCAGGCCCCTAGAGTTCTGGACTCAAATAGCTTCATAGATGGCACAAATGCTTCAGGTCTACCTTAGAAAGTGTTTTACACTGCTAGGGCTGCCATAACAAAGTAACCACATACTAGGTGGCTTCAACAACAGAAATATATTTTTCTCACAGTTCTGGAGGCTGAAAGTTGAAGACCAAAGTGTCAGCAGGTTTTGTTTCTTCTGGGGCCTCACTCTTTTTCTCCCAGATGGCTGTTTTCTTACTGTATTTTCACATAGTCTTTCCTCTATGCTCATGCAGCCTTTGTGTTTCTTCGTCTTCTTATAAGGACACCAGTCATATAGGATCAGGGCCATACCCTAATAGCATCACTTTAACTTAAGTTCAAGATCAAAATGTCAAAAAGGTTAGTTTCTTCTGAGAACCTTTCTCCTTAGCTTATAGATGGCTGTCTTCACATGGTCTTTCTTCTGTGTATGTTTGTGTCCTAATCTCCTTGATTTATAAAGACCACAGTCATACTGCATTAAGGTGCACCATAATGATCTTATTTAACTTAATCGCCTCTTTAAAGACCTCATCTCCAAATACAGGTACATTCTGAGGTACTAGGTGTTAGGACTTCAACATATGGATTTTAGGGAAACATAATTCATCCCAAAATAGAAAGCGAGCTGGCTTTCTCTTTAACTTTCTGTATTGACCTTTCCACTTGGTGATTGTAGACTCCACAATGGCATATAAGGATAGTTCTATCATCTATAGCAATCCTGGACAGTGAGAGGAGGCTAAACTGTATGCCTTCCAGGGCTTTAGCTAATGTTAGGGAAAACTTTCTCACAATGCTTTCCTATATGAATGATGTGTATCACAGGGATAACTGCCAACAGGGGCCATGTAATTAATGACTCAGTGATTCATCCAGGAAGCTCCCCAGAGCAAGCAACAGTAGCTTCATATTGGAAAGAACTCCACATCATCTGAGAACTACATGATCTACTGATGGTATTCCTTAAACTCCAGACAGTCTCAGATGTCTGCCTCAGAGGAACAAGTAGCTGTGTTTTCAGGAGGGAAGCAAATAAATGCCCAGAATCCACACAAAATGTTCAGTCCCAGAGACACATGTGGTGACCCTAGAAAGAAAAGGTTGTTTGCAATAATTGAGCCCTCAGTTGGGGTAGCACATGTTAATAATGCTTCCAAATTGTTCTCATATCCACATAATGGATCTTAGGGTTCCCAGTTCAGTTCAAAAACTGAGTTGAGTCCTTTGGTTTTGGAGACACTAAGTGAGGGAAGTAAGTCCTTGGTGTCTTGCCTTATACCACAGCTGGGTGGGATTTGTGTGCTCCATAGAACGAGCAGCAGCTCCAGGAGTGGAGTTGATACAGACATCTGGAGGTGGTGACAGATGTTTTGCATGGAAGATGCAGGAGCTCAGACCATCCTCTGTTATTTCCAATAAATTTCTTAGTAATATTAAGGGGAATGATTGTCAAATTGTAGTCAAAGCTATGTAGCAGGGGACAGAAGATTCACCAATATGCTAAATTTAATTGCAACAGTTTGGAAAAGCCACCCAAGTTATTTCTCATTCATGAGAAAGGCTATAGGGAAGATTCTGAAAGAAAAAAAGATCATTAATATCCTTCCCTTTCCAGTATTTTCTGTGGTCTGAGTAATTTCTTTCCCATGCCAAGGTCATTGTTTTCCCTTCACTGCCACAAAATTGATGTGTCTCATTCCAGTCGCTATAACTTTACCTTTTTTAAAAAAACATTTTTTAATCACACCTAGGCCTTTCATCTATGAGAGTCTGGTACACGAAAGGCAACAGCATTTTTTAAAATTTTATTTTCTTAATCAGTTGTATTCATACAAAAGTTTACAGTTTTAAGTTTAGTACAAGTCACTGATAAAATACAGACTGGATTGTTTTCAGTATTATGCTTTGGGTATATATTGTCACAATTCTTTTTCTTATTTTTAATTTAATTTTAGATTTAGGAGATACATGTGCAGATTTGTTATATGAGTATATTGCATGATGCTGAGGTTTTGGCTTCTAGTAATCTCATCAGCCAAGTAGTGAACAAAGTACCTGATAGGTAGTTTTTCAACTCTTATTTCCTTCTCCCCTTTCCCCATTTTAGAATACCCAGTGTTCATTGTTTCTATCTTTGTCTCCATAAGAACCCAATGTTTAGCTTCCATTTATAAGTGAGAACATATGGTATTTGATTTTCTGTTTTTGCATTAACTCACCTAGGATAATGACCTCCAGTTGCATCCATGTTACTACAGAGGACAAGATTTCATTCATTATTATGGCTGCATAGTATTCCATGGTGCATATGTACCATATTTTCTTTATCCAATCAACTGTTGATGGACACCTGGGTTAATTCTATGTCTTTGTTGTTATAAATAGTGGTGTCATAAATATACAAGTGCAGATGTCTTTTTGGTAGGATGACTTATTTTCCCTTCAGTATATATCCAGTAATGGGATTGTTGGGTTGAATGGTAGTTCAATACAGTAATAGGGTTATTGAGCTGAATGATAAATCTCCAAACTCCTTTTCACAGACGCCAAAATAACTTGCATTCCCACCAACTGTGTATAAGCATTCCCTTTTCTCCACAACCTTGCCATCAGTTATTTTTTTACTTTTTAATAACAGCCATTTTGACTATTGTGATATGGTATCTTATTACGGTTTTGATTTGTACTCTGATGATTAATGATGTTGAGCATTTTTTCTTTTATTTATTGCCTACTTGTATATCTTCTTTTGAGAAGTGTCTGTTTATGTCCTTTGCCGACTTTTTAGAGGGGTTATTTGTCTTTTCTTGCTGATTTTTTTTTCAGTTCCCCATATATTCTGTATATTAATCATTTGTTGGATGCATATTTTGCAAATATTTTCTCCCATACTGTAGGTGGTATGTTTATTCCATTGATAGTTTATTTCGCTATGCAGAAGCTCTTTAGTTAAATTAGGTCCTGTCAATTTTTTTATTTGTTGCATTTGCTTTTGAGGTCTTAGTTATAAAGTCTTTGCCTAGTTCAATGTCTAAAAGAGTATTTCCTAGGTTTTCTTCTAGGAATTTGTAGGTTGAGGTCTTACATTTAAGTCTTTAATTCATCTTGAGCTAATTGTTGTATATATAATGAGAGGTAAGGGTCTGGTTTTATTCTCTGCATATGGTTAGTCAGATTTCCCAGTACCATTTATTTGCCCATTGTTTATTCTTGTCAACTGTGTTGGTGATCAGTTGGTTGTAGATGTGTGGCTTTATTTTATTTTATTTTATTTTGAGATGGAGTTTTACTCTTCTCTCCCAAACTGGAGTGCAATGGCACGATCTTGGCTCATTGCAACCTCCACCTCCCAGGTTCAAGCAATTCTCCTACCTCAGCCTCCTGAGCAGCAGAGATTACAGGCACTCACCACCATGTCTGGCTAATTTTTATATTTTTAGTGGAGACAGGGTTTCACTATGTTGGCCAGGCTAGTCTCATACTCCTGACCTCACGTGATCTTCTCGCCTTGGCCTCCCAAAGTGCCGGGATTACAGGCGTGAGCCACCATTCCGGGTCAACATGTAGCTTTACTTCAATGGTCTCTGTTGTGTCTATTTTTGTGCTAGGTACAGGAAAAGCATTGAATCTGTAGCTTGCTTTGAGCAGTTTGGACATTTTAACAATATTGAATCATCCAATCCATAAGCATAGAATGCTTTTCCATTTGTTTGTATAATCTATAATATATTCACCAGTATGTTCTACTCCTCATTGTAGAAGTCTTTCACCTCCTGGGTTAAATGTAATCCTAGGTATTTTATTTTTGTTTGTGGCTATTATAGGTGGGTTTGTGCTCTTGATTTGGTTCTCAGCTTGAACATTATTGTTGTATAGAGATGCTACTGATTTTCATCCATTGAGTTTGTATCCTGAGACATTGCTGAATTCATTTATCAGAGTTGGGAGTCTTTTGGCAGAATCTTTAGGGTTTTATGGATAAAGAATCATACTGTCAGCGAGAGAGATAATTTGATTTCCTCTTTTTGTATGTAGATGCCTTTTATTTGTATTGCCTGCCTGATTGTTTTGGCTTAGCTCTTCAGTACTAAGTTCAATAGCATTATGTAATGAGAGTGGAAAATCTTGTCTTGTTCTAGTACTTATGGAGAATGCTGCCAGGTTTTGTCCATTCAGTGTGATGTTGGCTGTGGGTTTTTCATAGACGGTTCTTATTATTTTTAGATTTCTTTCTTCAATGCCTAGTTTGTTGAAGGTTTTTATTATGAAAGGATTTTGGCTTTGTCAAATGCTTTTTTGCATCTATTGAATGATTACATGGTTTTAGTTTTTAATTTGATTTATATGGTGAATCGCATTTACTGATTTGCCTATGTTGAACTCTAGTCTTTACCCAAAGGCTTTACCCAAAGTAAAGACTATTAGATTCTGCATCCCAGAAATAAAGCTGGCTTGTGGTGATTTAAGTTTTTGATGTGTTGCTAGATTAAGTTTGCTAGTATTTTGTTGAGGATATTTGCATCTGTGTTCATCAGGGGATTGGCCTATAGTTTTCCTTTTTGTTGTGTCTCTGCCAGATTTTGGTATCAGGATGATACTGGTTTCACAGAATGAGTTTGGGAGAAGTTTCTTCCCCTTTATCCTAGTTTCAGTAGGACTGGTTACAGTTCTCCCTTGTATATCTGGTAGAATTTGGCCGTTAATCCACATGGTCCAGGGCTATTTTGGTAGGTAGGTTATTTATTACCAATTCAACTTCATTAATAGTTATTTGTCTGTTCAGAATTTAATTTTCTTCTTGGTTTTATCTTACAAAGTGGTATGTTTCCAGGAATTTATCCATTTCCTCTAGAATTTCTAGTTTGTGTGCGTAAACATGTTCATAGTAGTCTCTGAGGATCTTTTGTATTTCTATGTGATTGGTTGTGATATCACATTTGTCATTTCTGATTGTGCTGATTTGAATCTCCTATCTTTTTTTCTTTGTAAATCCAGCTGGTGGTCTATCAATCTTGTTTATCCTTTCAAAAAACCAACTTTTTATTTTATTGAATCTTTGTATGATTCTATTGGTCTGAATTGCATTTAGTTCTGCTCTGACTTTAGTTATTTCTTTTCTTCTGCTAGCTTTGGGGTTAGTTTGCTCTTCTTTTCCTACTTTCTTTAGATGTGAGGTTAGCTTGTTAATTTGAGATCTTTTATCTTTTGATGTAGGCATTTTAGCACTATAAGCTTTCCTCTTACCACTGCTTTTGCTGCATTCCAGGGATTGTTGGTATGTTTTGTCTCTATTTTTATTAGATTCAAAGAATTTTTATATTTCTGCCTTAATTTTGTTGTTTACCAAAAAGTCACTCAGAAATAACTTGTTTAGTTTCCATGTATTTGTGTGGCTGCAAGAGCTACTCTTGGTCTTGATTTCTATCTTGATTCCCTGTGGTCTTACAAGATGGTTGTTATGATTTCAGTATTTTAAAATTTATTAAGACTTGCTTTTTATGACTGAGCAGGTGGTAATCTTAACGTATGTTACATGTGCAGATAAGAATAATATGTATTCTGTGGTTGTTGGGTGGGATATTCTGTAGATTTCTATTAGATCCAATTGGTCAAGTCTTGAATTTAAGTTCAGAATTTCTTTGTTAGTTTTCTGCCTCAATGATCTGTCTAATGCTGTCAGTGAGGTTTTGAATTTCCCCACTATTATTGTGTAGCTGTCTAAGTCTTTCCTTAGGTCTGGAAGTCATTGTCTTAGAAGTCTAGGCTCTCCAAATTTGGGTGTATATATATTTAGGATAATTAAGTCTTCTTGTTGAATTGAACATTTTATCATTATGTAATGCCTTATTGTGTTCTTTTTTACTGTTGTTGGTTTAAAGTCTATTTTATCTAATACAAGAAAAGTGGACACTGCTCTTTTCTGTTTTCCATGTGTGTGATAGATCTATCTCTATCCCTTTGCTTTGAGCCTGTGGTTGTCATTACATGTAAAATGGGTCTCTTGAACATAAGAGATGGATGGATCTTGTTTTTTTTTAATCCAATTTGCCACTCTATGTCATTTAAGTGGACCATTTAGGTAATTCATGTTCAAGGTTAATAGTGATATGTGAGCTTTCGTTCTTGTATTTTTTACTAGTTGCTTTGAGTTTTTATTGTGTAGCTGTTTTATAGAGTCTGTAGGCTAGGTTTTTGTGTGTGCTTTTGTGGTAGCATATATTGTTCTTTCATTTCCATGTTTAGAACTCCCTTAAAAACCTCTTAAAGGGCCTGGTGGCAATGAATTCCCTTAGTGATTAATTGACTAAGAAAGACTTTATTTTTCCTTCGTTTATGAAGTTTGGTTTGAAAGGATAGAAAATTCCTGGTTGGAATTTCCTTTTTTAAGATTGCTAAAAATGGTACCCCTATCTCTTTTGACTTCTAAGAGTGCTACTGAGAAATCTGCTGTTAATCTGATGGGTTTCTCTTTATAGGTAATATGACCCTTTTCTCTAGCTGCCTTTAAGATTTTTTTCTTTCTCATTGACCTTTGATAGTCTGATGAGTATGTGCCTTAGGGATAGTCATTTTGTACAGTATCTCACAGGAGTTTCCTGGATTTCTTGTATCTACATGTCAACCTCTAGCAAGATTGGGGAAATTGTCATGAATTATATCCTCAAATATGTTTTCAAATTGCTTCCTTTCCTCTTCTCTCTCAGGAATCCCAATAAGTTATAGATTTGGTCACTTTACATAATCCCATATTCCTTTAAGGCTTTGTTCATAATTTTAAATTCTTCATCCTTTAGTTTTGCCTGATTGGGTTGATTTGAAGGATCTGCCTTCAATGTCTGAAATGCTTTCTTCTGTTTGGTTTAGTGTGTTGTTAAAGCTTCCAATTGTATTTTGAAATTTCTGTAGTGAATTTTTCAATTCTGTAAGTTCTGTTCCGTTCTTTCTTAATATTGCTATGTTGTCTTTCAAATTTCGGATCATTTTTCTTCCTTCTTTGTGATGGATTTTAATCTTCTCTTAGATCTCATTGAGTTTATTTGCCATCCATATTGTGAATTTTATACCAGTCATTTCATACATTTCATTCCAGTTAGGATGAATTGCTTGGGAACTATCCTTTGGAGATGATGAAACACTCTGGCTTTTTGTGTTGCTGGAATTCTTGCACTGGTTCCTTCTCATTTGAGAGAGGTGATTTTTTTGTTTTTTTTTTTTTTTGTTTTTTGGCTATTGTTTGTAAGGAACTTCTTGATTTTTTTCCTTTGAAGGTATTACTGTGGTGGTGTACTGTGTATAATGGATTGACTTCATTTCTGGGTGCTTTCAGGGTGTCAAGGCTCTGTACATGTTCCTTGGTTGCAAATAGGTTTGTGCTGTGGTTTTCTCAGACATTTCATATTGTAGCAATCTAACGTTGTATGGTGATGTAATTCCGGGTTTAGCCCAGTAGGTGGCACTTAGGAGTAAGAAATAGTATGTAGGGGCAGGGGAAGAGGCAATGGAGAAGCATTTTAAAAACCCTCCCCCAGCACACATTCACCTTCAGTAGGGGTGGAGCTGCTGGAGAAGCCTGAGAAGAGGTCACTTCCAGCTCATGCTTCTCAGTCCTGATGGGAGGATCTGCTGCCAAATCCACATTGGTGCACTGAGTAGAGATGACCACCTCTCCACATCCATTCCTAGGCTTTGATGATACCACCTTCAGCAGCTGGTGCCACAAAGAATATTTTTATAAAATTCACAGAGAGATATTAGGCTTCCTGCTTTGGCCCTCATGAGTCTCTATATAGAACTCTACCAGCAGGTATATTCGACCAAGTGGTCATTATTTGTAAGATCTAGTACCATGTCAATCCAACAGCAAACTCCAGATGGCTGAGCCAGAACTGAATTTGAATACCCTATGCCCCCACTTTTGGCCAGGCCAAGTTGTACCTGAAAGGTACATAATCAGGCCAATTTGGGTTACAATTAGGGGAAAGAAAGATGCATCACACCCTGGAAAACTCAGGTTGAAATACGAAATTTTCAAAATTCATCTATAGAACACTACTTTCCTTCATCTTTATTATTACCCAGTGTATTTGTTTCCTAAGACCGCTATAACAAATGATCACACACTTGGTGGCTTAAAGTAGCAGAAATTTATTCTTTCTTTGATCTGAAGGCCAGAAGTAGAAAATCAAGGTGTAGACAGGGACATGCTCTCTCTGAAGTATTAAGGAAGAATCTTTCCTTGACTCTTCAAGTTTCTGGTGGCTCCTGGAATTCTTTGACTTATGGCAGCGTAAGTCCAATTTCTGCCTTCATATTCACATGGACTTCTGTGTGTCTCTCTATGTCCAAATCTCCCTGTGTTTTCTCTTTTGAAAACATCAGTCATTGAATTTAGGGCCAATCCCAAATCCAGGATGAATTCACCCCAAGATCCATAGCTAAGTACATCAGCAGAGATTGTTTTTCTTAATAAGATTACATTCTGAGGTCCCAGGTAGACATGAATTTTGGGGGAGCACAATTCAACCTACTATATACCCAAATAATGATTAAGGGAAAGTAACTACTTTCAGGTGACAGTCACATTCAGTGACCAATCTTACAAGATATGTGAACCAGAAGAAGTGACAGAGGGTAAAATCAGAAATTATTTCAGTTGATTTTTGAGGAGGCCAGTTAAACACTCAACAGTATTAGTTTGGCTTAACCAACAGTCAGTGAGGCTCAGGCATTCAGGGGAACCTCTGTGAACTGAGAGCCCTGTTGAGCCGGTTACTTTACTTTAGAAGTCTGAATAAGTGATAAAGCTTCTGTCAAAAGAATAGTTGTCACTTTTTAATATAAAGCTGAGATGATACTGGAGCCAGGCCAACTGTGTTCTTAGCTATTTTATTTTCACTGCATTTTACAAGAGAAATGGGCTGGGCTTTTCCTACAGGCAGAGTCCAAGTTGACCCATCCCAAAGTAAAGACTATTAGATTAAAGTCACAAGGCCTTCACTGGCCAGGCATTCAATTTCAGTCAGATTCCATGGCAAGCTAATAGCTGTTTGTCAAAAGGAGATTACCTGAGAGCATGTGACATGGAGGAGAGAAATACAAAACCCCAAGGGGTATACTTTAACACCAAAGGATGAAGGCTGCCTCCCAAGGCCAGATGCTACAGTCCTTAAAATAATGTCAGAGAAACTTGTAGCTCAATATATCACTAAGTTGTGGAGTCCCAAAGGTTCTTCTTCTTGATTGAGGGACTCTCTGTGGTATTTATAGAACAGGAACGAATATACAAGCCTGTAACTACTACACATTCAGATTTAAATCTAAAGCAATAGAACATTGACTTGGCCTCAAATGATAAGTCATACAATGTCACATTAGCTTCCAATCACTACTGTAGCACTTTCTCAGGCCCCATTAGTTAAATTTGGGTTCCTCTCCCCATGTGGGACAGCCTAGGATAAAGATTTGAATGTCTTTCTCAAAAAAATCCATAAAAATTTGAGTCCTTCTCATTTCTGAAGTTCCCCAGCATACTCAGACAAGTGCACATTGTCTAAAAATCCCTTTAGAGATGAGAAGATATTGGTGTCTCCACTAATCATCTTTCTACTTAAAGCAGCTGAGATTAGGTAAAAGGAGAAGTGAGAGATCAGGAGATGTGGAGGGAGAAAGAGGCTCCACACAAGTGAGTAAGGCATATTTGTATTCAGTTTCAAGCAGTATAGAGGCTGCTAACAGATGAACCAAACTTGTAATGTTTCCATTTCACCAAAAGCCCTATAAGAGGTAGCAAGATTGTCATTACTGATTCCATTTATTCAGCTTGGAGAATGCTTTCCCTAAGTAGACATAGCTCACATGATCTCCTGTCTAGAGCTACAGGTTTATGCCCATCAGTTAACTTGGGATTGACTTGAATAGCAGTAACTCTTAAAGGTAACGCTGGTGGCTGGGCATGGTGGCTCACGCCTGTAATCCCAGCACTTTGGGAAGCCGAGGCAGATGGATCAAGAGGTCAGGAGATTGAGACCATCCTGGCTAACACGTTGAAACCCGTCTCTACTAAAAATACAAAAAATTAGCCGGGCGTGGTGGCAGGTGCCTGTAGTCCCAGCTACTCGGGAGGCTGAGACAGGAGAATGGTGTGAACCCGGAAGGCGGAGCTTGCAGTGAGCCAAGATCATGCCACTGCACTCCAGCCTGGGTGACACAGCGAGACTCCATCTCAAAAAAACAAAAAACAAAAAACAAAAAGTGATATTGGTTAGGTTATGGAGAAAAAGGAACACTTATTCACTGTTGGTGGGAGTGTAAATTACTACAACCATTGTGGAAGACAGCATGGCAATTCCTCAAATACCAAAACAGAAATACCATTTGAACCAGCAATCCCATTACTGGGTATATATCCAAAGGAATATAAATTGTTCTATCATAAAGACACATGTACATATATGTCCATTGCATATATAGCAAAGACATGGAATCATCCTAAATGCCCATCAATAATAGACTGGATAAGGAAAGCATGGTACATATATGCCATGGAATACTATGCAGTCATAAAAAAGAATGAGATCATGAGGGACATGGATGGAACTGGAGACCATCATCCTTAGCAAACTAACACAGGAACAGAAAACTAAATACTGCACGCTCTCACTTAGAAGTGGGAGCTAAATGATGAGATCACATGGACACCTAGAGGGGAACAACACACATTGAGGCCTTTTGGAGGGTGGAGGGTGAGAGGAAGGAGAGGAGCAGGAAAAATTAATGGGTCCTAGGCTTAATACCTGTGTGATGAAATAATCTGTACAACAAACCCCATGACACAAGTTTACCTATGCAACAAAACTGCACATGTACCCCTGAACTTAAAATAAAAGTTTAAAAGGGAACTAATAAGCACATAGAAAAATAAAAATAAATAAATATAAAAATAAAAATGTGCATCTTAATCCAAGTCTTTTGTTGCTATGTTGTCATGATAACATCTCTCAAATTTTCACCAATTTTACCATAAGGGATAGGGGCAGTTTGTAGGACAGCAGGTCTGAACACAAGAATTTATCCAGGTCCTTTTGTGTCAATGTCTTATTTTACAGTATTTCACTTTCATCAGCATTATGAGCCTAATCCAGGGCAGTAAGATCCCAAACACTAGTTAAAACCTTATTTAATGATTTCCCAGGGGAGTTTGCCTATCTAAGGGAAATCTTGAACTTCTGCCGTCACCTCTGAATGACTCTAAATTTGGCATGATAGACTGCAGCATGGCACAGTACAATTCTTGCCATTCTTCCTTGGCAGAAAGCAATGTCTCTATCAACATCCCTTCATTACAAACTGTCAAAAACTCTGAAGGACATGAGATTTTATCCTTCATGCAAGCTAACAAGTTACGTTGCCACAGTTTGAGAAAAAAAGAACTTGGCACAGCAAGTAGCCAACATATCAACAAGTTTTGCAAGTTCTTTGAACCCCAATTTCCACAGGGTGATTAGAATAGAGTCAGGTGACCGCTGCATATGCAGTGGTATGCACTATAGGAGAGAATCCTTCAGTTCAGGGACCTGAATCTTTTACAGTGAGCAATAAACACATCTGCTCTTTGATACCGAGGGAGACGCTACCTCTATCTTCTAAGACTTGCAAGACATGCAGAAAATGTGAGTGACTCATAGAGAATTGTCTTTTAATACCAACACTCCATCTATACTTTATTTCTTCCCAAAGGTTGAATTTTTTTTTCCTAACTTTTTAAGCAGATGTATATGCAAGTCTTCTTGGGAAATAGCACCTATATTGGGCAAAATGATAGATTATCTTCCAATGTGTCTACAGATTACATGAAGGGTATTGAGAAGTGTAACAGGGCAAATTGGAAACTGATTTTTTAATTAGATAATCTGAAACAAGAACAAGTGAATGGGGTTCAAGCACAGGGAAGGTGAGGCATGTGGGTGCTGAATTAGCAAGCTAGTCATAGACACTATAGCTTTGTGCGGAGGTAAAGACCTGGGCCCAAATGTGGCAAAAATTACTGAATATAAGCCGAGACATATAGGGTGGAGAAAATGCTCCAGCCAAGACATAAGGGAAATAACATGTTGTTATTCTTAGTCACTTGAAAAAAGATCAATTGTTTCTCTTTTTTTAATAAAAATGAAGCTTGCTATCTATAGCTCAATGACACTTGACCTCTGAATTTGGTCGTAATCAGATCATTTATGAAACACTTAGCAGCTCAATCTCACCTCCTATAATACTACGAATTTCAAATAATAATATGAAACTCAATAGTTTGAGTTTCAAACTCAAAAGGACCACACCTGGCCTTTCAAGATTTCTTTAAAACACACACACTTGGCCGGGTTCGGTGGCTCACGCCTGTAATCCCAGCACTTTGGGAGGCCAAGGCGGGCAGATCATGAGGTCAAGAGATCGAGACCATCCTGGCCAACATGGTGAAATTCCGTCTCTACTGAAAATACAAAAATTAGCTGGGTGTGGTGGTGCACACCTGTAGTCCCAGCTACTCAGTAGGCTGAGGCAGGAGAATCATTTGAATCCAGGAAGCGGAGGTTGCAGTGAGCTGAGACCACGCCACTGCACTCCAGTCTGGTGACAGTGAGACTTCGTCTCACAAAAAACAAAACAAACCAAAAGAAACACACACACTCACATTTTTATATGGGTTCTTTGTACAAATAATTTTATTGGGAAAATCAATAAAATTAGTTAATATTTTATCTATATAAAATGTAAATTAAAATAATATACATATATTAATGAATATTAATGACACATTAAAAGAAGACCTATCATTTTTTGCCTTTGATCCTTCCTTCCACCTTATAAAACAGAGTGAATACTATTTTCCTGACATAATGAAACTGAGATCAAAGATGCCAACCAAGACTGATTTTTCTGACTGCAATCTAATATTCCAATCACTAAATTATGATCCTGGAAAATCAGTTTTATAATCTCACCAGTTTCTGGCAGTGAATTATTATATACTAATGTATATATTAAATAATTACATCATTGATCATATACTTATGCATAATTTTTGCATTAGTTCCATGACAGCTGTGTCAAATGTACAAGGACTGTGTAAAAATCTGTTTTACATTAGTGCTTTATGAACCATGAAAATAACGACACAAATATATTTTAAATGTTGAACAATTCACAGCAATTTCACCAGACCACACATGAAACATTTTTCTGTAGTTAAACATATACTTTTATATTACATGAACTTGCAAACATCTTTGTCATAAATCATAAATAGAAAACTATATTTTCCTCAAGAATTTAAAAATGAGTGTTTTCTATATATTTTTAAGATTTTATAAAACCTACAAATTCTAAGTCTGAGAATTCCATTTTTTTTTTTTAGTAAATATTTACTTTAAAAACAACTTTAAAATTGTTGTTTCACTACCCAAATTTTTCATGACTATTTCACGGCAACTCTGTTCATTTGGGTAAAAATCCAAAGAAAAAAATTTAATTGTTCAAGTAAGCTGAATTTGCTTTTGATGTTTTTTAAATTACAATCCCTATTGCCTTAAAATGCTCTCTCCTAAAGTCATTAATGAAGCTGATGTCACCTTAATTTCTTTAAAGCATTCTTTTGTCCTGGGCACATATGGACATAAAAATGGGGACAATAGACATTGGAGCTACTAGTCGGGGAGAGGGGAAGGAGAGAAAGGGCTGAAAAACTACCTTATTGGGTGCTATGCTCACTACCTGGGTGGCAGGATCATTCATTCCCCAATCCTCAGCATCACGCAATATACCCATGTAGCAAATCTGCATATGTACCCCTGAATCTAAAATAAAAGTTGAATTAAAGAAAAAAGAAACTGTGGGGTTTTTTTTAAGGCCTAGAAGGCATTTTAAATTAACCATGAGAATGAGAAGCCTTATTAGAAGGGAAAATTCTAGAAGAGCACATGTAAGGCTTCGATCAACTTTTAGTTTAGAAATGTTTAAAAAACACAAACTTTAATTCATAGATTAAAAATGAATAAATAATGTGATTGTTTAAGAGAAAAAAAAAGAACCTAGAAACAAGTTAACTATAGTTAAAAAGGTTGAACTAGATCTGTAAATACCAATATAAATATATCTCAAAAACATAATAGGAAGAAAAAGAAAAAAATAGAGGATATAGGGAAAATATCACAATAACAATAATAATAATAAAGCATTGTTTTGGACATATCTCTGCCTTGTTCTTAAACTTTGAATGGTCTATTTAGACACACCCCGTGTAAGCCAGGAAATGAAAGTTTTCAATGGCCAGAAACTAGCCATGTTTCTCACAAAGGGAAGAAGCCCCTAATCCTGCCTCCCACACTTTGCACATGCCACTTTTTTTCTCCCACAGTAGACTCCAATCACCTTCTTATTTGAACCAAGGTTTTTGTCACCTCTACCAAAACTGCTCTTTGGAAGGATGGAAATGGCCTCTATGTTTCTAGTCCCAATAGTTATTTCACAATCTTTACCTTATTGAAGTCATCAGAAACACTGACACAATTGATCACTCCTTTCTCCTTGAAACATCTTCTCTGTCTTCTGAGACAACTCACTATTCTGGTCTTTTCCTATTACATAACTTGTTCTGAGTCTCTTTTGCTGGCTTCTCCTCATCTCCCCAGTCTCTACATGTTGAGGTGTCCCAGAACTCAGTCCTGAACCTCTTCTCTATTTATCCTTACTCTTCAGTGATCTCATCCAGCTTCATGACTTTACACACCACATATCTACTGAGAACTTATATGTACATATCCTAAGCCTGGATTTATCACCTCAATGCTGGAATCTTACATGCAACTGCCTACTTGATCCTGTACTTTATCACCTTGTACTTGGATGTTAAATCGATTTCCAAACTTAACGTGTCCTAAATTGAAAGCTTGATAGTTGCTTTAAAAACTATTCCTGGCCGGGGGCGGTTGCTCACGCCTATAATCCCAACACTTTGGCAGGCCGAGGTGGGCAGATGACGAGGTCAGGAGTTTGGAACCAGCCTGGTTAACATAGTGAAACCCCGTCTCTACTAAAAATACAAAAAAATTAGCTGGGCGTGGTGGCAGGCGCCTGTAATCCCAGGGAATTTGTAAACTTGGGAAGCTGAAGAAGGAGAATCGCTTGAACCGGAGAGGCGGAGGTTGCAGTGAGCTGAGAACGTGCCACTCCCTGCACTCCAGGCTGGGTGACAGTGCGAGACTCCCATCTCAAAAAACAACAAAAAACAAACAAACAAACAAACAAAAAACTATTCCTCCAAAGTTTCCTCAAATTAGTAAATAAAAATTCCACTGTTCCAGTTTCTCAGACCTTAATCCTTAAAGTCATCCTTGACTCCTCTCTTTCACATCCTACTTTTATTTCATTGGCAAATTTTATGCATATTCTCCATTATTAATACTCACTTTCAAGATACCTTTCTCTATCTATCTATCTATCTATCTATCTATCTATCTATCTATCATCTATCTAATCTATCTCTATCTCTCTCTCTCATAGGGAATATTAAATATTCTTCTAACTGGTTTTCCTGGTCACTTCTCTCATCCAATGGCTTCTTGTCTCGCTCATAGTTAAAGAATTATCCAGATTGTCTACTGGGCTTTTCATGATTTGGTCCCCGACCTCTGTGATCACATGCACTACAATCCCAGTGGTTCATCCTGAGTTCTCCCAGCAGCAATTAAGCTGGACCTTAAAAGGAAGAGTGAAATTTCGATGATCAAGTAGGGAAAGGAGAGGCTGCCATTTTAAATAGGTATTCTCACCAGTAGGAGAACATTTAAGCAGAGACCCAAGGGCGGTGAAAGAATGACCATGTGGCTCTCTGGGACAAAGATGTTTCCGCTAAGGGAACAGTGAGTGCACAAACTCTGGGGCAGCAATGTGGTTGGCAGGTTGAAGAAATGAGAGGAGTCTGAAGTCCAAAAGGCCAACCTAATAGCCCGGGTGAAAAGTATAGAAGATACTACCTATTTTGGTGTAAATAGGAATTGAAAAGAAGAGACAAGAAGAAATGACGTTAAAAAAAAAACATTATTGCATGAACAAGTGTTTATCAAGTAACTCCTCTAGGCAAAGCAGTTTCTTAGACATAAGAGATCCAGTTAGACCAAAATGGTGCCTGCTTTCACAAAATGTATGGTCTTCTATAGAAGACAGATACTGAGTGACTGGCAATTGGTTTTATGATGTAAGGCAATAAAGAGAGGGGATTTCAAAATGTGATTGGAACTTTGGTGGTAGTTCATGAACATAGTTGTATATGAAGTGAAATTTACATAGGACACCTATGAAAGTTCGTAGAAACTTCTTTATGGATGAGAAGCTCTTCAACAATGATCCCACTGAGAGGGGTTTCTAATTAAACATGTAAAACAGGCAATACCCTCAGTTGAAAAGAGGCAGAAGAACATACTGGCAACAAAGACAACTAGCCCTGGGGTTAAAATTGTATCTCTGTTACCTAATATCTCTAATCTTCAATTTCCTCCACTGAAAGATAAGGTTAATCATTGTACCATCATTACAAGGCTGTTGTGAAGCTTTAGGTAAACCACCTCACATGATAATTTCAATAAACATTCTATATTTGTATAATAGCTAGTATATGTAGAGAGACTTGAACAACTTAAAGACTTTCTGAGACAATTCCTACCACTGACGAGGAAGCTCTCATAATATACATCTTATTAAGAATTTCTGTAATAACCTAGTGAATCAGTGCTTGCATAAGGCTTTGTTTTATTTTTGATGGAATGAAATAAAAACCAAATAACATTTGATCTTTCATTTTATTTGTAAAATCCAATATTCTTCCACCTCATATAAAAATAGAGATGAAAGAATTTGTTATATAACTTAGAATTTCCTTAGGTCATTTAAGTGAAAGAAAGTTCAGTGCAGAGAAATATTTGTGACAGCTAGCATTACCCATTCACTGTGATATTCAATATCTTCTACACTAAGAAATGCCAATAGCATTAACACATGCTCAGTTTTATAGAAAGATGTATGGTAATAATCTATGGGATCTACTTTTTATATTGCAAAATTCCATTTTGAGTAAGAGAAGGGCACTGTTATCTATTTAAAAAGAGATACCAAAAATAAATATCAAAAAATATTTACCAAGATAAAAATCAACACAGTGAGTGCTGAGAGCTGTACTATGCAGAAAGATAATCACCATCTTCTGAGAGCAAAAAATTGAAATCAGGCAGTTCCGTGGCTTAAAAATACAAGGAGCGGGTGAGAATATGGGCCCTGGGTAGATAGTAATCACAGATCAACTTGAGTTAAATGCAGGCGTTTTTATTAAAGAGTCTAAAGATTGTGAGTTTGGGGTCAAGATAACAGATTTAATCCCTCTTGAAAATATATTATGGCAGAAAAATAATTTTCAAATGAGAAACCATCAGTAACAGTAAAGATAATTGAAGACGAGTAGGGTAATAAATATATAAGCTATATTAAATAAATTTTAAAATTCAGAACAGATAAAAGCATTGGACGGACACCACAGCCCAGGGGAATATGCTCACAGCTTCTGATGCAATTGTGAATTTGCCCAATTCCTGAATTTCTTATAGTATATAAAGTTTAAAATTATGATAAAGGCATAAAGATAAATCTTTTATATTTTCTTGTAATATGCTATATTTTCCAATATAGAAAATTTCTTCTTTCCATTCAAATGTATCCTTCATATGAAAATATCTTTATTTTGAAATCACATTTGAATTTTTTGGCAAAATAAAAAACTTCACATTTAAAATAATTTTTATTTAGAACTTGGAGGCCACTTTATATTAATCTGGCTTTCATTTCTTTGTAAGTTACCTATACTTCTTTGTAAGTTACCTATACTTCTTTCACTACTTTTTGTATTTTCTCTTCATTTGGAATTCTGAAACTTCACCAAGCTTTGTGTGTGGGGCTTGTTATTAACCCTGCCTGACACCAGGTGGACCCTTGGGAACCTTTCCCAGATGAACACTGGAACTTCTGGATCAATTCTTCACATTTCTGAGTACTTTTGCCAGACTTTGCGCTTTTTTATCATGTGGCGCAGTAGACTAGTAACTTGCCCAGACTTGCTTTTCTGAGTCACTAATTCAGTCTTTCCCTGTGCTTACTCTCCTAGTACTAAATCTATCTAATGATGATTTATTTTTAATTGAAGCAATCACATTTTAAATTTTAGTATTCTTTCCTCAAAGCAAACTTTTCTTGTTTTATGAATGTGATATTCTGTTATGCCTCTCTACTGATGCTAATTTGATTTATTTTAATATGTTCTGTTTCCTTTATTAACTCTGTTCATTGAAATATGTTCTCTGTCAGCATTATCAATTCTTAATTTTCTATTTGTTTTTATAAAACAGTTAAATAAATAAGGTCTACACTTGAATACTTTTGTGGTTAAGATGTATTTCTTAAATTCATAACCCGAGGTGTATTAGACTGGAAATGAATACAGATCTAATTATAGAAGTCCTCCAGTGATTGCACTTGAGAAGTCCAAATTGACATGTTGTTTCTGAGGGTGGCCTCTTGGTAAACCAAAAGTAGTTATTTAGAGCAGTAATTCTCAAACTTAAAAGTTTCAGGGCAGATCCCGAGGTCAAGAGATAGAGACCATCCTGGTCAACAGAGTGAAATCCAGTCTCTACTAAAAATACAAAAAGATTACCTGGGCATAGTGGCTCATATGGGTAATCTCTGCACTTTGGGAGGCTGAGGTGGGCAGATCACAAGGTCAGAAGATCGAGACTATCCTGGCTAACGTGGTGAAACCCTGTCTCTATTAAAAATACAAAAAATTAGCTAGGTGTAGTGGCATGCACCTGTAGTCCCAGCTACTCGGGAGGCTGAGGCAGGAGAATCACTTGAACCTGGGAGGTGGAGGTTGCAGTGAGCCAAGATCACACCACTGCACTCCAGCCTGGTGACAGCGCAAGACTCTGTCAAAAAAAAAAAAAAAAAAAAAAAAAAAAAAAAAAAAAAAAAATTTCAATGCTCAGACCATCCTCAAATTACTAAATCAGAATTTTGAAAGGTGGGATGTAGAGTTAATTTTTTTCAAATTCCACGATTTATTCCAATGTGTGGCCAAGTATGAGAACCACTCCATTAGAGCACTTCTATTTTTCCAGTGCCACACGTGCTGCAGAAACCCTCCTGCCAGACCTATCCTTTCGATATGCTATTCTTAGCTTTGTGCCAATGCAGGTATCAGACATCTTCAGAGAGTAAACTGACTAGCCTCTTTCATCATATTTAGTTACTTTTTTTCCAGTTTTATGGTCTCTAACTTTGGAATTGTCTCAAAAGTCTGCTGGGAAATCTCCTATGTTTTGTTGCTATCTGTGATTAGAGATTTCAACACTCCACTCTCAGCATTAGACAGATCATCTAATCAGAAAACCAACAAAGAAACATGGATTAAAACTTCACTTTAGACCATATGGACCTAACAGACATCTCTGCAGAACATTTTATCCAACAGCTGCAGAATACATGTTCTTATCAGCACATGGAACATTCTCCAGAATAAACCATATGTTAGGGCACAAAACAAGTCTCAACAAATTTTAAAAAACAAAGTCATACCAAGTATTTTCTCAGACCACAATGAAATAAAACTAGAAATCAATAACAAGATGAACTTTAGAAACTGTACCAATGCATGGAAATTAAACAACATGTTCCTGAACAACCACTGGATCACAGAAGAAATTCGAAAGCAAATCAAAAAAAAATTCTTGAAAAAAATGAATATGGAAACACAAAATACTAAAACCTATGGGATACAGAAAAAGCAGTGTGAAGAGAGAGGATTATAGCGATAAATGCCTACATCAAAGAAAGTATACAGATTTTAAATAAACAATCTAATGATGCACCTCAAGGAACTAGAAAAGCAAGAACAAGCTAAGCCCAAAATTAAGTAGAAGAAAAGAAATAATAAAAATCAGAACAGAACTAAATGAAATAGAGAATAAAAAATACAAGGCATCAACAAATATAAAGTTTTTTGAAAAGATAAACAAAATTAATAAACAACTAGCCAGATAAACCAAGAAAAAAAGAAAGAAGATCCAAATAAACAAAATCAGAAACAAAAAAGAGACATAACAACAGATACCACAGAAATGTATAAGGTGACCAGAGACTATTATGAGCAACTGTATACTAACAAACTGGAAAACCTAGAGGAAATGGATAAATTCCTGGACACATACAACCTACCAAGACTCATTCAGGAAAAAGTATAAACCCAAACAGAACAATAATGAGTAATAAGATTGATGAATAAGCAACAAAAAGTCTCCCAACAAAGGAAAGCCCAGGACCGAATGGCTTCACTGCCAAATTCTACCAAACTTATGAAGAACTAATAACAATTCACTTCAAACTACTCCAAAAATTTGAAAATGAGAGAATTCTAATTCATTCTACAAAGTGAGCACTATCCTGACACCAAAACCAGACAAGTACATGACAAAAAAACAAAAACAGAACTACAGCCCAGTATCCCTGACGAACATAGATACAAAGTGTTCTCAGCCTTGTTGAGTCCTAACATCAATTGGTTACCATCAACCTTTTGTTATACAGAAATTCTACACTATTGTGATCTATTAGTAATACCACCTTCGAGTTGCCAATGCTGCTATGAATTCATGTTATCTTCTTTCATTTTATTGTGACAGGAAGAAATCTTATTCCACCAAGATCTAGAAATAATCAAGTATGTGTTCATTCTTCTTCAATTTAACAAGTAGACATTGAGTCCCTGCTCTATGTTCTAAGTTCAAAGAAGGATCAAAAGTACAGATCCAGCCTCATGTGTGTTTTTACATTCTTGTGTATTTTTTATAGTAGTAAGTCCCTACTCCCAGCAAATCAGAAGCAATCTAAATGTTCAATAATATATTATTGGTTCAGTGAGTTAAGGTAACATACATGTATTGAAATACTATTAAGCTTTTATGTACACTTGAAAATTATGGCATAAGAAAAATTCTTACAATATAAGGTTAACTAGAAAAAGCAGGATGCAGAAGGACACATAAAGCGTAATTTCAACTAAAAAAAAATAGTGGTTTTTGCCCCTGGATTGAGACACCCTGGACAATTAGTGCAATTTTGTGTATATTTTTCTCTTTTTTAAAACTTAAGTTCAGAGGTACAAGTGCAGATTTGTTACACAGGTAAACTTGTGTCATGGGAGGTTGTTACACAGATCATTTCATCACACAGGTATTAAGTCTAGTATCCATTAGTTATTTTTCCTGATCCTCTCCCTCCTCCCATCCTCCACCTTCCAAAAAGCCCCGGTGTCTGTTATTCCCCTCTATGGGTCCATGTGATTTCATCATTTAGCTTCCATTTAATAAGGGAAAATATGCAGTATTTGGTTTTCTGTTCCTGTTAGTTTGCTGAGGATGATGGCCTCCATCTCCATTCATGTCCCCACAAAGGACATGATCTCATTCTTTTTTATGGCTGCATAGTATTCCGTAGTGTATATGTAACACATTTTCTTTATCCAGTCTATCATTGATGGGCACTTAGGTTGATTCTATGTCTTTGCGATTGTGAATAGTGCTGCAATGAACATACGTGTGAATATGTCTTTATAATAGAATGCTTTGTATCCCTTCAGGTATATATTCAGTAATAGAATTGCTGAATTCTATTACAGTATTTTCAAAACAGTATTTTGTTTTTCACGTCTTTGAGAAATTGCTACCCTGTCTTTCACAATAGTTGAACAATTTATATTCCCACCAACAATGTATAGGTGTTCCTTTTTCTCCACAAGATTAGCCAGCATGTTATTTTTTGACTTTTTAATAACATCCTTTCTAACTGGTGTGAGATGGTATCTCATTGTGGTTTTGATTTTTTTTCTCTAATGAACAGTGATATTGAGCTTTGTTTTTTATATAATTGTTGGCCTCATGCATATCTTTTAAAAAGTGTCTGTTTATGTTTTTTGCCCATCTTTTTATAGGTCTGTTTGTATTTTTCTTGTAAATTTGTTCCTTAGAGATTCTGAATATTAGACCTTCGTCAGATGCACAGTTTGCAAATATTTTCTCCCATTTTGTAGGTTGTCTGTTTCTATTGCTGTGCAAAAGCTCTGTAGTTTACTTAGATCCCCTTCATCAATTTTTGCTTTTGTTGCAATTACTTTTGGTGTCATAATTGGGAAATCTTTGCCCATGCCTATGTACTGAATGGTATTGCCAGAGTTATCTTCCAGAGTTTTTACAGTTTGGGGTTTTACATTTAAGTGTTTAATACATTGTGAGTTAACTTTTGTATATGATGTAGGGGAAGGGGTCTAGTTTCAATCTTTGGCATATGGCTAGCCAATTATCCCAGCACTATGTATTGAACAGGGAATACTTCCCCCATTGCTTGCTTTTGTCACCTTTGTCAAAGATCAGATAATTGTAGGTGTTTAGTCTTATTTCTGGGTTCTCTATTCTGTTCCATTGGCCTATGTGTCTGTGTTTGTACCAATACCATGCTGTTTTGCTTACTGTAGCCCTATAGTGTAGTTTGAAGTTAGGTTGTGTGATTCCTCCAGCTTTGTTCTTTTTGCTTAGCATTGCCTTGGCTATTTAGGCTCCTTTTTGGTTCCATATGACTTTTAAAATAGTTTTCTTTAGTTCTGTGAAGAATGTCAATGTTTTTCAATATCTTCTAATACAAACATGTCTTTTTAATACAGTGTTTTAAATTTACTTTCTTTGAGTAAATTAAAGTATCAGAAATACACTTTTATATCATATCTATTTTGACAGTAGAAGTGCAAATAGCAACAGACAGGACCTAACTATCCCACTTTAAATTATCAGTGGGCACAGACCTAGAAAATAAAACTTGCAACCCAGAAATCAAGTGAACCTTTAAATTTCCCTTAAATATTTTACAGTGTAAGTCTTGAAATAAAGTGGTTAAAAAACTTTTGTTGTTGTTGTTTATTTTTGTTTTGGTAGAGAACCTTGCTAACTCGTGTGGTTCATTAAGAATTATTTCAGCAAAAATAGATGATACATTTTAGGTCAAAGGATTGTTGCCCTATGCAAATTTTAAGCTTTCACATTGAATCTCTTGCCTCAATGTAGAGGTTTGCTTGAAGCCTTTTAACTCATAAGCTCTACTGATCCCACTCCATGTCAGTTTTAAGTAGGATAATACTTCACAGAATTTGGCACAGCCCCTCCTCCCAACCCATTATTAATAAATGAGAAAAAGAAATAAAAAAGTAGAAAGTGGATAAGGTGGTAATAGGGATGCCAGATATATTTATTGTTTATATATCTTCAAGGCTTTGAACCAAAGTAATATGAAAGTGGCTTCTTAAAAGTCAAAGCTGGTGGAAAACGCAAGCAAGAAAGTCTCCTTCCACTTTTGGTTAATGAGCCTCTTCTTGTTTGTCAGTCAGCCAACCACACCCCTCTTAACTATGTAATATCTACAGGTGGCTTGGAGATCAAGAATTACCTTTCGAAGAAAATACTGCCATTGCCGCCCTCCAGAGCCTCTCTCTACAAGGGTGGTGCACAGCCATGGGGAATCCAAGTACATGAGAACATAATCATTCTACTATGTAAGAGAGAAAACTGATCTATAAAAAGCTCTGGGCAGGGCTGCAAAGATGCATTTCACTGACTTTGAAGGAGACAGTTACAGTATTTTCCATTAAGTGCCATAGAAGATGCTAAAATTGAGTCAATATTTCCTGTGATATATCATGGAGTAATGCGACATATTAATTTAGCAGTTCAGTAGCCAGGTAGATAATGTCTGACTAAATGAAAATCAAATTTTAGAATATTTAATTACATAAAAAACAAATATGTAATATCTAATCTGTTAAAAATTACATGTAGAAATTATTCTAACAATACATTGTTTTATCCATTATTACCACTATTTTTGTGGTAATATAGTTTTGTTTCTTTTATGGTGTTACCACACAGCCAATTTTGATGAATGGTACTCTTTACTTCCAAAAGGCACTA
This sequence comes from Papio anubis, assembly GCF_008728515.1. Taxonomy (NCBI): domain Eukaryota; kingdom Metazoa; phylum Chordata; class Mammalia; order Primates; family Cercopithecidae; genus Papio; species Papio anubis. The sequence goes on from NC_044978.1 coordinate 75,030,812, forward strand.
CCAAATGTTTTATATAGTTGTTCAAATATTTTTTAAAAAAACTAATATATCAATCTTCGGAGGAGTACTGGGCTTACCATTCATTTTAATAACAAAAGAAACTTCTTGAAATTTAGTTTTAAACTGTAAAATATGTACTGTGATCAGAATGTACAATATATTCTAAATGTTTAAGCATTTCTATCACTAAAGAGTAAATTATTCTACTGACTTTACCATGGATATTTAAATACTTGGAATAATAGTTATTATTTTTTCTAAATGCGGTTTCCATATTAACAATACTCTTTACTTATTAGGCGAAAAAAGACCAGAATTGACTCTGCTAAGCTGTGAAGTTCCTTTAAGCTTTGAGTTTACTGAATTCACATGTAGATAAAAATGCATTTCAAACATTTAATACATTTTGTATAATACATACTGTCTTTTTCTATATAATAATATATTTAGAATGCTAACGTTTTAGCATCTTTTATTACATTTTTTTAATAGATATTTGCACACACAAAGAGAAAGTAAGAGACAGATGTAGATAATAATGGTATCTTTACAAGTCTATTAATTGTTCTCTAGAAATATTACACATTTAGAAATGCATTAATGTAAAAATAAAGTAGTTTTGTTAAGCATATTTGCAAAGCTAGGTTTTTAAATAATCAAGATATTTTAACATAATAAGCAGTCTACCATTGTATATTTCAGCGTACCAATTCTCAATAGGTCAAATGCATCAGTGCAAAATTGGGAATGTAGAAATGGCTGGTAAGTATTTGGGACCTGTTTAAAAAAAAAAAACAAAAACAAAGGGATGACATATAGGAGTGGAGTACAGTGTGATTTTTTAAAAACTGTATTCTTTTTGAAAATGTTTTAACTCATCAAATGATTACTTGGTTACCTGCAAAGAGTTAAGTCAGAGAAAAATCAAAATCTAGAGTATATAGTATTTATAAGTAACACATATAATTATCTCTATTCACTCATCAGTCCTAGCCCAGTAAAAGCTCATATTATCATATTTTCACAGATGGAACCACCCTTCCTTTTTGGTGTACTACACTTGAATGAATAAGCATCCTGTCTTGGAAGCAAAGCTGTAAAATAAATAGAAATAGTGATGTAATTAGCCTTCTGCCCTTAACACCTGATATGGTTTGGCTGTGCCCCCACCCAAATCTCATCTTGAGTTGTAGTTCCCATAATTCCTATGTGTTTACTGAAGGGAACAGGTGGAGATGTGAATCATGTGGGCAGTTTATGCCAGCCTGTTCTTATGATAATGAGTTAATTCTCATAACATTTGATAGTTTTATAAGGGGCTTTCCCCCTTTTGCTCATTCTTCTTCTTCCTGATATCATGTGAAGAAGGACATGTTTGCTTCCCCTTCCACCATGATTGTAAGTTTCCTGAGGCCTCCCAAGCCCTGCAGAACTGTGAGTCAATTAAACCTCTTTCCTTTATAAATTACCCCATCTTGGGTATGTCCTTAAAGCAGCATGAGAATGGACACCAATACTTACTAGGATCTGAAAACACTCAGTAGCCAAAAAAATATTTATTTAATTTAATCTTGGTATGAATTTAAATAAGAAAACAGACCTATTTGATCAAACAAATACAAAGCCAAGTTTTTAAGTGTAACAATGTGTGCCTCATCAGTTCCTCTAAGGTTAGGGCAAATGGCAAAGTATTTAAGTTTACGGAAGAATGAGTTCTGATTAGGCATTAAAATAATGTCTTGATACAGAGGAAGTCATGGAGCTTGTTTTGTAAAATGTTATGATCCTAATGAGATCAGCCAAAGGCAAAAATGTGAGGTAAGTGAAGTCTATCTGTGCACCATACATGCACTTCCTATTCTAGATCTTAACTTCCTACCTCTGCCCACTTACGTTTCTCCATGGCGTCCCAACTCCTCTATCAGATCTCACCAAGCAATGTATACAACCAACCTACCCTGATAGAATCCACATCTCCTCATCCATGCATTGCTGTTTCTCAATCAAACTTAACACCTCGGGAGCCATTCACTAAAGTTACTGTCAGCCATTCCCTAAAGTTACTGTTAAAGTGGGCTAATCACAAAAACAATTCCAGAAATATACATTAATGATTGCTGCTTGCTTTATCTATTTTTTGAACTATTGAACCATAGAAAGACAAAAAAAACTTATTTTCTTTGGTAAATGTTCAAGTATTACTTTAGGTACTTTGTTATAAAATATTGTTGCCTCATTTAAATTATTTCTAAACTCCTGAAGACTCAATTTTAAGTGAGATGTTTCTTATATGCCAGTTTGAATTTCTAAATAACAAATTATATTAATAGTAAGATGTTTTCTGCCAATTGACAAAAGAGAAGCCTAAATTCAGCAGTTTTTTTTGTTTTGTTTTGTTTTTCTTTTTTTTTTTTTTTTTTTTTTTTTGAGATGGAGTCTCACTCTTGTTTCCCAGGCTGGAGTGCAGTGGTGCCATTTCAGCTCACTGCAACCTCAGCCTCCCAGGTTCAAGCTATTATCCTGCCTCAGCCTCCTAAGTAGCTGGGATTACAGGCGCTACTCACCCACCACCACACCTGGCTAATTTTTGTACTTTTTAGTAGAGACGGGGTTTCGCCATGTTGACCAGGCTGGTCTTGAACTCTTGACCTCAGGTTATCTGCCCACCTCATCCTCCCAAAGTGCTGGGATTACAGGCGTGAGCCACTGTGCCTGGCCAGCATTCTTTATCTATAACAGGATTTGAGATTTGATAAAACACACATGTGTTAAGAAGGAAAAAAACAGCAAAAAGAATTGGCTAGATTTTAAGTTATTTTGCTTTATTAAGTGATATTGTACAAAAATGTTATGGTATTTATTTGTGGAATTTGAAAGTGACCAAAGCTCATAATATCAGACAATTTGACCATGTAAGCCAGGCCAAAGAAATTATTACTTAATGAGCACTTTAATAAGAAAAAAAGTAATACATTAAAAGGCAGGGCTTTTTATAACAGAAACATTAACTGTAACGTATTCTTTCATTTCACTCTTCGAAGGAAGTCAGTGGACAAATAATTCCAGTACACTTGAATAAAAGTAGATTGTTACATGCATGTAACAACTTCAGGCAATTCCCATTGATTGGGATCTTTGTCCATGCTATAAGATAAAAATCTCAGCAAAGATTCCAAGAACACAGAGTCCTGGTTTCCACATGTTCACAAATTGCTAAGATGTTACACTATTACCTGACATCTACAGATGTCATAAACAAAGAGGCAATAAATTAAAGTCCAAAATTATTTTAGTTGGCATTTAAGAAACAAACATGAGGGCAAAATTGATCTCTGATATTGATCTTAGCCTCTGCCTCTCTTTTCTCCTCTTAATGTGCTTCCATATGCGTTCCCTTTCAGTATTTGTCAATCACGTCATCAGTTCTGGTCTACTCATAATCCGGAGAGCCAGATCCCTAAGATAAACCAGAACAGTGCCCCAGTCCTAAGTGTGACCTTGTGGGATGTCTAGCTCATATATTAATAGCTGTTTGATTTGGGGATTTCGCTGTACACTGACCACTCTAGATTGCCTCTCTGGACAGATGGCCAACTGTTAACATTTTCGCCTTCTTTTCTGAGCTTAGGTATTTGTGCTTTCCCTCCTTTCCCCTAACCGCTGTGGTTTCTGATAGAGGCTTTTCACCCCGGGCTGAAGTTTCTGTTTCACAGTAGCCTCCCAGGCTGAATAGAGTGATTTTTACCATGTGTGGCTACAGATGCTAGAGATAAGTGAGGAAGGAGAGAGAGGGATCTATGTTTTGGATGACCCATTACCTTCCAGGAAAGGACCTAGCCTCTTTACATGGCTTCCACTCACATCAACACTGTAAATTATGGTTATTAGTTTCACTTTCCAGTTTAAAAAACTGAAAATCAAAAATAAAGTTTGCATATTTTATGCTGCTAAGCTGTCAACTGGATGACAGGGTTTCTACTTCCGGCTCTGCCACTGAGGACTTTGGTCAACTCCCTCAATTTTGTTCGCCCTCAACTGCCACATCTGCCAAATACGGTTATTGTTGTCAGACTGATATCTTTGAGGCCCAATGTCTCTCAAGTTTTCTGAAATTATGATAGAAAAAAGTTACTTCTGTGATTAAGATTGTTTAAATGTGATAGTGGGTAATGGGATTTCATTATACTATTCTCTTCACTGTGTTATACAATTAAAGTTTGCCATAAGAAACATTTTTTAAATCTCTATTATCTAAGGAACAATACACCAGCCCATTTTCACTAAAACATGTAAATTAGTGGTAATTTAGAAATTATCTTAATTATCTTCATATTTATTTTACACACGAAATAGGCAAAAACTGCTACCAGTGGCAATTGAATTTTTCTATCTGTTCCATATTTTGCTAAAACAAAATCCTTATGTAATAAAATCAAACAAGAATATTCTTCTCCACTTAAAAATAGCCTTGAATCAAGCATTTCGTTTCTGTGGGCACCCACTCTGGTATAACTGAACCATATGCTTTATTTACAATTCTGCCAGACTTTCCCCAGATTCCTTTCTTTAAAGGGTCGCTAGTTGGACAAGAGACTTGTATTCTAACAGACACTTTCACCCTAGAGATCATTGAGTAGAGAGTTAAGAGACCCTGACTGCTAGAAAATGCACCCCTTAAACCACACCATTTCTGCTGGGGTATGCGATGTTCACCAAAAATGAGCAAGTTAATTGAATGACAAACAATTTCCCACATTACTAAGGTTTCAAAAACAATGCCATGTTCTCTTTTGAAAGTTCAGAGTTATGAACAGTAACAATTATCCCACTTCAATTTCATTCATTCAAATAGTGAAAGCAGGAATGCTTAAAATATAAATAACTAGCAAAACTCAACCAGATGTTTATCATCGGTGATTTTTTTTTCTATTTTTTTTTATAGCTCAAATTCCCTGAACCAATTGAGGAGGAAATAACTAATGTAAGATTTAAAATGTTTCCTTTAAATTTTTATTTAGTTACCAAACTTAATCTCCTATAAGTTCAGAAAAGAATGGGAATTCTTACCTATCATAGGACTATCTGTTTTTCTGGAATGGCAATTCCTCTGTACTCTTCAAAATTCAGTGTGAGGCATACAACATTTGATTGGTGAGAGGCCCTATTTGAAATGTGGAATTAAAGAGGTACCCCTTTATTGTGTCTTACAATGCTTGGAATCTCAAGCCAGTTTAGTATTTACAGATTGTTCATGACTGTGAAATAACTGCATGTTAGAGTCCAGATGTATGAGTTTGATATTTCAAAATTCATTAGTTCAAAATTCAATTCTGGCCCACCCAGAAACATGAGATTAAACAAAGAGACCAAAGACCAACACATTCATCACATAACCACTTGGTTAGTACCAGCATCCTCCAGCACATAAATGTAAAGCACGAATCTTTGGACATGAGAAAATTAGTCAGAAGTACTCTATTGTAGAAGCAAATAAATGGTTTTAAGAACAGCTGTTACTGCTGCAGGGAGGGTAAATATTTGATTCTGTGACACAGAAAATACTAAGCAAACATAGTCCTTTAAAGAAAGGGCAGAGATGGGCATATGGTACTTCCAAGCAGCATTTCCAAATATTCTCATCCCACCAAAAGAAAGAACAGAAACAATTCTTAGTGAATGCTTGAGAGAAAAATCACAGATATGAGCAGTTTTGTAATGGGAAAGAGGCTCAATGAAATAGAGTTTATTGAGACAACAGGACCTTGGAGAGCAGAGCCTTTTTATAATTCATTCTTTTCCCTTTTGCACGTTCAGTCCCACATGACGTAAAAAGTACCCATTCTGTATGAAGAGGTTCAAATGACCAGCTCTAAATGAAGAGTTAGAGGGATGGAAGAGTTGATTCCAAATACAGGAACTAAAAACTGAGGCTAGAAGTTCAACTTAGTTTCCAGTTATATGTAAAAATGGCGTCAGTAAATGTAGCCCAAGACTCATGTTTGAAATACATTTGTAAAATGCCATAAACTTCGTAATTTTACCACTTTTGATCGCTTCCCTCTAAAGACTAGTAATAATGTACTAAAATTGTGAAAGGCTTATATTTTGGCTATTTTTATTAAAAAACCTCCCACCTTACCCACTATATTCTCCATCCTTCTTCACTTTGCTTATGCTCCATCTGGGAGGTTGATCTGTATGGCATGCACCAATAGCTGCCACATCCTCTGGCTTCTGGTTGGTTTGGCCAATGAGAAACACAAGCAGATGTTGAGATGATAGAAAAGGATGAGTTTAGGGTATTTATGGATTCCCTTAGGACCCTCCCTGCTGGGTTGCTGGGAGTTGGTTTCATCTTTCCCGAAGGTCCCAGCTTTTGCCAGATGGCCCTCTCCATAAATCCATTCTCCTTGGTTTTAGTAAAGCTTCTCTCTTCTTATGCCTTCTCCCTTACACCCTGCAAAATATAGCAACCTAAAAGTGACACCATATGCCTGGGTGAATGGAAAAAATTAATTCCACAACAAACAATCTTGTAAATGCAGGGGAAGTTGATTCATACCATGTGTTCATCTAAATAGCTTGTTTGGCTGGTGCATAAGCTTGATAGGTCTTGGATAATGACTGAGTTATGTTTTAATCTGCAGCTCCAGATGAGGAAAAATCACTACAGTCTTCAGCAGCTAGAATACAGCTGTTGACTTAGCCAATTAGAAAAAATCTGTCAAGGAAAATTAGAAGCAGTTTCATAGATACAAAAGTATATCTTTACCACTTTGCTTCAGGACAGTCAACTCTCCTGCCCAATGTCATAATTTAGTCCTTTATAGTCTTTATATACCACACAGCATCACACAGGCTTGTTTATTATACTGATCATGTTATACTAATGAGTCTGGGGATCAGGATTAGTAAGATCCATGTACATAAGAGGATAGCAACAAAACCCTGTGAAGTTTCAGAGGTTTGCCACATTGGTATAGATTCCTAAAAATCCAGTGATTTTGGAAATATCAGGATATTGTTTTGAAAGTGAGATATCTGCTCACCTACCACAAATAAAGGCACAATGCTTGGAGGACACTTTTGAATTTTGAAGCAAAATATAGCAGATTTAAATTGTCAATGTGGAGTGGGTTCCACTTCAAGAAAAGGCTTTGCAGTTCAAGAAAAGGCATTGCAGCAAGTCCAGGCTGTAATAAAAACCCTGCAGACACTTGGACATTTTAACCCAGAAAAGCCTGTGGAGGTAGAAATTCTGCTATATAAAGAATGGCACAGGGAGGAGGTCTGGAAGGCTGGAGGAGAGGGAGGTGCAGGCTACCTTCTGCCTGTTTTGGCTATCTCCACTGAAAGACCTTGTTCTTCCCAGGCATCCTTCCCCACAGAGCCTCTCTCTACCTTCTTGTAACTGCTCCTTTCCTTGCCTCTTTAGGCCTAGGAGTGACAGTGGCTCCTGGCTGTGGCCAAGCCCATAGGACTGCACAATTATTTGATGATGTTTGTCCACCCTTTTGTAGTCACTTTATTAACCTCTTCTGTTTCAAAGTGACATCTCTCTTATGACTGCTTGTTTTCAGCAAGAAAATAGAGAATCTGATGAACTAGGATCCCATTCTACAGAACAGACAGGAAGCCTGTGGATATTTAGCAGTAGCACAATCACAGGAAGGTAAAATAGAGCTGTAAAGATAAATTGAGGTATTAACTGTGAAACTCATTGTTCAGTGCCTGGCACTTACTAGGTTTTCAATTTATGTCATTCCTTCTTCCTTGGCCTCGCCTCTCCCTTCTATATTACTTCAGTTGCCATAGCAACTGTTCTTCAGTGGCACCTAGTTTTTGAATGATCTACTTTACACAGCCTTAATCATTTTCATAGCACCTCTGGTGAGGGCACTGTGCTTCTGTCACCAACCACACTGTTTTCTGATGGTCTTTCTCCTTTTTCCCTGAGATAACATTTCTTCCAAACCACCATATTAAGGTAGGCTGATTAGGGAATCTCTTCCAATGTTTACGGCTATTGTAATAATGCTTTAATGTTCTGTGTCATATCCTATATTCTTTTTAAGATTTAACCCATCTGCTTATGATTGATCAGTCTTTCATATGTAGGCACACTCAAATATGGGATAATTATGTTTCCTTATAATTACGTGACAACTCCCCTCCACTCCACTTTTTTGCCCCTATTGGAAATTCCTTGGAATTAAACTTCTGTTATAGACTATTCTTTTTAAAAGGGTGGCAAATTTGCCAGGCTCTCATAAATTCAACAAGTATTTATTGTGTGCCTACCTGATGCTCAGAATATAATAGTGAGTATATTTCTACCTTTAAGGAATTTGTAGTCCAGTTGGGAGCTCCCAGATTGTCTTCTCTCCAGAATAGAAATCCCTTCCTTAAGACATGGCATCCTATTTGTCCAAAGGTGGGTAAAGTTCCTAACTCTCCATCCCACCATGGAAGGCGTTATTATTATATCAACTCAGACCTGAGATAAGAAGGCCTGCATTCAAGTCATAACTCCTCAAATCTTCGGCTAGCCACTTACTAGCTGGGGGACTTTCTACTGGATTACTTAACCTTTCCTCACAGGGTTGTTTTGAGATTTAAATGTAATAATCAGTGTAAATCACCTAGTGTAATACCTGGAACATTCACTTAAAAAGAAGTCTCCTAGAGAAATACATTACGGGTGAGGAGAGGGTTCCAGGCAGAGACATGGATCATGGTAGTCTCCAACCATAGATTTTTCATAACTCAACTAATATTCTCAGTTCTGTATTTTAAGTAGACTTATCTGTGTGTTCCATTTTTAAGACTTCTTTTAAATGCCAGATATTTAGTTTTCAATTCAAAAACATGATTTAGGCATCAGCCAAGAAATTACTTGCCTGCCACCATGCATACAGAAATCAGATGCTTGTAGTACAAATATTTTCATTTATTCAAGTTTCCAACCAAGTCTCTTTCTCTTACAACTTTCAACCCAGATGGTTTACTCCGCTTGCCTTGTTTTTTATATATTACCTTTTTTTTTTTTTTTTTTTTTTTTTGAGACGGAGTCTCGCTCTGTCGCCCGGGCTGGAGTGCAGTGGCCGGATCTCAGCTCACTGCAAGCTCCGCCTCCCGGGTTTACGCCATTCTCCTGCCTCAGCCTCCCAAGTAACTGGGACTACAGGCGCCCGCCATCTCGCCCGGCTAGTTTTTTGTATTTTTTAGTAGAGACGGGGTTTCACCGTGTTCGCCAGGATGGTCTCGATCTTCTGACCTCGTGATCCACCCGTCTCGGCCTCCCAAAGTGCTGGGATTACAGGCTTGAGCCACCGCGCCCGGCCTTTTATATATTATCTAATGGAGTAATGCTAAATGAAGTATTCTACTTAATGAAGTACTAACGAAGTAGCTTTTTGACAAGTTACTACCACTGTCATTTGGTAAATGTTCATGTACATTTTTCCTTCTTCCTGTGATTCTTAAATAGTAAAGAACCTTGGTAATGAGAAAAAATTAGCCCATTTAGTAATTTCACTTCATACTATTTTTATACTAAAACAAGTACCACTCTTTTTGTATTTCATAGTGGAGCCAACTATCAGGTAAGTAGAGACTCAAGTCAAGACTGATGTAATCCACCTGTGCCATTTTCCTTGCAATTCTTTCCAGTGTCACACCAGGATACTGTTTGAAGAAACACTACTTTGGGAACTGTAGACATGATGCTTCTGCCAATATTGTCACTGAGTATACTTATGACCTCGGGCAAGTAATCTCACTTCACTTCATATCTGTAGCTCGAAGATGGAGGGACTCATCCATTGTGACTCTTCCCTTTCTAGAAACCTACATCATGTACCATACCCTTCTCCTGTGTTTCTCTGGGTAGGTGTGCAGCACGCCTATTCATGCCTACCATGCCTATGCCCGGGCCACAGAACACTGACTTGATTTATGCTGACCAAAAAACATGTAAGAATATTTCAGACATGAGAAAAATTTAAAAACATAAATAACACTGCTCTTCAAATGCACTGAATGATTAAGAATATTCTTTTTGTTTCAGTGACAATAGTCATGAAATAACAGACTCTAATTGGAAAGCAAATAACATTTCCCAAAAGGCTATCTTGAAAATGATTTTTGTATTGCCCATTGGATGTTTGCATACAACTTTCATCTTTGGCCAGAACCCGAATATAGACTGGCCTAGAAAGGTAATGGCAATAAAACAAGAGACTTTTGTAATGAAGTCTAGCAAAAGAAAATAAAGGCATCCTCTAAAATACAAGCTTCTAACAATGGTTGCTTTGAATTCACTGCTATTAATGTTCCTCCACAGGGTAGGCATCCACCTTTATACAAAACTGGCAGTGTTAGAAATCCCAGAAAACTCATTTAGTAGTATAAAAGCATCTCTGTTTCTTGTATAAAATGTTTTGCTCCTGGTGATTTTGAGCTAATAACATTGTCAAGAGCACAGAGTTGGCAAAAAGACACCTGCATGGCCATTACATCCCAAAGGCAGGAGAGAGGAGACAGTTTTTCACTTCAATTACTGCTTATCTACAGCTGAGAAAAAATGTAAGTTCACCTGAGAATAGAACTTACTTTTGTTGCACATCCATGTCCATCTAAAACCTTTATAAGGAGAACTAGCTTAGACATAAATGTTATTGTCAAATGTCCTATGATGACAAATAAGGTTAATTAGCTACTGATAAAATGTAAAGCATTCAAGGTCACAGTGGAAAAACAATGCCAGCTTGGGGATTTACGCTTATTGTGGTTTTTCTATTTGTTTGTTTTGAGACAGGGTTTTGTTTTGTTTTGTTTTGTTTTGCACTGGCTGGAGTACAGTGGCACGATCATGGCTCACTGCAACCTTGAACTCCTGGGCTCAGGTGATCCTCCCACCTCAGCCTCCTAAGTAGCTGGGACTACAGGCATGCCATCATACTCAGTTAATTTTTTTACTTTTTATTTTTAGTAGAGATGAGGTCTCACTATGTTGCCCAGGCTGGGACTTGCATTTATTTTTAGAAGAGAAGTGGATTAAATATTAGCCCTTCTGCAGTGGAATTAGAATTAGTTCCTTCTTTCCTGCTTCTTCTTTGTCCATATAAAATTTTAATCTTGAAAAAGAAAGAGTTAAGAATTCCCAAGTGTAAGTAAATAAATCTTTCAATAATTCTTGCCTATGTGATTGCAAGAAACACTGTAAGGAGGAGAAACATTCAGGAGTTACCAGATGACAAAAAAATCAAAGTTCATAGAGTAGAATATATGAATGATTTCTTATGAAAGTTAGAAGTTGAAGTGCTTTTTTAGTTAGTTAAAAATATCAGATAAATCAATTATTTTTTTAAAAATGACATGTACAATAAAAATCTTAAGCATTTTTTTTCGGTTTCTTCCTTCAGAGATTTATATGTGAATATATTCTAAAGTGATTTTAATAGAATTAAAAACACAAATTTGGGATTTGAAATAGAGGATTGTCCAAAAGCATTAATGCTGACTAACATTGGAGTAGCTTCTTGTATGAGGTAACCTCATGAGACTCTTATAAAGTATATTTAATCATTGTTGGGAATGCTGCAGTTGGTAAGATATTAGACATAATCTTCACATTTTTTTCCAATGGTTTAAAGAACACTCCACAGCACTTTACAGCAGCCAAAAGGTGGAAATAACACAAGTGTCTATCAACAGATGAATGGATAAACAAAATGTGGTATATACCTAAAATGGAATCTTATTCAACCATCACAAATGAAGTATTGACACATGCTGCAATGGATAAACCTTGAAAACAATATGCTAAGTGAAAGAGGCCAGATACAAAAAAGCCACACATTGTATGATTCTATTTATATAAAACATCAAGAATAGATAAACCCATAGGGAGAGAAAGAAAATTGGTGGACTGGGCACTGTGACTCACACCTGTAATCCCAGCACTTTGGGAGACCGAGGCAGGCGGATCACCTGAGGTTGGAAGTTTGAGACCAGCCTGACCAATGTGGAGAAACTATCTCTACTGAAAATACAAAATTAGTCAGGCATGGTGGCACATGCCTATAATCCCAGTTACTCGGGAGGCTGAGACAGGAAATCGCTTGAATCCAAGAGGCGGAGGTTTTGGTGAGCAGAGATCGGGCCATCGCACTCCAGCCTGGGCAACAAGGTCGAAATGCTGTCTCCAAAAAAAAAAAAGAAAAGAAAAGAAAGAGAAAGAAAGAAAGAAAAGAAAAGAGAAAAGAAAAGAGAAAGAAAATTGGTGGTTCCTAGGTTTTGAGGAGAGGGAGGAGTGGGAACTGACTGCTAAATGGGTGTGGAGCTTTCTTTGGAATAATGAAAATGTTTTGAAGCTCAATAGAGGTGGTGGCTGCACAGCATTGCAAGTGTACTAAATGCCACTGGATTGTGCTCTATGTAAATTTCACCTCACTTTTGTTTGTTTGTTTGTTTGTTTGTTTTTTGAGACAGAGTCTTGCTCTGTCAGCCAGGCTGGAGTGCAATGGCAGGATCTCAGCTCACTGCAAACTCCGCCTCCCAGGCTAAAGCAAATCTCCTGCCTCAGCCTCCCGAGTAGCTGGGATTACAGGTGTGTGCCACCCGCCCGGCTAATTTTTGTATTTTTAGTAGAGATGGGGTTTCACAGTGTTGGCCAGGCTGGTCTCAAACTCCTGACCTCAGATAATCCGCCCGCTTTGGCCTCCCAAAGTGCTGGGATTACACCACCATGCCCAGCCCTCAATTTTTGAAAAGAAAAATCATTGTAATATTAGGAAGTTTGGTATCACTGGAGGAGAAATAAACAACCCAATAAGAAAATAGAAAACCTGGAAAATTCATATGTTTATGAAAAAATATTTATTTCTATGATTATGTGTTATACTTGTAAATTAAATTTAAATTCTGAATTAAATTTACAGTTACTGTTGTCATATGTGAATAACAGAAGTAATTTATTTATAAAATTACACCATTGATTTGAAACAGAATAATCCACTTCCTCAAGATTTTGACAAAGTCCTAATGAGATAATCATGAGAACATAGTCCCACATGTCTTTCAAATGAGAATTATATATTTATATATGTTTCCTAAATTTATTGAGGGTCAGAGAGATAAGTTGACGAGTCAGTTAGCTGTCAATTATCTATGACAATGGAATTATAGAAAATGGCCCGAATAAGTTGCTAATCCAAAAAGATTCATTCATTGCTTTGAAGATTGTTATGATTATTTTCAGGATCTTTATCTCTGTGCTAAAATGTAATTCCATTGCTTTATTGCAGGCAGAGTTAGATCCTAGCTTGGAAGCAAGAGAAAAACAACTTAGAAAAGCAAAATTTACCATTATAGAGCGATGAAATGCCTAGAGTGATCTCATTTGTGCAAGCTATTCTCTTGTCAAATCACCTACTATGCACATGTCTTTCTAATTGTGGCACCTAATTTAATTGTTTAGATTAAATCTATAAACCAGTGATGCCAAAGTCTCTCTTCATCTTTGTCCACTTCAGAGTAAACTTTACTTCTTCATTTTTATTTATACAATAAATAATTGCCGATTGCTAAATATATCACAGGCATCATTCTACATAATGGGGACAGAGCAGTGAGCAAAGCAAATTAAAATCCTTGCCTTCATAGAGTTCACTTCCCAGGGGAATAAATGCTCATCTCATCAGTGACCTTTATTCATGAGAAAGCCATCAGTACCCTATCGACTGAAGGGTCTTCAGTGCCACGGCAAGTTTATGATACAGTGCAACAGGTTCCTAATTCAAAAAAATCTCCTGATAGAGATTTTTCTATCCCAGCAGAATCTCCATTGCCACTACAAAGCATTAACAAGACTGAACTCACAAGTTGTCCTAGGGATTAAATTAGATGATATGGAAAAAAATAATTTACAAATTTGTAAGTTGTATATAGTTAAGTGTATGTGTGTGTATATATAAATGATTTAGAGCTATGTATGCTTGCTTTATGTATTCATATGATAGATATTATCATAAAATTGTTACATTGTATTTTGGGACCACTGTATGTCCTCAGTGTCTCTCATGATATCTGGTAAAGGGAAAACATTCATTAAAGTTAATTAATGGATTATTCACAAACAAGTTCCCTAATTATATGAATTTTATTTTTAAAATATTCAATATTACTTCTATTCCATACATAGTCCCACAATTGCCTATTATTAAATTTTCCAATAAAGGGGCGTTTTATCCATCAGGAAATAGTTGTACTTACTTTTAAATGAGAGCAACCAGTAAATTTTTTAAAGCATAAGATACAATTTACAATAACATGCACATTATTTAAAAATATAAAATGCCAAATGCAATAGCGCTTACAATAGTAAAAACTACCAAATTCTTACAATAAGTGTACAAAATACATTTAGCGTCTCTACACAGAACATTATAAATCTTGATGGATAGAAATGTTAAAAGACATACATAAATGAAGGAAAATGATGTGATCATATATTAAAGGAATCAATATTATTAAAAACATTAATTTTTCTCAAATTGGTGTTTATGTTTGCTTTTTTTAGAGCTAGATAACTGATTCTAAGATTTCTGAGGAATAACAAAGGACCAAGAATAGCAATGCACACTTGAAGCAAAATAAGGTGGGGTTTGTTTTACTGAATATCAAGACTTATTATAAAGCTGCAATAATTAAGGCAGTGTGGTATTGGTACAAGAATAGAAAAAGAGTAAAATGTAACAGAAAAAGGAGGTAATAAATATTTCTACCTAATTTTTGCCAAAGTTGCCCTTTAGTACAATGAGGAAGAAATGGATCTCTTGATAAATGGAGTTAGTTTAACTGAACACCCATATGAGTTGTACCTCACACCACACACAAAAGACAATTCCACATGACATGGATATAAATGTAAAAGCAAAGTAATACAATTTGATAAGAAAATACAAGAGCATGTATTCACAAGTAATACAATTTGATAAGAAAATATAAGAGCATATATTCACAACCTTAAGTAAACTTTTCTTAAATATGAAGCAAAATAAGAATAAGAATAAAAATGATCAATTAAACCACTTTAATACATAGAAATGGTGTTTATCAAAATATGGCATTAAGAAAGTTAAAAAACAAGTCATAGAATGAGAAATGAGCAAATATATTTGCTGCACATATACCAGGCAAGGGGCTTACATGCAAGATAAATGAAACACAAGTACAAAAATCAAT
Source organism: Papio anubis (assembly GCF_008728515.1). NCBI lineage: Eukaryota > Metazoa > Chordata > Mammalia > Primates > Cercopithecidae > Papio > Papio anubis. Next base: position 75,046,061 of record NC_044978.1, read on the forward strand.
ATAGCAAAAAACACAACCTCAGAGAAAAATGAGCACAAGACCTATAAAACATTTCACCAACATATACAAAAGTATGGAATAGTACCAGTAATTAGGAAAATTAAAATCACAATGAGATAATACTGCATACCCATTAGAATGGCTAAAATAAAAGGCCTTTCAGTACCAAAAGATGGCAAGGATATGGAGCAGCTGAAATATTCATGCACTGTGGGTTAGTGTTTTAATTGATACAAGGAATTGGGAAATCTATTTGACATTATTCACTAAAGTTGAACATATACACACCCTATAACATGACAATTCCACTACTAGGATTGTTTCTAACAAAAACGCTTGTACATGTATTTCAAGAGGCATACAAAAGAATTTTCATAGTAGCACTAGTCATAAAAGTCCAAAACTGGAAATAACCCTAATTTCCATCAACAGTGAAATGGATAGAAAAATTGCGGAACCTCTGTCTAGTGGGACAATAAATAGCAATGACAGAGAATGAAACACTGCTGCTCATAACCACATAGATACCTCTTACAGGCATAATGTTTTAAGAAGGAAGCCAGGCACAAAAAGTACATATTTTATGATCCCCTTTACATACATTTCAAGTCAGCCCAAATTAAACTGTAGTGAGGAAGAAGAGGATAGAGATTGGGAGTGTATGAGGGGATAGGTCTTCTGTAGCACTGGTAATTTTCTATTTCTTGATTTGAAAGGTGGATAATTTGTTGATGTTTACATTCTTATTTTATGTACTTTTTGATAAGCAGATGATATTTTAAATAAATTCAAAAGCATAATAGATCATATTTTTTCCGAGAAAAGTTTAACAGCCATAAGATACCATAGGAACAGCTAGGCATGCATCAAAGGTAGAATTACTAAGCATTTAGATGACATTCTCACTGAAGAGAAAAATGTTCATGGTTTATAGCAGAGAAAAAAAAAAAACTATGTTTGACTAGTCTTAAATGATTTAAATTTCCAGTGGAAAGTTTCCACATCAAAGACTGAAAACAGGATTCTATCAACATGGCCATGGGTTGGAGGAACATTAGTCATCGACGAGAAATTGGTTAATAGGGGAAAAGAAATTTAAAATAAACAAACAAAAAAAAATTGTACTCTCTGTATTAAAATGTATGAGAATATGAGTTAATATAAGAACATGTACAATTTGACATTTTTATAAATAATCTTAATGGGTAAACAATAGCCTCTTTATGCTTACTTTGGCTAAATTTTGATAAAGGATGAAAGTCTGCCTTCTTGATATTGCCTCTTCTTTCCCTCTGAAATCTTTTTGTATTACTCTTATTGTTGAATTACTCAGTTGTTCATTTGTTTCATAAATATTAACTGGGAATTATTGCATATAGGCATTGTGCCAGGCACTGGAATTTCAGTGGTAAATAAGCCAAAAGATGACCTCACTGAATTTGTATTCTTGATTATTGCCCATAGAGAATACGAACATTAATAGACTATCAGCAATTATTGCCCATAGAGAATATAGGCAATAATCAAGTAAACAAGTAAGCAAGCAAGATAAGTAAGTGCAGACTAAAAACTACAATGAAGGGAATTAAAATGGTATGGGATACAGTGTAATTTAATCTAGGGTGGAAGCTGTTTCAGAAACAGTGGTTAGAAAAAGCCCACCTTAAGAGGGGATATTTCAGCTAGGATCAAGGATGAAATTTATGCATTTACTTAACTCAGCAAATACATATTGAGCACCTACTCTGTGACAGGAACCATTCCAGATGCCGAGAAATCAACAAGATTGTCACAAGAAAGTCACCAGTAAAACATGTGACTTTCATGTCATTGACATTGAAGTCTGCAAGGAAATCTTACATGTTGATGCAACAATGACTTCAAATACCCTGGACAGGAAAAGCCTTTGATGGCTTCATTAAACTTCTGAAAGGCTAGAATGTCATTAACAGTGAACAACTGGCAGAGTGGTCTGCAACGGATTTGAAGAAGTGAATAGAAACCGTAACATGAGTGATTCTGTAATTCATGGAAAGAAGTCTGCCTTTTATTCTTAGTAAAATTAGAAGCCATTGATAAGTTTTATGCAGAGGAATAATAAAATTTGACTTACTTTTTAGATCACACTTGCTACTTTGTGGAGAATAGTTTGAAGGGAACAATAATAGACAAAGGAAACAAATTAGTAAACTATCTTCCAGGCAAGAAAGGATAGTAATCTGAACTGAGACAGGAAAGTAGAGATGGAGAAAAGTAGACAGATTTGAAGAATAATTTGGGAATACAAGATACAAGAGAATACAAGATTCTATTGTATTGCTCATACAATACAACAGAATGTATTGATGGATGAGTACAGAAAGGGAGAAATAAATACATTTCTCTTTTGCTTTTAGAAGAAACAACTAAGTGGGTTTTGACGATGTTTACTAAGGTGGCAAAGAGAAAGGAGACTTTGGAGAGATTTAGAGTAGAAAATCATGAGTTTCTGTTTTTGGATAGATTGTGTTTGTAAGGTATATGTAACACCCAGCTGTATTGTCAGATAAACATTCTGAAATGAAATTCAAGAGCTTGGGGATAAATATAAACATTTGGGAGCCATCAGAATAAATACTGGGTTCACATTTATGTCAATTGATGAGATCACCTAGAAAATGTTTGTTGAAGAAGCAAAGAAGATCTAGAACCTAAGATTAAGAAGCCCAGATATTTAAAGGAAGGGTAACCAGCTAAGAAAATTAAGAAGACGCCAGCATTAAGTTTAAAAAAAATCAGTAGGGTGGTGGAACAGAAGCCAAAGGAGAAAAGTAAGTGGGAAAAAAATTAGTATTTACTGTCTCACATAATGGTGAGAAATCGAGCAAGATGTAGACGATGAAATGTTAATATTGACCCAGTTACGAGGTTTTTCAGTGGAATGCGGGGCTCAAGGAATTAGGCATAGACGCCTGATCACAGAGGGTTGTGGTATAAATGGAAGGGGAAGAAGTGAGACAGCACAATGAGCAGCTGTGAGCAGAAAGAAGCTATGGGTGGTTTGAAGAAAAAACAGAAGGTATAAAGTTCTCATTTTCAAAGTGGAAACATGATCCTATTAGAAGAAAATGAAAGGATAAATGAGTGGTATGGAGCGGAAGTTTGAAATTTGAGATCACAGAGTGGTGTGATCTTTCTCCAGCAAAGTTTCCCCACTCAAATTAAATCATAAAATGCCACATGGCCAAGTTTTGCAGAGTAACTAAAATGGAAGGAGAGAGGGCTAAGGGATTGAAGGATATTTGCCATGGAGTAATCTCATGATGGACAGAGATCACAAACATCAGGGTAAAAATGAAGCTTGGAGTGGACTGATAACAGGTGTGGCTCAGGGTTGCAGACTTGATGTATTTGAAGAATTGTGGCAGTAGAGATACCTGAATAAATGCTCCAGATAAATAAATGATCATTATTGGACAATGGAATATTTAAAACCAAGATTTCAGGAGTGGTAAGTTTTCTGGGGCTGAAAAGACATTAAGTGAAAGTGGTTAGCCAAGAAGGAAAAGAAATTTGGAGATGAGAAGATGAAAGAACCAAAAAGCCTCCATTTTACATGTTTTATTTATGTGGATGCTGAAGTCACAAATAAATATACTGTACACAATTTAGGAATCTATATGCTTGAATAAAAGGGCCTTAATACATAGGTAAATAGACAATAGTAACAAAAAGATAAAGGAGGCATGCGCTTCAAGAACAGTGGTAGGCATTTGCAGGAGGGAGATGGATAAAGAGCTAATATTGCAAACCAAAATCAAAGAGGACCCCAGCCAACCCTGTCACACCTCATGTAATCACTACGAGAAAGAACAACTTTCTTTTGAGAGGGCCAAGTAAAGCTGACAATAAAAAGGGACAGACAGTTTTTTAATAAAGCAAGAATAAAAGGAATGTTCCTAGAAAAGATGACACATTTGAGGTAGTTTTGTCATGAAGAACAAGAGAAATGGGATGGGAGTCAGAGGATCAAATTAAGGGCTTGGCAGAAGAGTATAGGCATGAGTTCTGTGAAGATAGATGTTCTTGTAGTCAAATGTCTAGCCATGACTAAGCAATGCAGGGCTATTGATCCATCTCTCAGAGAAAGTAGAGCATCTAGAACTATTAATCTTGTACAAAAATATTATCCTTGATGGTATAGAAGCTTATTAGAGAGAAGCTCCACAAGACTTGGACTAATGTGACTATGCAATCTGAACAACTCCCCAAGGCGAGGGGCAGGGTGCTACCACTCACAGGCTGCTAGCAGCTTCCCAGGACTTTGAACCATATCATGTCCCATCAGTTGGCAAGCATTTTCACAGCCTTTCTCAGATTTCACTTCCTGAAGTGAAACTTTACTCACCTTTCTAGACCACAGTGCTTGAACTGAATTCGTATTAAACTTACCGTCTGCACCGTTCTTGTTATTTAACTACATAGCAACTTTGCTAGAAAGTATTTCATACATATTTAACTCATTGTTACAAGTACCTAGTAAGTCTACAAAAATGCAGATATTATATTTTATCCTCAGGTAAAGGTACACATTTCTCAAATCACAAGTTCAGATCTGCTAATAGTCAACTGAATTTTTTCCACAACTAAACTCAGTGTTTGCCCATTCTTCTTGATGGGAGAAACTTAATCATATCGATTTCAAACATATTCTTACATTTATGGGTTTCCCAAGAACATATAAATGGTATCTATAAGATATGTTCATCTATGCTGGCATATTGGGTTAAAAGCTATACTTTAAAACTCAAAAGAATAAATTTAAAACAAATTAATCATTACTTCATACAGCTCATGATGGAACACTTTATCTCAGAAGGATATTTAGGCCAGTCATTCACTCAACAGATATTTAGTATCTGCTATTGGTACCAAAGCTTACATTAGACACAAGAGACACAGGTAGGAGACAAAAGTTAATCGGACACAGTTGCTTGTCTCAGAAAACTTGAAACATATTAATATAAATATAAATTATTTCCCATAACTATGTGGTATATATATATAGCTATGATGGATCTATAAAATGACATCAGTATACACTATTTACAAAGACAGGATGGAGTGAATAAGAAAGAAAGGAAAGGAGAAGGGGATTTGATGCAAGTCCTCAACTTTTGAGGATGATGTCAAGAAAGGAAAACCACCTCTTCCATAGGACCACCACAACCACTGTCAGTATCTAACAGCCCGCCTCAAAATAAACAGATCAGAGGAGCAGATCTTATGTTTTTACACTCTAAGGTCAGATATTTTCAATAACAGTGAAGGTAGTCTGTCTTCCTGTGGAGTGCAAGTCCCAGTGTGTGACTCAACTACCATTAAGGGGTTATTAAAACTTTTTATCAATAAACTACTGCATTTATGATATTGTAAATGAGCTATTAATTGAAAAAGGCATCTGCCAGGTAAGGCATGTATATAAGTGGCAGACCCCACACGTGATCCTTTAAAAATGGTAAACCAAAAATTTAGGCATTGTCTAATTTATGATAGTTACATTGAAAAATGATTATCATTCATTTATGTCCCCAAAAGAAAATATTACACTTTTACTGTGCATTAATCTCCTAGAAGATCTTACAATATTTGTTTATATTGATTTATATTTCCAAGCAGTATTTTTTATAATCTGAAAACAAATATTTCAATGTTTCTTCTGTTTTTTAACACAGAAAAGTTTTTCTTCCACCCAGGTGTATAAGCAAAAGTATTTGACTTTAATATAGCAAATATGCAGAGGTAGAAAAAATAAGTTTATTAAGTGCTCATAATTATTTATAAAATATACAGCAAAGGTGACAAAATCATAATAATTTATATAATACTGGAATATTCTATAAAAGGTGGTTGTCCTTTGGTTTAAATGATATAATTTTGAGATTAAACGTGTTTCAACAAGCTTTTTTTAAAAAAACTAGTAGACCATGGGGATAAAAAAACCTAGAATGGTCATGAATAAACTAACAGAAACCAAAACAAGCAAGATACAAAGTACGCCTTATTTAATTAAAGTTCAGATAAACTAATGTACACATACTACAAATTTAATCTGTCCCTAGGCATTACTAACCTATATAACCAAATCTTACATAGTTGATTTCTGTGGGGAAATCTAGCATTACCACAGTTTGTAGTCAATATTCAATGAGTCTTCTGAATTTTGCTCCTTTTTCTTCGAGGTAAGAGAGTCAAGTTACTACTCAAATAATTACCTAAGAACTAATTCACAAATAGTAATTACACTTGATCTTTAAAGGAGGAAAACCAACACTGATAGTAACAGGTAGGTGGTTTTCAAAACTTTAAATATATGTGACCTCAATAAAAGAATTCCCATTTTAATTAATTTGCTAAGAGTTAATTACCTAACCTGTATTTATGTCCCAAGCTAAAATGTATGTGATTAAAAAAAGATGATAGATGATAGATAGATTGATAGATAGATAGATAGATAGATAGATAGATAGATAGATAGATAGATAGATAGGCGGACAACATACAATATAGGTTATTTCTGTTATATTCTTAACCACATGCATATACATATATAACATGTACACACAGAAATCTTAAAAAGAAATTTTGATGGCATTCTTAGAACATCATAAAATGCCTATTTATTTAGTGCCCCTTCTATTTTTGACTTAGACTAAATTCAACTTTGAATTGTGATTCAGCCTTCTTCCTACTTACGATAAAAGAAAGAAAAGACTTATCCATATTCACCAAAAAAGAGAAACATATTAAAACAAGAGGAAGTAAAACTGACTATACTTGTTTGAAGAGGAAGCAAAGGCTAGTAGATCTTTCAGGTTGGGCCAATATGAAGTATGCTTTGCAAGAATACAGTAAACAAATACCTTCTTTGAAATGGGTTTACATTTCCACTCACTCAAACATCACAATATTTGTAAGGAACATTTTCATGGGTAGAAAGTGAATACAAATTTAATTTAAAATCCAGATTTTATTTGAAAATTAAATAGGTTCATTTAAAACTAAGTTACATAACAAAGAAATTGTGAAGGACCCTTTCAGTTACTTTGTTCTTGCGATAATACAGATACAATAAATTGCCTAAGTGACAGCTGTTCTATTGGGAAGTTAAAGGCAAAGGTGGAAGAATGCTTCCTTCAGCATCTTCATCCATGCTTTCTAAATTAATTCAACAACTCTTCTATGAAATAGTACTAATTACAAAGCCAAGAGTAAGCTCTCCATCTCTGTTAGTTATTGCATTAGTTTGCTAAGGTAGCCATAACAAAATACCAAAAACCGAGTCACTTGGATTAAGGCCCACATCACCATTCCCATTTTAATGTAATCACCTCTGTAAAAGTCTTATCTCCAAAACAGCTTCATTCTGAGAAACTGTGGGTTAGGATTTCAACATATGAAGTTGGAGGGGATACAATTTAGCCTACAACAGTTATTATTTGTGTCATCATGTTTATTACATTAATTCATTTAAAAATATTGTCTTATTTAATCTTCATAGCTACACTAAAAGGTATGTTTTTTTAAATCTCCATTTAACAAAAGATTCTAAGACCTCAAGTATCACCATCAAGCTTCTTAAACAAGAAGTGATGAAACAAGAATGCCTTCTGTGAAATTAAGTTTATTCTGGAAAGTGTGTAACCAAGAAAAGTTCCAATGTGGACATTTTTCCATATCATCACTCTTTCCAACCTGCTGCTAGGAAAGTCCAACTTGTAGCTTAAAAACATGCTCCCTTTAGACAGGCACTGCAGCCACACACAAATTAACACTACAAATTGTTGGCCCAGCAAAAGTTCTCCAATTCTTAGTTGCAAATTCTTTCTCACTGGTCAGGATTCAAAGCTTCAGTCCCAAAGAGTTGATGAGCATTTATCCTTCATCACAAGTCTTCTTGCATCAGGGTTCCAGCTTTAATGTTTGGAAATGAAAAACCAGCATCATGAAAATGGCCAAAAGAGAATATCTAAAAACATGAGACTGAAACACTCATACTTGCTTTGGAGCATAGTATGGTTACCATGGCAGCAGCTTTGGTGACAGACAGCAGATAGCAGCAGCTACAGATTCTTTTAGTCTATATATTATATACATATAATATACCAGGTATTCAAATAGTCATGTGCCACAAAACAACATTTCCATCAATGATAGACCACATGTACAATGGTGGTCCCGTAAGATTATAATATCACATTTTTACTGTACTTTTTCTATATTTAAATATGTTTAGATACAAAAATATTTGCCATTGTATTAAAATTGCCTACAGTGCTCAGTACAGTAATATGCTGTGCAGGATTGTACCCTGGGAGCAATAAGCTATGCCATATAACCTAGGTGTGTAGCAGGCTATACCATCTAGGTTTGTGTAAGGACACTCTGTGATGTTCACACAATGACGAAATCACCTAACGATGCATTTCTCAGAAAGTACTCCCATCATTAAGTGACTATATACTATATACTGAAAGCTATTCAACTGAGCTCAACAGACATACTCTGGAACCCTCCTCTGTGGACTCCACGTTTGGGAAGGTCTTTATTTCACTAAGACTAAGCTCTTTTCAGAAGTTTCGGTACTTTCTCCAGTCCATAGAGATCACTCTGCAGGCCTCCACACCACGTTATTCTATCAGACCACACAGATGTCTTTATTCTTGTTTTTCTTTCACTCCTTATTCATTCTTTTCTCTTTTCTCTAAGGAATAAAATAACTGAAAAAAAGGCACTTTCCAACACAAGCTCCAGCAAAAATCTAATGTATTATTTGATTCTGATTTAGAAGCATTTAGATGTAACAAAGAGAAATTGTTAGGGAAATAATATTCAAAGCTATGACTAAAATGGTAGATTTTATTCTCTATAATTTTCATTTGTTTATGTTCATAGTTAGGAATAAAGATATGCTATAAGAATCTCTAATGATTTAAGCTGGCAGGATATATTTGCTTGTTTTGTCACATTATATTTTCCAAATTCGAAACTGTTAAATAATTTTATTGTTGTCTTACTCCTAAATGCCACATAATAGGTAATATTTTGAATTAATTATTCTTGCTAGTTTATACAGATTATATATTATGTATAAAACAGAAAAAACATATATGTATTATGTATTATTTATATATAATATACATAATATATAAAAATATAAATATATATTTATAATATATATAAAATATATAATATATTATATATAAACATTATATATAACATATATATTTATATATAATATATATTTTTATTATATATAAATATATATTATATATTTTTTCTATGTTTTTCCAAATGACATTTTAACAGGTGACAGCATTTCCTTTTAAACAACATAACAACAATGACTACTGATTTAAAAAAAAAAAATTCCATTTCCAAAAGGAAATTTTCTGTGCAATATAAAAATAACTTAGAATACTTATGTCCTCTTTACTCATTCCATTATTCCACCCTTTTATAATCATACTGTTTTATTCTACTATAAAAAGAGGGAAATACTTTAGCCTTCGGTGACTTTCTGAATCTGCCCTGCATCACTGATGTGAGTACTCCCTATGGCCTTTTCAAAATCAACTTCCTGTGAACCAGTTGAGTTTTTGTGCCTCCACCCTAGTAGCTATGATAAGGCAGTTCTCAGGCTAAGAAGTGTCACAATGCCTTTCAAAACCAATTGATTTTAATAGTTTATTTTGCCAGTTGGAAAGGAAAAGTACATGAGATATACATGGGTTGGGTTTTGTTAGGTATAAGATAAGTTTTCTTTATACTAGAAAATACTTAATAAAGGAACCAGTTAATTTGTAACATAATTTTATTGGTAAGTCTATGAAATGGCAGATGTCCTTTTTCTATTTATGTGTTAAATTCAGTGCTGGCATTAAACTCAATAACATGCAGAGATACAAACTTTGAGAAGGTTAGTTTCAATACAAAAGCCTATATGCTGACCTTTTAAAAAGTTGATGTTAGTCACAACATAGGAAGTTGGGAATAAACTCTTAAATATTGTGCAATCAACCTGTTGGTAACACGTTCTCATGATTTCTGCCAGCTGGCACAAGCATAGGAACTTCACTCACAAAGTAAAAGTTTAAGAAACTTATTGTTTTCTTAAATGAAGTGGTCGGAATTTGAAGAAACAATTAGTATATAAACTCTGACTAAGTAGAGGTAACTGGGCTGATCCTGAGTATAAAACAAGGCCTAAAAAGAAAGGCTGTGCCTTTAAGAAGTTTACAAGATACTTTAAAAAAAATACATAAACACAAAATATACCAACTCAAGAAACTGGTCACCATATCCTATGATTATGAGAAATAGGATATTCAGTGGATGAACAAACATTCTCTCACAGTCCTTAATGAGTCTTAAGACATGTTTTCTCTAAAAGGTTATCTTCTATAAGTAAAATAACCTTCACCCACAAGGCCAATTGTTTTTTTCATAAATCTTTAAAAGGACGGCATCCTGAGCTTGCCAGATTTTCAAGACTCTAAAAAAATTATTGGCTCAAAACTATGAAAATAAAATTATAAATTAAAATTATTAACTGATTAATAAAGTGTTTTCAAAATAGTATGTTATACCAACTATTCAATTACACTGAAACACAGTTTATCTAATTACATATAAATGATGTTGAATGTAAGATGTGGGACTATCTTAATATATTTGACTAACACAGTCCAACCTCTAAGAGAGTCTAGAGTCTATGAAGGCTTTTGAATGGTCATGTTCCCACCAAAGCAGTCACATGACGCTGTTAAGTAATTTGAGTAAACAACATTTTTAAACAAGAAATCAATTTTTAGTTCTATCAAATGATATTGTTAAACATTTCAAGTAAACAACACTCAAACCAGAAATTAATCTTTAGTTTGGTCTAGTACTTACATAATTAGATAGCAGAGTTAAAAGCATATGAATAATTCCACAAAACTCAAAGGAAATAGAATGTCTTTACTAAAATAAAAAAAGAATATAAAAGGTATAATCGTCCTCTGATCTGAACTATGTAGTAAAATTTTAGTAAATGTAACACCCAAATCACAGCAGTGACATTCTAATTGTTCCATTTTCAATCATTCCCCTCACTACTGCTAACTTTGTTGGCAGATGAATTTTCTCTCTGAAAAAAATTGTTGTTCTTGCCTCCAAGGCTCAGTTCATGTTTCCCTCTTGGGCAAACTCTTTGCCTTTCTCTTCCCAGATCCAAATCTACCTATCTTTTCAAACTTTGCATTGAGAGAAAAACATTTTATGTGAATTAACAAAGATGTGATGTCTTACTGTCATGAAAGACACACCTATTTCTTTACATTTTTTTCTTTACTGGTCACGAAAGACACACCTATTTCTTTACATTTTTTCCTTCAATTTTGAAAAGAATTTTAACTGCCTTAGTCTTTTTTATCTGTTTCTTTGTAGCCACAGAATGGGAGCTAAATGGGGAGAACTGCAATATCACCTCAGACACGATGGTCCAGAACCGCCTGTGCTCACACAAGACCCATAATTGTGTGCTCCCCATTGCCTATTCCTATCCCCTGAATCCAAGAGGGCTGCCTCAACAGTAACCTGGAGTTGGACTATACACACTGTCACTGGTGAATGATCCTCCTTCACTGGGCTCTGATCTCTCTTGCCCAGGTTCTGCCTTGGTTCTTGATCAGGGGTTCCGGGACATTCTCACTAAGTTCTGGATCTGTTCCCTCTCTGGCCTATGCTTCAACACTATTGACAATTTGGTTATTGCTCTCTTTATGGTTCTCATCTTCACTTTTTATGCTTTCCCACTTTAAGGCCTTCTCCATCACTCTGAATTGCTCATCCATGGCCTCATTCACCATTTTCCTTTCTTCTTATATTATTTCTTAACTCTCAGCTTCTGAATTCTTCTCTAATCTTACTTAACCAATCTTGTTCTCCTGGTTGAAGTTATACATCCTACATTATAACATTTATTATTGTTTTTAAAACAATTTTATTTTTCCCCAGGTTTATTAAGGTAAAATTGACAAAAATTAAATATATTTACAGTGTACAGCTTGATGTTTTGATAAGTGTATACATTGTGAGACATCGTCATCATTGCATACATTGCGACACACTGTATATCTTGTGAAACTTGCTAATAGATTTTTAAAATAATGTTTATCCTGAGTAACAATATTTTGATAGATTTTTCCATATTGTTTAATCTGGCAGCACTTTACAAAGCAGGTTATCATTTTTCCCTCATTACTATAAAAAAAGTTAGACTCAGCAAACTTAGATCTTGGTCTCTCTGACTTCAAGTCTACTTGCTGGTCATTACAATAGTAGCTCCCATATTAGAGAGATTCTAAAAATAAGATTCTCAGGACATATCTTGGAACTTCTGATTCCAGAGGTTGCAGGGGCCACTCCAAATGACTCCAACAGTGATGCAGTTTTGGGAACCGATGTACTGCACATATTGCCACCATCCTACTGTAACCTCCAGTATGATGCAATCCACCTTTGAAATTAAACCGGAATCATTTTTAAAACCACAGTGTGTTCTTACAAATTCATGAGACATATTTTGTTCACAGGTGTTTCACATACTAGTCTGCTCATATGAAGAATATATTATATGGTCTAGATTATTTGCTAGACCCGTTCTTTCTCCTGCTCTGTCTTCTTACCCAGACCCATTTGAATGACAGTCAGTTAACACCAGTACTTCAGTTTAAGTCTTGGAATGAGAATTTTTCTCTGTAGGCCTAGCAGATCTATATAAGGACCAAAACCCTGTCCATGAGGTCATAATCATATAGCCATCTCTAAGTTGCATTGTGTATTGGGAAGAAATAAGAATGAAGTACCAGCCTGGTCTTCTATCATAATTAGCATCGAAAAGTGTATGTAATTGTATTGCTTATATAAGGAGATCAAATTTTAACGTAAGTATTCTAAATAAATATTTCTCTTGGAATATAGTCATGAATATTTTTCTTGACTTGAGGATATACTTTATTATATTGCTATATTCCAACAAAAATGAGAAAAAATTCTATTCTTTCCTCTCAGACCTTCTAGGTTTGCAACCTAAAGTCACATATTTTAAAAATGCAAAATGAGATACATAGAATAGTTTTATATATATATGATTATTTTGTTTTTTTGCTTCTGTGCTTTCCACATCAAACGTATGTCAAAACACTCAAAAGCTTTAGAACAGTGAGGAAATCTTCAGACTGATGGATTTAAAAAATAAGATCAAAGCATCTAGACCGCTATTTACCAATCATGGTAGTGACCATAATTTTTCCACATTTATACAGGCAAGGAAATGAGGTATAGAGATATCCAGTAATCTTCTAAATCAATTAAGGATTCACCAGAGATACACAGAGAAAACACAGGATTTATGACTGAAGACTGTTTTTTGGATTCAGTAGTACCTCATGATGCTGTCATTAATGTTTCTACAATGCTTTCTCATGGATACAGAATCCTCTTAGTCAACACTCTCAACTGTGTTTATCCTGTAAGTCAATAATTAAAAAAAAAAAATTTTTTAAGAGATGGGGTTTTGCCATATTGCCTAGGCTGGTCTCAAGAAATCTGCCTGCCTCGGCCTCCCAGTGCTGGGATTAAAGGCGTGAGCCACCATGAATGGCCCAAAAACTGATCTTTTCAGCCCAATATAAAGAAGGCCAAAGGAGGAATGTTGCCTCTGCCCGGCTGTCTCATCTGTGGTAGAGCTAAAAGTAAACAGATCAGGGCCTTGGTTGGTGAGGACTTCACTTTAAAAGTTTCAGTTGAATATAGTTGATTTTGGGATAAGTCCAAAGAGAGAAGAAGGTTCTACTTCTGAGATGGAAGCCTATGAAGGCATTATGCCAGGAAAGATTTTAAAAGCCAGGAAATGAATCAGGATGGTTGTGAATGGAGAAAGTCAAACACATCACTAAATCAGGAGGGCCAGGCAGATGAGAAACCAAAACATGCAGCCAGCTTTGGCAAATGCTCATTACAAATGAGATTCCAGCCAGAAGAGCTGATGGTTTATTCATTCACTCCATTGTTCTTTTTATGTATGACATAATGGTTCAGTGTAATTTCCATAAAGCAAGACAGATCTATTCATTTTAGGTTGTTGTGTTTATTAAATGGAGTAATCATGTTTTCTAAATGCTGACCTATTGTTTGGTATTGCACCTTTCGTGAACTCCAAAAATAATCTAAGAGGAAGATCTTAAGCTTTAGTATAAATGGCATCTTTTTTCAAGGATGAAAATTTAACATGGAAGCTAGTGTTAAATTCCTGACAAATATTCATTCATGTATTCAACAAACATACTTTCTATTATACTCAAGACAGGATGGTGTTAGGAGCTAGAGACTGAGTATATTACAAAATGGCCATGGCCTTAAGATTTAGTAATGTGAATTTAAGGGGAACAAGAAGTTCTCCAGTTCTCCAGTTAAATTATTATTGCTCAGAGCAAGCTATTAGATATAAATCTGAGAAACAAAAGAAAGACCAATTAGATAATCTATTTATGCCTTGGAGAACTAAGCAAAATGAGAATGCTTCTAATTTGCTTTGCTTGAATAAACTCCAATCAAAAGACCGTCCTTTTGCAAAATAACCATAATAACATAGTAGATAGTTTTATAAATCTCACATTTATAATTTGAAGTTTTGACAAGGCATTTCTAAGTGGCATTTTAGGATTCTTATCAATTATTTTATTGACTGTAAAATTACGTTTAGTGACTTGCTTAAGCTTTCTCTGCAAATCAGGAGTTAGAATCAAATCCTTGCTGTACTTCATAATACTATTTCTGAACACTATAAAATTTTTCCAGTTATAAAAAGCACTATTTTATCTGTTATATGGTACAGCTGTGGATTGTAGTAAAAACTACAGACTTTTTACCACTTTTCTTGGTCCTGAAGGAAAGGAGACAGAAGATGTCCATGTCTGCTTCCTAAAGCATTAGAAAAGGTGGTCTTACAGATGGAAGAACATTCAATTGAGATAATTGTAAAATTCAAGCCTAATTAAATCCTAGCATTGAGAGGTTTATTACTGCTTCTTCTTATTTAATGTATAATCATTGATAAAGAAATACCTCTAAAATGGACCTTTGAAAACTAAACATGTGTTTACTTTTTCTGTAACAAAAAGGTGAGGGAACTTGAAAAGTTAGCTTCTTTATATGTTTATGTGTGTGTTTTGAGTGTATTTAATTTCCTGCTTATTTAGTTTTCTTTTATAATTTAATTTTGCTGCTCATTAAAATACTAAGTTATATAAAGTACTTAGAAAAGACATATAGATATTTTTAAATTATATACATGTCATTAAATACTCACGACAACCCTATGAGATAATAAATTATTATCCTTATTTAGTGAATTGAGGAACTGAAGCACAAAAATATGTAAATAACTTGTTCTGAACATTCTCATTTTATATTTCAACAATATCACTGAAATTTGCTGTTCAAGTATCACAAGTAAACTATTCCTTGAAGAATTTTCATGTAATATAAAAATAACAGGCAAGGAAATTCTCCTTTCAATTGTTGATTTTTAAGATACATTTAAGTTAAAATGTAATTCCTGAATTAATTTATTTGTCTTTCTTGAAGTTAGACAGCCAATGTGTATTTGAGTTTAGGACTGAATTCAAGCTAGGCATTTTCATGGAAATTAACATATACAAATATAAGTCATTATTTTAAAAAATTTCCCCGCTATAAATAGAAAAGATTTTTAAATGAAGCAAATAGATACATTAACTATCTTTCTTTTTCTTTCCCTCTAGATATTGATTTTTCTTTTTTCCAAACATTAGTATCTTTAAAAATTATATTTGTTTATAATCACTGATTTTACTTCTGTATCAAATCCAAAGCGTGGGGAGGGGCATGGTGGAAAGATATCCAAATAGAAACAGCTCAGGTCTGCAGGTCTGCAGCTCCTAGTGACACCAGTGCAGAAGGCGGGTGATTTCTGCATTTCCAACTGAGGTACCCAGTTCATCTCATTGGAACTAGTTAGACAGTGGGTTCAGCCCACAGAGGGTGAGCGGAAGTAGGGTGGGGCATCCTCTCACCTGGGAAGTGCACAGGGTCAGGAAACTCCCTCCCTCAGCCAGAGGAAGCCTTGAGCAACTGTGTCTTGAGGGACGGCGCACTCCGGCCCAGATACTGTGCTTTTCCCATGGTCTTTTCAAACCACAGACCAGGAGATTCCCTCTGGTGCCTACACCACCAGGGCCCCGGGTTTCAAGCACAAAACTGGGCAGCCGTTTGGGCAGACACCAAGCTAGCTGCAGCAGTTTTTCTTCGTACCCTGGTGGTATCTAGAATGCCGGTGAGACAGAACTATTCACTCCCTTGGAAAGGGGGCTGAAGCCAGGGAGCGGAGTGATCTTGCTCAGCAGATCCCACCCCCACAGAGCCCAGCAAGCTAAGATCCACTAGCTTGAAATTCTCATTGCCAACACAGAAGTCTGAAGTCGACCTGGGATGGGATGCTTGAGCTTGGTGAGGGAGGGGCGTCTGCCATTACTGAAGCTAGAGTAGGCGATTTTCCCCAAACAGTGTAAACAAAGCCGCAGGGAAGTTCAAACTGGGTGCTGAACCCACTGCAGCTCGGCAAAGCCTCAGTGGCCAGACTGGCTCTCTAGATTCCTCTCCAGACAGGGCATCTCTGAAAGAAAGGCAGAAGCCCCAGTCAGGGGCTTACAGATCAAACTCCCATCACCCTGGGACAGAGCACTGGGGGGAAGGAACAGCTGCGGGCACACCTTCAGCATGCTTAAAGGTTCCTGCCTGCAGGCTCTGAAGAGAGCAGAGGATTTCCCAGCACAGCGCTTGAGCTCTGCTAAGGGACAGACTGTCTCCTCAAGTGGGTCCCTGACCCCATGTCTCCTGACTGGGATACACCTCCCAGCAGGGTTCCACAGATGCCTCATACAGGAGAGCTCTGGCTGGCATCTGGCAGGTGCCCCTCTGGGACGAAGCTTCCAGAGGAATGAGCAGGCAGCAATCTTTGCTGTTCTGTAGCTTCCACTGGTGATACTCAGGCAAACAGGGTCTGGAGTGGACCTCCAGCAAACTCCAGCAGACCTACCAAAGAGGGGCCTGACTGTTAGAAGGAAAACTAACAAACAGAAAGCAATAGCATCAACATTAACAAAAAGGACACCTAGGCAAAAACCCCATCTGAAAGCCACCAACACCAAAGACCATAGGTGAATTAATCCATGAAAATGAGGAAAAACCAGTGCAAAAAGGCTGAAAATTCCAAAAACGAGAATGCTTCTTCTCTAAAGGATCACCAGTCCTCACCAGCAAGGGAACAAAACTGGACAGAGAATGCGTTTCACGAATAGACAGAATTAGGTTTCAAAAGGTTGGTAATAACAAACTCCTCCAAACTAAAGGAGCATGTTCTAAGCCAATTCCACGGAAGGTAAGAACCTTGATAGAAGGTTACAGGAACTGCTAACTCAAATAACCAGTTTAGAGAAGAATATAAATGACCTGATGGAGCTGAAAAATATAGCATAAGAACTTTGCAAAGCATACACAAGTATCAATAGCTGAATTGATCAAGTATATCAGAGGAAGAAAGGATATCAGAGATAGAAGATCAACTTAATGAAATAAAGTGTGAAGACATGATTAGAGAAAAAATAATTAAAGGGAATGAACAAAGCCTCCAAGAAATATGGGACTATGTGAAGAGACCAAATCTATGTTTGATTGGTGTACCTGAAAGTGATGGGGAGAATGGAACCAAGTTGGAAAACAAACTTAAGGATGTTATGCAGGAGAACTTCCCTAACCTAGGAAGACAGGACGATATTCAAATTCAGGAAATACAGAGAACCCGACAAAGATACTACTTGAGAAGAGCAACCCCAAGACACACCATCGTCAGATTCACCAAGGGTGAAATGAAGGAAAAAACATTAAGGGCAGCCAGAGACAAAGGTTGAGTTACCCATAAAGGGAAGTCCATCAGACTAACAGCGGATCTCATTGCAGAAACCCTACAAGCCAGAAGAGAGTGGAAGCCAATATTCAACATTTTTAAAGAAGAGAATTTTCAACCCAGAATTTCATATCCAGCCAAACTAAGCTTCATAAGCGAAGGAGACATAAAATCCTTTACAGTCAAGCAAATGCTGAGGGATTTTGTCAACACTAGGCCTCCCTTACAAGAGCTCCTGAAGGAAGCACTAAATATGGAAAGGAACAACCAGTACCAGTCACTGCAAAAACATACAAAAATGTAAAGACCATCGACATTATGAAGAAACTGTATCAGCTAATGTCCAAAATAACCAGCTAGCATTATCATGACAGGATCAAATTCACACATAACAATGTTAACCTTAAATGTAAATGGAATAAAATGCCCCAATTAAAAGACACAGACTGGCAAATTGGATAAAGAGTCAAGACCTATCAGTGTGCTGTATTCACAAGACCAATCTCATGTGCAAAGACACACATAGGCTCAAAATAAAGGGATGGAGGAATATTCACCAAGCAAATGGAAAGCATAAAAAAGCAAGGGTTGCAATCCTAGTCTCTGATAAAACAGACTTTAAACCAACAAAGATCAAAAAAGACAAAGAAGTGCATTACATAGTGGTAAAGGGATCAATGCAGCAAGAAGAGATAACTATCCTAAATACATATGCACCAATACAGGAGCACCCAGATTTATAAAGCAAGTCCTTAGAGGCCTACAAAGAGACTTAGACTCCCACACAATAATAGTGACACACTTTAACAAACCACTGTCAATATTAGACAGATCAATGAGACAGAAAATTTACAAGGCTATTCAGGACTTGAACTCAGCTCTGAACCAAATGGACCTAATAGACATCTACAGAACTCTCCACCCTAAATCAACAGAATATACATTCTTCTCAGCACCACATAGCACTTATTCCAAAATTGACTGCATAATTGGAAGTAAAACACTCCTCAGCAAATGCAAAACAACAGAAATCATAACAAACAGTCTCTCATACCACAGTGCAATCAAATTAGAACTCAGGATGAAGAAATTCACTCAAAACCACACAACTAAATGGAAACTGAACAACCTGCTCCTGAATGACTACTGGGTAAATAATGAAATTAAGGAGAAATAAATAAGTCCTTTGAAACCAATGAGAACAAAGACACAACTAACCAGAATCTCTGGGACACATTTAAAGCAATGTTTACAGGGAAATTTATAGCACTAAATGCCTACGGGAGAAAGCTTAAAAGATCAAAAATCGACACGCTAACATCACAATTAAAAGAAATAGAAAAGCAAGGGCAAATAAATTCAAAAGCTAGCAGAGGACAAGAAATAACTAAGATCAGAGCAGAACTGAAGGAGAGAGACACATGAAAAACCCTTGAAAAAAATCAATGAATACAGGAGCCAGTTTTTTGAAAAGATTAACAAAATAGACGACTAGCCAGACTAATAAAGAAGAAAAGAGAGAAGAATCAAACAGACACAATAAAAAATGATAAAGGAGATATCACCACTGATACCACAGAAATACAAACTACCATCAGAGAATACTATCAACACCTCTACACAAATAAACTGGAAAATCTAGAAGAAATGGATAAATTCCTGGACACATAAACCCTCCTAAGACTAAACCAGAAAGAAGTCGAATCCCTGAATAAGCCAGTTACAAGTTCTGAAATTGAGGCAGTAATTAATAGCCTACCAGCCAAAAAAAGCCCAGGACCAGACAGATTCACAGCTGAATTCTACCAGAGGTACAAAGAGGAGCTAGTACCATTCCTTCTGAAACTATTCCAAACAGTAGAAAAAGAGAGACTCCTCTCTAACTCGTTTTATGAGGCCGGCATCATCCTGATACCAAAACATGGCAGAGACACAATAAAAAAAGAAAATTTCAGGCCAATATCCCTGATGAACATAGATGCAAAAATCCTCAATAAAATACTGGCAAACTAAATACTGGCACATTAAAAAGCTTATCCACCAGGATTAAGTCAGCTTCATCCCTGAGATGTAAGGCCAGTTGATACACAAATCAATAAACGTAATCCATCACATAAACAGAACCAATGACAAAAATCACATAATCATCTCAATAGATGCAGAAGAGGTCTTCAAAAAAATTCAAAAACCTTCATGCTAAAAGCACTCAATAAACTACGTATTGATGGAACATATCTCAAAATGATAAGAGCTATTTATGACAAACCCACAGCCAATAGCATACTGAATGGACAAAAGCTGGAAGCATTCCTTTTGAAAACCGGCACAAGACAAGAATGCCTTCCCTCACCACTCCTATTCAACGTAGTATTGGAAGTTCTGGCCAGAGCAAGCAGGCAAGAGAAAGAAATAAAGGGTATTCACATAGGAAGAGAGGAAGCCAAATTGTCTCTGTTTGCAGATGACATGATTGTATATTTAGAAAACTCCATCATCTCAGCCCAAAAATTCTTTAAGCTGATAAGCAACTTAAGCAAAGTCTCAGGACACAAAATCAATGTGCAAAAATCACAAGCATTCGTATACACTAATAATAGACAAACAAAAAGCCAAATCATGAGTGAACTCCCATTCACAATTGCTACAAAGAGAATAAAATACCTAAGAATACAACTTACAAGGGATGTGAAGGGCCTCTTCAAGGAGAACTATAAACCACTGCTCAAGGAAATAAGAGAGGACGCAACAAAATGAAAAAACGTTACATGCTCATGGATAGAAAGAATCAAGAGTGTGAAAATGGCCATACAGCCCAAAGTAATTTATAGATTCAATGCTATTACCATCAAACTACCATTGGCTTTCTTCACAGAATTAAAAAATGCTTTAAATTTCATATGGAACCAAAAAAGAGCCCATATAGCTAAGACAATCCTAAGCAAAAAAAAAAAAAAAAAAAAGGCTGGAGGCATCACACTACCTGACTTCAAACTATACTACAAGGCCACAGTAACCAAAACAGCGTGGTACTGGTACCAAAACAGATATATAACCCAACAGAACAGAACAGAGGCCTCAGAAGTAATGCCACACATCTACAACCATCTGATCTTTGACAAATCTAACAAAAACAAGCATTGGGGAAAGGATTTCCTATTTAATAAATGGTGTTGGGAAAACTGACTACCCATATGCAGAAAACTGAAACTGGACCCCTTCCTTATACCTTATACAAAAATTAACTGAAGATAAATTAAAGACTTAAATGTAAGACCTAAAACCATAAAAACCCTGAAGAAAACCTAGGCAATACCATGCAAGACATTGGCTTGGGCAAAGACTTCATCACTAAAACACCAAAAACAATTGCAACAGAAGCCACAATGGACAAATGGGATCTAATCAAATCAAGCTTCTGCACAGCAAAAGAAACTATCATCAGAGTGAACAGGCACCCTACAGAATGGGAGAAAATTTTTTCAATCTATCTATGTGACAAAGGGCTAATATTCAGAATCTACAAGGAACTTAAGGAAATTTTAAGAAAAAAAAAATCCCATTAAAAAGTGGGTGAAGTATATGAACAGACACTTCCCAAAAGAAGACATTTATGTGGCCAAGAAACATATGAAAAAAAACTCATCATCACTGATCATTAGAGAAATGCAAATCAAAACCACTGTGAGATACCATCTCACGCCAGTTAGAATGGCAATCATTAAAAAGTCAGGAAACAACAGATGCCGGAGAAGATGTGGAGGAATAGGAATGCTTTTACACTGTTGGTGGGAGTGTAAGTTAGTTCAACCATTGTGGAAGACAGTGTGGCAATTTCTCAAGGATCTAGAACTAGAAATACCATTTGACCCAGCAATTCCATTACTGGGTATACACCCAAAGGATTATAAATCATTCTACTATAAAGACCATATGCACCTGTATGTTTATTACAGCACCATTTAAAATAGCAAAGAATTGGAGCCCATCAATGATAAACTGCATAAAGAAAATGTGGCACATACACACCATGGAATACCATGCAGCCATAAAAAAAAACAATGAGTTCATGTCCTTTGCAGGGACATGGATGAAGCTGGAAAGCATCATTCTCAGCAAACTAACACAGGAACAGAAAACCAAACACCGCATGTTCTCACTCATAAGTGGGAATTGAACAACGAGAATATATGGACACAGGGAGGGGAACATCACACACTGGTGTCTCGCTGGGGGTGTGGGGCAAGGGGATAGCATTAGGAGAAATACCTAATGTAGATGACGAGCTGATGGGTCAAACCAACATGGCACACATATACCTATGTAACAAACCTAGACGTCCTGCACATGTACCCCAGAACTTAAAGTATAACTTTAAAAAAAGAGAGAAACAAAAATAGAATAGAACATAAAGTAAGAGATACAGAAAGCATGGTCAAAATGCATAAATCTGTTTAATTGGAGTACTGGAAGGAAAGGAGAGAATAGGGCCGAAGCAATACTTAAGGAAAAATAGCCTATTCCACAACCTTTTCTCTTTATTTCTGAATTCATTATTCTATCCTTCAATGACAATTTTTGCCTCAAGTGTGTTATCTGGTAAACATTCTCTTCTATTTTTGAATGCCTGCTGTGTGTATTGAGTAAATGGAAGAGCTGAGCTTGAAGGACAAGTCTTGCTGATGCTGAAGTTTAAGGATTGCCCTTTCTCCTGTACCATGCTGCATCCTTCACACCCTCTGGCCCCTGCTCCGATGCTATATTCTCTCTCAGCGATACTCTTTTCATCTATGTAAATAGAAAGACATCTTTTCATTTGCCACATTCCTTTCTTTTCTCTCAGGAATCACTGTCCTGTGCTGCCTGGTGTTCCAAATCCGAAAACCAGTGTTTTACATACTTTGTCTTTCTAATTGTTGCTTAAAATGATAAATCTGGTCCCTACTGTTTTATGCTGGTGGGAACTGTTCAAGTCCATGCACATAATTTTTGTAACTACAAATGGTTGTTTATACTTTGTAAGGACTTCTTACAAATAGAGTATTTCACATAAAGGCAGTTCATGTAAAAAAAAAAAAATCCAAAAGATATTGAACTAGTACCTGTGAATAATTGTATAAGGCAATTTCTTGTTAGAGTGATCATGCTTAATAAGTATTACACAATCAGATAAGGTTTAGGCAAGCTTTTCACTCATCAGACTTAAAAGAACAGAGTCCTACTCAGGATGTTAGTGAAAGCACACATCTCCACTCAGGTGTGGAGATTTCCTGAAAGAGGGCTTTAGATCATTCTTTGCCGGTACTTCAGTGTTTTCTGGCAGTCTTTTCTATTTGCCTCTTCTACAGGGAACAGCAGAATTCCATGCATCTCACTCATAACTTTCAAGGTAGGTCTGCTTACCATTTGCAAAAAAAAAAAAAAAAGTGATTTTTAAAAAGCTACTGCCAAGAGTTTTAGAACATTTACTTAGAGCCGACTGTGAATCACAGGAAGTCATTTTGTGGCCAAAGGCTGACTCTAACAATCTAACTAGGTTAGTAGGTCGTTGATATGTTTTTTCCTTCACTTGAAGCTGATCTTTTTGGTGGTGCGGGGTGGGGGGAAATGCCATAATCAAATGTCAACATGATTCATTTTTCATAATTAGCTAGGAAAGAGTTACAGTCTGCGAAAAAAGAAGCCCCCATTTGCCCATCCCTTTCAAGGTATGCTGCCAACAGTAGTGTGACTTAGGGCTCTTTTTCTAGCTCCTGTCTTCCCGTAACTTGCTCTCTTCACTGAACCAACTCACAACATAGGTAAATATATAGTCTCTACTTTTATTTTACCATGATAATGGTGAAAATTCCTTAATTTTCCCCTCAGTGCTTCTATGTTCATCTGCATGTTTTAGCACTGAGATGCATGTTCTTAGTTTTTCTATTTACACAATTCATTTTGAACAATTTAGTTGTTGTCAATTCAATTATTATTCACCCCCAAATTTTTAAATGTGAAGTTAAAATTATTTTGTTTCTTTCATTTTTAATTAAAAGATAGAAGTGTTTACAAGAGAGGAAAAGGCAGCAAAATGCGGTAGAAGTAGTAGCGGACAAGAGGGTAAGGAACCTGAGTCTAAAGCACACTCATTCATTCAGATATTCCATAAGTGTTTCTATATCTCAAATTCTGTGCCAGATACTGGCAACAATAATTGTGCGCAATGCTTTCATGATCCCTGCCCTCATAACACTAACAGTCTGATGGGGAAGGCAAGAGGTAATCACATAATCACAAATAAAAATGTAACTAAAAAATCTGATAAGGGCATTATAATGCAGAAGAACTTGAGAGAGGTTAAAGAACGCTTCCTGGAGGAAGTGTTATCTAACCAGAGATATGAGATATAAGGTGGGGTAGGGAGCAGGGAAGGCTGGTCCAGGCAGAGGGAAGAGTTTAAGGAAAGGCCCTGAGCCAGCGGAGTGGTTTAAAGAAAGGATGAGAGTAGTTTAAAGTAGGTAAGTGGAATAGAGGTTCCAGAAGGGACAGGAGAAGTCAGAGCTTGCAGGACCTAATAGGACTTCTTAGTGATTTTGGTCATAAAGCCAGCAGTATTTCAGAGGAATTGAATTGATATGATTAGATTTTCATTTTGAAAAATTCTTGTGCCCATTCTGTGGAGAATAAATTAGAAAGGTGCAAGAGCAGAAGCAGCAAAGAGACTTTGCAGGATTTCAGAATTAGCCTGTGGTCCTTTAGGATTTCATGATGGATTATATGTAGTTAATGAGAGTGTCAGCTGAGACCTGCATCTTGCCATTAACTGAAATGAGGAACATCTTTGTAAGGGAATATCATGGATTTGGGTTTAGACTATTAACACTTTAAATATCTTTGAATATCTTTGAAACTGAGACTTTCAGGGATTCACTTTCTGTATCTATAAAATGAGAAAGTGAATAAATCAGCTCTTAGATACTTCTTTTTGCTATCTACTTTGGCTTTATTCTGTCTCCTTTAATTCTTATCCATAGAAGAAACTGGGATACATTGCCTGATTATAACCAGAAAATTTTAGAACTGAAAAAGAAGGAACTTCATGCTAATATTGACGAAGAATATTTGCTAAGTTAGAGGAAAAGATGTTTGGGGTGCAAACTGTCAACTATAGTTTATTGTTCTTGTCTCTAAACTGAATACGGCATTAAATTCCCTGATTTATTTGCCACCTGTTCTTAATCATTACAGGTCTCTTTTTCAAAGGAAGTGTGGGTATATTAGTTTGTTCTCACACTGCTAATACAGACACACCTGAGACTGGGTAGTTTATAAAGGAAAAAGGTTTAGTTGACTATTTCACATGACTGGGGAAGCCTCACAATCATGGCAGGAGGCAAATGAGCAAAGACACGTCTTACATAGTGGAAGGCAAGAGAACTTGTTCAAGGGAACTTCCATTTATAAAACCATCAGACCTCGTGAGACTTACTCACTATCACAAGAAAAGCATGGGGGAAACTGCCCCAGTGATTCAACTACCTCCACCTGGCCCCACCATTGACATGTGGGGATTATTACAATTCAAGGTGAGATTTGATTGGAGACACAGTGAAACCATATCAGTGGGAGAACCCCAGTTATACCAAAGAATTTTTTAAAAGAAAATGCCTTTAAAAAATAGTTAAAAGGTAGTAAATACACAAAAATAAAAGATCAATAAGTAAATTTTAAGGTCTAGTCTACAAATGCATTCATTAATGGTGCATATATCTCAGAACATCTAAACCATAATTAGCTCAAGACAATACTGCATTTGCAATGATAATACAGGATTCGTCCTGAAAATAGTGGCAATTGCAGCCACCTACATGGGAATGCTGAAAGTAGGAATTCAGCTAGTGTAGCAGGCAGCCCCTAAGATGGCCCCTAATGATCCTACCTCTTCTCATTTACACCGTTGAATGAGGGCTATACTTATTGACTCTCTTCTAACAAACAGAACATGTCAGAAGTGATGGAATGTCATTCCAGGATGCAGTCTTAAAATCTCAAGGGAACAGCAAAAAATGTTCCCATGCTCCAATCTCTCCCAACTTCCACCTCAGGCAAGTCTTGAAACAACATTAAAAAATCAAAATAAAAAAATCAAAAGACCATAATTTCTTGAGAGACTTTGACCTACAGGCAACCAGCCAAGGCATGCTGGGGTTTTGTACTCAGAAAGTGTTTTAAAACACTAAGTGTTAGAGTAATTTGTTATGCAGCAATAGATAGCTATTACAGCTACAGGAAATATTCACCAGACATCATTATAAAACACTAAATAAGATTCTTCAGTTAACTGTAGTGGAACCATGCCAGTTTGGCTCATGAAAAACAAAATTTTATTATTCCTAGTAACTCATTTTGCTGTACTAAATCATCCTTAGTTATATTAAACCATGAGTTTGTAGAATTCCCAAGCCATTTTTTCCATAAGAAATGAAGAGGGGATGCGAATTTCTGAATCAGTTCTTGATCTCTTGGCTGACACTGACTGCCTACCAGTGGGCCATAAACTTTACTTAACACAAGAAATAAACAAAAAAACAAACACATTAATCTATATCATCTGTGCTTTCTTTAAAATAAATGCAAAGTGGAGAATCTTGGGCTGTGGAGATCAGTATCTTCTGATGGGATGATCACTTTTAGTTGGAGATTGAGTACAGTTTAGGAAGAATCAAATTAGTGTGTTTCCCCAGAGAGCAAGATAATATCAAATGGAAGTGAAGGAAGAGGGCCACACTTCCACTTAGGATGTATAAATATGCAAAAAGAGCATCACTGTCAATATAACAATGAGAAAAACCTGGATAATCTATTATGTAAAATAGTCATTTTAATTGAGAGCTTACATCTCAAGGCAATCAGGTGAACTCCATTCCAAAGCGTGCCAAGCCACTCAGGAGAAATAGGACACATGAACTGTTTACCTTTGGCAGAGTACGGAAAGAAGAGGTGACAGTCACAAAAGCAGTTAAGAAAAACTCTGCAAAAATTGTAACAAATTATTAAAAACTGAGGGTTGGCTAGCATGAGCATTTAGAATCTCTGGGAGCCCCAAACACAAGGAGAGTCCCTATCCATTCATTAGCTCCACAAACCTCCTTTAGGTACTCAGAAGGAAGACTGGGGACAGGGCAGGAGACCTGAGAGATCCTCTGCTTGGTAGCGAAGTTTTAGTACCTGCCAAAGACTGAGGGAAGAACAGGAATACCTAGAGAAGCCCATCCAAACTTCAGGTTCTGCTGCTGGGAGACAGAAACAAAACCCACCGATGCTCCAAACTTTTCTCAGATATGAAGCAAAAATACGAGAAGAGCGAGAAATCCACTCATGCCCAGGATCTGACCATACTTTGACATGAGGCCAAAGGTGTTTGCTGCGGTTGTATGGGCATTCACACCTCTCTTCTTTAAAATCTGCTCTTACCAGATTTGCATTCCTTTCATGTTATTGAAGTTTTCACATTCTGTTTTTGTTTGTTTGTTTGTTTGTTTTTCGGTTTTACTTCCTCCATTAACTCCAACAACTCTCCAATCTCTAGAGCTGTGCGATGTGTGGAGAAGTGCTCCTTAAGCCCTTTCCCCTTCTCAAACGTTCTCTCAGGTCTGTTTCTGATGCTGATATTCACCTTTGGCAGGAAGGAGCACTCTTCCGCCAGTCACCCAAGCGGGCTTCCAGCTTCCATCCTCTTTGTTAGGGTTGACATTCCTAACGAAAACCTTGTCTCTTGGGGTTAACCCTTGCACCTTGCTTGGTGAGGTGTGCAATAGGAAGCAAATGCATTGTCTTCCACTGAAGCTGGTTTGAACAGAACTTCACTGTAA
This sequence comes from Papio anubis, assembly GCF_008728515.1. Classification (NCBI taxonomy): domain Eukaryota; kingdom Metazoa; phylum Chordata; class Mammalia; order Primates; family Cercopithecidae; genus Papio; species Papio anubis. The sequence goes on from NC_044978.1 coordinate 75,073,940, forward strand.
GCTTCCAGAGGAAGATGGAAATTCCGCCATGTGTGTGGTAGGTTTTGTTTTATTTTTCCACATGGGCCCCACATTCCTAAAGAGAAAAGAACATCTGCTGTACCAGGAAAATTGCACATTAACTCTTAAAACCACCCTTTCTGGAAAGGAAAAACAGTCCTCCAAGGCAAGACAACCTCTGATCAGGGAAGGTGGCCTGTGGGCCAAAGTGTAATTGCATTTTGCTACAATATTGCCATTGGTGAAAGCGGACTTGGCTAAATGGTCAAAACTCTATTATCCTTTATTCTAGTGGCTGGTGTGACATACTTCTTAAATGTTTGTCGAATAGAAATAGAAGAAAAAAATAATGAATACAAGAGTTATGTTATTTTTGTGTTCTTGTGAAAGGCAACAGCAATCATTTTTCAGCCAGACATTTGGTAGAATTTAGCAGCAAGAAATAGCAACAAGACTTTCCCAACCAAGCTTTCATTTCCAAAAGTGGGAGAGTGGGGTTATTCAATGAGGCATTTTTAGAAGCTAAGAAGCAATAAGAAACATGCCAGAACTTTCATATTTGCTGAAGATACTTAGACAATGTAGGAAGGACTCTGTTTCACGCAACATCAATTTCCATGGTCCCTTTTGATTCAGCTAATATTTATGAAGCACTTGCTATTGAACAAGCATGGTGTTAGGCCCTGGGACTAGAATGGTGAACAAAAACTGACCTAGTCCTTACTCTAGTGTGTGTGCTGGCAGGGATGAGTAAGGACAGGAATTAATCAAACACCTACACTATCTTTATAAACTGAAGTAAACATTGTGAAGAAAAGAAACATGGAGAAAATAAAGGGCAGAGCTGATGCATGGTCAAATATATGATTTTTTAAAAAACTTAATTGCTGATTATAGAAAATGGATTGGAGGAAAGTCAAATAATTACAGACCTCAGTAAGTAGTAAAATGTTCTGATGTCATTTTGCAAGAGGATTGACTTTTATATTAGGTTAATAAAAATATACATAGAAGAAAACTCGTGCACTTGTCTGAAACTTTGTAAGACAAACTATATCCTATGTGGGAAAGCAGTAAATTGGGCAATGTTGATGCAGAGTTTTCCTATGTTCTTAGTGCTTTTGATGTGTTATTATATAATCTTTTCATGCATGTCTTAACTGGAATAGGGACTGAGTGGGTGGTAGGCAAATATCCTTTGTTAAAACTTGTTCTAATTATTTGCTCCTAAATATAGTTCCCAGTGAGACCAGATTCAACTAGTTGTTTGTTACTTCTGAATCAAAGAATTAGGTCAACAACATGAATCCTTAAAAGAAATTGCAATACAATATATACCTCTATAAAATAGATTCCTCTAGCTATTTCCTGAAAATAACATTGGTTTACAAAATGCAACTGATAGACATGATGTAGAAATGTCAAAACTAAAATAGTATATGAAAATGTTATGCTTTTATTGAAAGTTATTTAAATAAAACATGTTTCAAAATGTATAATAAGACAGCTATCACATTTTTATCTTTCCATCTACAGTATTCTTTCAATTTTATCTTTTCCTATATAACCTAGAATTATTTAAAACCTTTGCTTACCATTCCCTATCCAGTCTTGAATTAAGAAGGCTTCAAGCATCACAAAGTATTTATTTTCCTAGCACTTTGGTCTTTTACTGTTTCACAAGGTTTGAGAAAAAAATTCTTTCATTTCAAACATCATCAAAGTTGAGAGCAGTGCAAAAAAAAAGAATAATTCACCAAAATCAAAATTTTCCACTTAATAGTTTATGAAATTGAAAAGCTCCCATCCCACTAGCAATACACATATAATTATTGATTATTTTATTTTAAATTCAAATACACGTAATTGGATGATTCCCCATGGAGAGACTATATATTTAAATGTATATTTACATGTAATTTTTTTTGCTAAAACTATTAACATACCCTTGTACAGAAAGTACAGGTTTCTTAAATGATTTCAAACAAAAAGAAATTCATGAAAGTTACAAAACTAGTTTCTGTGTGGCATTAAACTGAAAGAAAGAAGAAATACTTTCAGTTTATTCCCAAGGGTTTTTAAGGTGGATATTTTTAATTAAACTTAAGTCAAACTTTATGGCTCAGAATACTAAATATGCTGATAGAAACATCTGCAGAAAATCTGTTTTCTTATTTATTGTGGCAAGAAAACACAAGATAATCACAAGGGGAAACATTTCCCATAAATTTATTTCTATGAGCCAGATCTTTGATATTAAAAGGAAATTATATCAATTGCAATAATGTTTAAATCAATGAAGTAATCAACATATTTCTCATGAGATTATTTTAATATAAAAATTTGACAAGCCACATTTTAAAATATGAAATGCTGTTTTAAAAAGTATTTCTAAAACCTTATCGACGAAATAAGAATTCCCTATTTTGGACAAGAAATGTTCTAAAACATCTGCTTTTGTTTTAGTATTGCCAAACCACAGTCTTATTGGTTCAGTTGACCCAGTGATTTAAGATTAAATGCTTCCTAAGAGGCTGGGGTGAGGGAAGGAACAGAGAAGGGAAGGAGGGGTACCCCCCAAGACTTTCATCATCATAGAAAGAATATTCCTTGACAATTCAACTTGCTTTTTGAAAATTAAATTCCTTCTGAACTAAGTGTAAGAACTGACCTAATAATTTACCTATAAAATGTTGTGTTTTAAAATTTTTTCTAGATTAAACTCTTCTGGTTAATTTATAAAACAAGGAGGAAGACACATACATTAAAATAATAATAATCAAGACTATGACATAATGAAAAAGCAAGCATGAAAGCCAAGGCAAGAGGCCCAGACTTTTATTATCACTTAGGCAATGATTTGCTATGTACTTCGAGAAAGTCACATAACAATTCCTAGCCTGCCTTTGCTTATCCTGAAGCAGATATATGGAAATAGTTACCAGCTGTTTCCAGGTTTAATGAGTCTGGGTGGGGTCTTCCTATGTTACATAAATACACTCCTACCGCTAGGCCTGGCCGGGCCTGTATGTAGCAAAAAGGGATAGGCTCGATCACCACAGAGCATTGGGCCCAAGCCGGAAACCACACAGGATAGCGCCAGGCAGCTCAGGTGAGAGAAAGATCGAGGCTGGGCATCCGGGGAGACAGACTCTCTTTCAGTCACCGCAGAATCATGAACAGAGAGGGCAAATATGGGCAAGGGACAAAAAGAAAAAGGCAAGGCACACAACCAGCACATTTTCAGCATCTGCTGTAACGTGCAAATAGCAATAGTACCTTAGAGAGAAATTACGAGAATTGAATGATTTGACTTTTCTCATTAAAACTCTAGCAAATTCCTGAAATAAGAAGTACTAAAAAATTGTTGGTTTTTGAGGAGTGGCTTGGAAGCCACACTGACTGGTTTCAAATCCCTATTCCAATACATTAGCTGTGTAAATAACTTCCCTCTGGCTGAGATCCCTTCATTATAAACTGGAGGTAAAGATATTACCTACTCCTAGGGCTAATGCAAGGATTAAATGTGTTAATATATACATAACACAAAGAAAACAGTCCCTGGCACCAACAAGCCATTCAATACTTGTTAGAGGTACAATGAGCACATCACATCTTGCCAGGTACTGTGAATGATGCTTTTACAACTGCATCTCATTCCCTATGCCCAATTAGTGTTCTCTGGGGGAAAAAAAGGTGATATGGTAATTTGAACTCTCTCAAAGCAAGATATTACGAAGACTGCATAGTGTTTCCAACTCAAATAAATATGATATACAATATTTTTAAATGGAGACTATTGCACAATATACTATTACTAATCTTGGAGTATCCCAGTAGAAACATGTCCACTGAATTCACTTCTTTTCCACAAATATTTACTAAATAGCCACCATGTGGCAGATGTGGGCTGAAACTCTGTATATATCATATTAAAGGAATCTCTTTCTAAAAGGACCATTTTATTATTTCACAAAGATCAGAACAAACTTTCTTTCCAGTTCAGTATGTTATTACTTCCATTCCCAGAAGCCTTTTCTCTGGATGTGATTTTTCATTTGTCTTACAAGTTCTTCTTTTTGCATCTTCTTTCAAAGGAGTTTTGCATCTACTTTCAAAGAAACTATTCCACTCTATTTTCTCCTCACTCTGGTCCCTGGAATCAGTTCTCACTGGTCTTCCCATTCTCACCTCAGGAGGCTCCTCCTTTAGGACGAGCCTCCACCGATGCTGACCCTTTGCTGTCAGGTATGATGTCGGTGTTGTAACCTGGGCACAGCCAGAGCCAAACTTCCCACTCAGCAGGAGGACGGGTACTGAGTAACAACCGCACCCCAGCTGGGTAGCATAAAACAACTACCAGTTTAAATGGTGATTCTGTGAGTAAGCAGGGCAATTCTTCTACCCTGGGCCAACTTGCTGAATCTCTCTGGTCACCTAGTGACTCAGCTGGGATGGTGATCTGCGGTGGCTTCATTCATAGCCATTAGCAGGCTGGCTAGGCCTAATGAGCCTCATCTCTGAGACAAGGGACAGCTCATCTATGCCTCATTTTGTCTCTCATCCTCCCACAGACTAGTCCTGGTTTCTACCCACAGTTGTCTCCAGATTCTGAAACACAAAAACAGAGAAGCCAAATCTCAAAGTACAAGCACGTTTTAAGCCTCTACTTGCAAGTTTACTCATGTCCCATCAGCCAAAATGAGTCAAATGGTCAAGCTCAGATTCAAGAAATGGAAAAATAAATGCCATCTCCTGACGGGAGGAGTTTTGCAAAGGGGCTGCACACAGAGATGGGAAGAATTTATAACCAGTTTGCATGGGAGACAAAGCCAAAAAAAAAAAAAAAAAAGACAAGATGTTACAAATCTTGAAGGGAAAATTAAATATTTGATATTTCAAAAAAGCATTAAAGTGGTTATAATGGAAAAATCTGCACTTAGTTGAATTTCCTTATACTTATGATGGCACAGTATCTTGATGTTTTAAATTATATGTGGAGCAAAGTTAGGCACAACTTCTTTTCATTACTTAGAAACTCTCTTTAGTTATCCTCCTCCTCTTCTCCCTCCTCCTCCCTCTTCCTTTTTTCCCTCTTCTTCCTCCTCCCCACTCCTTATTCTCTTCTTTCTTAGTATCCATAGTTGATACAGTTTTAGAAGAAGCAATTTCAGAGTAAACCTAAAACTTAATAGCTCATGCTAACTTTACAGGTCAGTAATATTAACATGGATTCATGATACGTTCTTAGTATTTTAGGGTCAGAAGCTCTAGCTCTATTGTATTATTTCATATAAGCACGAGTGGGTAAAAAAATGTATGTGTAAGCAATTTACACTAACTAAAACTATAAGAAAGTGATTTTAAAAATCAGAATGGGGCCAGGTGTGGTGGCTCATGCCTATAATCTCAGTTCTTCAGGAGGCCAAGGTGGGAGGATCACTTGAGCCCAGGATTTCCAGGTTTCAGTGAGCTATGATTGTGCCATTGCTTTCCAGCCTAAGTGACAGAGTGAGACCCTGTCTCTAAAAAACAAAAGCAAAACAGAATGCCAATTTATTATTTGGTAATGGATATACCTTTTCAGTAGCCAGACAGATTGCACTTTCTATTTGATACGGTTTGGCTGTGTCCCCACACAAATCTCATCTTGAATTGTAATCCCCATAATCCCCATGTGTCTAGGGAGAGAGCCTGGTGGGAGGTGACTGGATCATGGGAGCGGTTTCCCCATGCTGTTCTGGTGATAGGGAGTGAGTTCTCATGAGATCTGATGGTTTAATCAAGGGCTCTTTCCCCTTCACTCTTCACTCTTCTCTCTCTTGCCGCCAAGTGAAGAAGGTCCTTGCTTCTCCTTTGTGTTCCACCATGATTGTAAGTTTCCTGAGGCCTCCCCATCCATGTGGAACTGTGAGTCAATTAAACCTCTTTCCTTTATAAATTACCCAGTCTTGGGTATTTCTTTATAGCAGCGTGAGAACAGACTAATACACTATTGAAGGTAACCGCTTTTTATTTTCCTTGTACTATGAATACTAACAAAAGGTCAATTTGTATGAAATAAATCAAGACGAGTAGATGTGATGATTCTTAGGAGATATTTCACTAAGCATACATAGAAGCTCAGAGTAGCAAGGCTCCAAAATGAAGAGAAAAACTAATCTATGTGTTTTCTTTATTAAATTTAGCTATATCCTTTTGGTATGAGATTAGCACATGCATATAAGCATGAATTACATCACAGCCTATCTTACGTTGATTACATTTTAGCCTTTCTTCTTCTTTTTTTTTTTTTTTTTAAGATGAAGTTTAGCTCTTGGTGCTCAGGCTGGAGTGCAATGGTGTGATCTCGGCTCACTGCAACCTCTGTCTCCCGGGTTCAAGCGATTCTCCTGCCTCAGCCTCCTGAGTAGCTGGGATTACAGGCATGCACCACCACACCCAGCTAATTTTGTATTTTTAGTAGAGGCAGGGTTTCTCCATGTTGGTCAGGCTGGTCTCGAACCCCTGACCTCAGGTGATGCGCCCACCTTGGCCTTCCAAAGTGCTGCGATTACAGGGGTGAGCCCCTGCCCCTGGCCTTAGCCTTTCTTTAGTTCTTTCAAAAGCTATGAGAGCGAACCTTCAAAATCATTAAGTAGCAGGGAAGACCCAGCTGTGATTAACTAGCATTAAATCAAGGAACACGCAGCAGCATGGAAACCAAAGTAAACGAAATAGAGTTGTTTACCTAAACTTGAGGTGCAATTGCTCCCACATTACATTAGGATCCTGTTTTAGACTCTCATAGAACTATATACGTCACATTCACAGCACTCATCAGAATTGTATCTAATCACCCAATATCCAGTATTGGTGTACAATTTACCCCCAGTAAACTGTAATCTCCATGAAGGCATGGGCCATGTCTGTCTTCTGTCCTGCTGTATTTATCTCCAATGACTGACTCATGGTGGACCTTAAATGGAAACAGTAGAATGAGGGGCAAGGTAGGAGGAAGAAAAGAACAAAGTGAAGACAGGAGCGTATCTCAGAAATTGATTGAGAGAGTTTGGGGAGGGTGTGGCTGCATTGGGTGAACGCGTAGCAGAAAGGCCTGCCTGCATAAGTTAATAAAGGAAATGATCATCCACTGTTCTGACAGGAATGAAAGTAGAGGAAAGGCATGAGCAAAGAGTTTTCATTTTGAGAGATTAGGAGGCCCAAAGTGAAACTGAGCCTAAGGGTGGTTAAAGTAGAGCTAAGTAGGAGGTTAAGCAATTAAAGAGGTTAATCAATTAAGGATCCAGGAACAGGACTTTAGACTTGGGCAAGAGAGACACTCGCCCCATGTCCCACCCTTTACAGGGGCTTCTTTCTGTCCCTCCTCCAGTCCTGTTTCTCCACAAAGAACAAAGAGCACAGAGTAAACATGCCCTCTTCTAGATCACATTTTCAATATCTGAGACTCCAATATTTTATACACAGTTCCCTTTTCCAGGTCTGTCCCCCTGAGAGGGACCACACAGCTATTGTCTGCTCCCTGGATCAAGAAGAGAACAAGAAAGGACTGTCTGGGGCAGGGATGGTGGAGTGGTAGGAAAGTTTGGACATGTGGTTAGGTTATGTATTCCTTTGGATCCGAAGGCCTCAGGAGATGCAGAGCAGGGACGGAAAGAGAAAGAAGTGAGCTTGGGCTGTTGACCCAACCACCTGTACCACCAACTCATGATGTGGAACTCCAGCAAGTCCAGGAATTTGAATCTTGAACCAGGCCTCCAGATCATTCTGAAGGAAATACACCTTCCCTTTCTTCTAAACATACTATCTAATTCGAACTAGAATTTGAACCTGGTCTTCAACAACCCTTTTATTTTTCAATTAAGGAAATAAGTAATAGCTTTACAAAATGTGAAGGTTTCTGTTAACAAAACAAGGTATGTAAATGTAAGTGAATACATATATGTCCTTTTACCATGAGACTATGGTGTGTCAGTCTTTGAAAAGATCAATTTCTCAGTTGGCTTCTGTTTGAAATCTCTCTGACTTCATCAATGTAACTGGAGTCCAACTGGCTTCTGCCCTAGAAATCCTGCACTTTGCTTTATTAAGGAGAGAGAAAGGAATATAAAAGGAAATCAAATCAAAGAATATAATTTTAGGGCTGGAATTCAGTAACTCTTTATATTTACTTGAGGTCACTGAAGTTCAGAAAAGTAAAGTGAATCGCCGTGTATCTCAAAGACATAAAATAGAGAGCTGGGCCATGAAACCACATCAGATTTAGAATTCTCAGGTTTCCCTTTTCTCTGTGTCCTGTGAAACACTTTACCCACCCAGTGAATTTTATTATCGTTTCCTTACTTTTATACCATCCACTATTCTGTTGAACACTGTCTCTGTCAATTATCCAAAATTACCAATTTGAAACTATATATATCTTATGTAGAAATAAATACATATGTCTTATATAGTTAGCATATATTTAATATATGTTATAGTTCTGGTATACAAAATATCTTTTTCAGTTTCCGCATGTATTACATTATAAGCATATTTTAGGTTTATTTATTCAAAATGATCACTTCTAATGGTCATACCATCACATCAAATTCATTCATTTCCTATTATTTGATATTAAGGTTACTTCTTTTTTCCCCCCTCTTAGTGTTTACCAAATATTAAGGTTATTTCTGTAGTTTCTGTTATAGATGGTACAATCACGACCACATTCATGAATATACCTTTGAATTCTGCTGAATCACTTTCTTGAGGTAAATGTCAAAGGATGTTATTACTAAGCTAATGTGTAGAGATGTTTGTATTATTTGTGATTATTGCTATGTTATTTTTAAAAGGACTGTATCAAACCAATGTTCTCAGTAAATTATCAGTTTCACTCCAATATTACCAGTATTACATATCACACACCATTATTTCTATTAACTTAGTAGATATAAGTATATGCCATAAATTTGCTTATTTTATATTTCTTTAATTATAATAAGATACATATTTTTACTTTTTTATTCATTTCTATTTGCATTAATTGTTTGCTCAAGCTCTTTACATATTTATTATTGGTGGTTATTTTTCTTATAAATTTAAATGAATTTTTAATGAAATACATATTAAACTCTGTTAATTTCCTGGAAATATTTTTCTAGTTTATTTTCTTTTTTAGGTTTAGTTTTTAAATTAATTTTCATACAACTAAAAATTTTATATCTAATTGTTACATTGAACAAGCACAACCAGTTACTCAAGCAACTGTGCTTTTATTTCTCAATGTCACACTAAATTCTGTGGGCCTGACTTCTCTGACCTCTGAGACTTCTGGAGTCACTCTTACCCAACAAATGATCTCATGAGTGCTGAACATCACAAAACCTGATCTCAACTTAGAATTCGGATGTCGAAAAAGACATTTTGTAAAAACTGTAGAGTTTGGCTAAAGTAAATCTTTTGTCCTTTTCCTAGGTCAGCACTACTTCAATGTGGACAACTAGAGTATGTCTCCCTTTCTCTGCCTAGTATTGCTCCTCCTTATTCCCTAGCTTGACAGCCTTATGAGGAGCCAGCCAGCTTCTGTAACTGCCTCTCTTCCTCTGGTTCATCAGCAGCCAGTCCTGAGGCTTTCCTAGTATTTCCTAGCTTGTTAACTTGAACTTCTCCTCCTCCAGGATCAATGTGCAGACAGAGACAAAAGTTCTTAAGTGACCAATATGGTGCAGTCTGGGGCTGGTAGGTGTACAAAGGTGATCTTTTGAATATAGGCTCCCCATCAACCTCTGAGCATCTCCTATCTACAGTTCCCTTGAAATGGGACAAGGTATCTCCAAGCATATTCTGTGGAGTCAACCCCTTAGAGTGGAGAACTACCCTTGATTCTCTTTATAGAGGGTTGTTCATGACTACAAGAAGCCCTCCTGCACAGGACCGAGGGCAACCCCAGGCCAGCTTTTTTCATATGTGGCCCATACCTGGTTTCCAGGAAATACTCAAGTATCCTTCACCCCAACAAACTCGCGGAGAGCTAGCCAGCTTCTATAACCTCCTCCCTTCCTGTCCTGAGGCTTTCCTAGGCAGAAGCCAGATGCCACTTGAATTTCATGGGTCAGGTCAGCACCTTCCATCTTGGACTATGTAGGCAGGTGTAGGTGTACTCAGGGCACATCAACTTTTAAAAAATGTCTCATAAATCTTCTGTGATATGACCCTTTTATTACCTTGATATGGGTAGGAATTTTAAGAGTTGTCCAACTGGTTTTTAATAATCTTTGAAAATTGGCACCTTGTTCTGGCACACTTCTTTGGAAAATCACAGCACTGAATCTTGGCACCTCAGTTAAGACTTCTGATTTAATAGTCCGTTTAATGTATTTTATAATCAATCATGTGCTATTGAAATTTCTGTATCATTTAGAAACTGAAAATAGAACAGTTTACCCACATATCTTTCAATTAAGTTTTCTGTTGGGTTTCTTTAATTTAATATTTTTTCATTTAGATTTCCAATTTCAGCTAGATATGTTTTTCTTTTGGCATGTGCTATAAGATGTGGATCAATATTTTTAGGATAAGGTGTCTGGGACTAGCTAACTAATGGTTTTTTCTTATCCATGAATTCACTGGCATTAACAAAGATACAGATCCAAAGTGTCAAAGTATTGATAAGTACAAATGAGCTTGAAAAGAAAACAGGGTTTTACCCTGAAATCTACACAATTATGCAACACATATCAACACATTTATTCAAATGTTGTGTTTATTCCTCAGAATGCTTACCCTTTATTTCATTTTGAAAAGTTTATGTTCACGTATTATTTTCTTACAGCATGAGATTTATTTTTTTGTCTCTCCTTTCTTTCATTAACTAGTATTTTTTATTCTTGAATAATATTATGTTCTACTGTATAATAAGGTTGGGACCTTCTTGTTACTGCTTTGAGATTACCATGTGTTAGGTTCCAAATTATTGTCATCAGATTGAGGTTTTGATGTACATGACGTTAAGCTATAAATTAATTTATGAAGAATTATAATAGGAATAGCAAATTAAAACAAACATTAATCGTGCTTACAATAGACCTAGCACTGTTCTTATGTGCTTTTCACATATTAACTCATATAATTCTCAAAACAACCATGGTAGATGTAATTATCAGTCCCAATTCTTCCCTGTTTTGTATGTCCATAGCTTAGTTATAACATCTTCTGGGACGTATGTATTTCCCATCTCTTGACACTGGGCTTGGTCATGTGTTTTGCATTGGCCAATGGGATATAAGCAGATACTCTGAGTCTGATATGTGCTTCCTTGATGGGGCTTGCTCTCTTATACTTCAGCCATTGCCATGAAAGAACATGTGTCTACATCACTAATCTCAGGAGGACATGGGAAACACTTGGGGCCAAGCTGGCCCAATGCTTAGATTTGTAAGAATAAATTATTGTTGCTTTGAGTTTTGGGATGATTTGCTAAGCAGCATTATTTGGCAATAGCTAATGAGCGTGACACACTATGAAGTAGATACTATTATTATCCCTATTTTAGAGATGAGACAAATGAGGCAAAGAGAGGCTAAATCATTTAGCTAGCAAGTGCAGAGGATGGCTTTAGAGTCTATGCTCTTAACTATCTTTATAATATTTAGTTCTTAGTTTTGAAAAAAGTTTATTCAAGCAAGTTTATTCAAATTCTCTCATCTCCCCGTATAAATATATACTCTTATGAAGTACATATTAAATTTGAGGTCACTGAAGCTCAGAAAAGTTAAGTGAATTGCCATATATCTCAAAGACATAAAAGGAAGAGCCACGCCATGCAACCACATGTCTCATCTTGTTTATTTTAATGTTTATATTTTTTTGTGGTTATCAGTTCTTTTATACAGATTTCAGGGTAAAACCTTGTCTTCTTTTCAAGCTAATTTCATTTATCAATACTTTAACACTTTAGAACTCTATCTTTGTCAATACCAGTGAACTCCCACACAAGAAAAAGGCATTAGTTAGCTATTCACAGAGACCATATCTTTGTAAAGTAAAACTTGCTAGAATATGTGCCTTATGACACTGGTCTTCTTGATTACTCTTGACTCTGTCAACCTCTCCCACTCCCTGGTGTGCCGGCTTACTGGCCCTTGGCTATATGATATCCTGCTCTCTTATGATGTTCCTATTCTGCCTCCTACTTTTTGTACAGTCACCTGGTGTAACTCAACCTTGGTTTCCTCATATGTCCCTACCTTCATAGGGTGGTTACAAAGAGTGTGGGGATAGTTCGCATAAAACCACTTAGCATAGTTTGAAACCATACCATTACTAAGTAAAGCTCAATAAATGCTGCTATCTTTACAGTTACGTTTCTCTCATGACTTCTTGTCTCCTTATGGACAACATGTCATCTTCTATCCTTAAAGAGTTATCTCCCAGACCCCGTTCTCACTACTTATTCTCCACCTTTCCCTGGAAATTTTGTCTAAACTATCTAGAGGCCAGTGGAATTTCTCATCCTGCCCTCTTTCCTGAGGTGAAGGCCCATATATGCACTTCCCTACTGCACCCCTCTATTGGGATGCTTCATAGACCTCAAAATCAAAGTAATTTTTTTCCACCTATTCACCAAATCTGCTAAATTCCTTCAGGATTTCTACCATTATAAATGGCACCACTATTTATAGTTACTCAAACCAGAAACTAAGTATAGTCATCTATTCCTCCCTCATTTTTATTCTCCAATCACCAAATTCTATTGATTTTATCACTGGGTATCTTATTAATTCACATTATTTTTTACTGCTTCCTGGATGCCACATCAGGCACTTACTCTTGTTGATTAGCCTGACCCTGGATTCCACATCTGTCTAGACCCATTGAAACTAGACAGCAGCCCACTTCAATCTCAAGAGGTCAGTATCTCCCATCTCTGGCCCATGCCACAAGGAGAATGCCAGGAATCTTGCCTAAAGACTTCACTTTGGAGGAGCTGGATTTATAATTTAGCTTGTTACCTGGTCTTTTGTTTGAATGTACTCTGAATCCAGCAATGCCTGCACGGACTGTTGCCTCTGGCATCCACCCACTTAGGCTTTAATGCCTCTCCCTTCTTTTCTTGATCCTGGTGACTTGGCCATATCTCAACCTTGCTTCTTCCTGCCATCTGACAGAAATTAGGTGCTCAGCCCTCAGATGTTCCAACTCTAGACTTTCCCATTTGTTTTTCAGCTGTTTCCCATATTGCATTTGGTAAATGACTCCAACTTTACCGAGTAAGCAGTCCCATTAAAACTTTTTCATGATTTAGATTGTAAATCAGTGGTTTTCAAAACTCAACACACACAGGATCATCTGCAGCACTATCTGTAACATAAATAGTTGCAGACTGTGGATATTTTGATTTCGGTCTTAGGTCTGGGAATTTTCTTTTTTAAAAAAAGATCCTTAGGCCAGGCATGGTGGCTCACTCCTGTAATCCTAACACTTTGGGAAGCTGAGGTGGGCAGATCACCTGAGGTCAGGAGTTTGAGACCAGCCTGGCCAACATGGTGAAACCCTGTCTCTACTAAAAATAAAAAGTTAGCTGAGCATGGTGGTGGGCACCTGTAATCCCAGCTGCTGGGGAGCCTGAGGCAGGAGAATCACATGAACCCAGGAGTTGGACGTTTCAGTGAGCTGAGATCGCACCATTGCACTCCAGTCTGGGCAACAAGAGCATAACTCTGTCTCAAAAAAAAAAAAAAAAAAAAATCCTTAATGGATTCTAATGGCCAGGTAACTTCCAGAATTGATAGTCTAAACAGAAAATTTCTATGTAAAGAATATAGAATTTTATTTACAATTTAAGTAATAGGAGTGGATTTTTAAAATGTAGAAATTTTAGGATTTTCTTATCATAAAAATTTTGTTTAAAAGTCTGCTTTTGGGTAAAGACATTTGTTGAATGAAAGAAAGATCTTTTTGACAGTTTAAATTTTCTGAGTTTCTGATGTCAAATACCTTGCTATTTTTGAGTAACTACATTTATACATGGTTGGAACTTTAATTCTCCCACAGCATTCATCTTTTCTTGACAAATTATTCCTGTTACTATTCAACAGAGACTTTCCAAAAGAAGGAAGCTGTATTAGTCTGTTCTCATGCTGCTAATAAAGACATACCTTAGGCTGGGTAATTCATAAAGGAAATGGGTTTAATGGACTCAGTTTCACATGGCTGGGGAGGCCTCACAATCATGGCAGAAGGTGAATGAGGAGCAAAGTTATGTCTTACATGACAGCAGGCAAGAGAGTGTATCCAGAGGAACTGCCCTTTGTAAAACCATCAGAGATCAGGAGACTAATTATTTACTGTCATGAGATAGCGGCACAGGAAAGACTTGCCCCCATGATTCAATTACCTCCCACCAGGACCCTCCCGTGAAACATGGGAATTATGGGGCCTACAATTTAACATAAGATTTGGGTGTGGACACAGCCAAATCATATCATTCCAACCCTGGCCCCTCCCAAATCTCATGTCCTCACATTTTAAAACCAATCATTCCTCCCAACAGCCCCCAAAAGTCTTAACTCATTTCAGCATTAACTCAAAAGTTCACAGTTCAAACTCTCAACTGAGACAAGGCAAGTCCCGTCTGCCTATGAGCCTGTAAAATCGAAAGCAAGTTAGTTACTTCCAACATTCAATGGGGGTACAGGCATTGGGTAAATATAACAGTTCCAAATGGAAGAAATTGGCCAAAACAAAGAGGCTCTAGGCCCCATGCAAGTCCAAATTCCAACAGGGCAGTTATTCCATCTTAAAGTTCCAAAATGATCTCATTTGACTCCATGTCTCACATCCAGAGCACATTTATGTAAGAGATGGGCTCCCATGCCCTTGGGTGACTCCACCCCTGTGGCTTTGCAGGGTACAGCCCCACTCCTGGCTGCTTTCACAGGTTGGTATCAAGTGTCTGCAGCTTTTCCAGGCACATGGTGCAAGCTCTTGGTGGATTTACCATTCTGGGGTCTGGAGGACGGTGGTCCTCTTCTTACAGCTGCTGTAGGCAGTGCCCCAGTGGGGACTCTGTGTGGGGGCTCAAACCCTACATTTCCCTTCCACACTGCCCTAGCAAAGGTTCTCCATGAGGGCTCTATGCCTGCAGCAAACTTCTGCCTGGACATTGAGGCGTTTCCATACATCCTCTGAAATCTAGATGGAGGTTCCTAAAGCTCAATTCTTGACTTCTGTGCGCCCACAGGCCCAACACCATGTGTAAGCCATCAAGGCTTGGGGCTTGCACTGTCTGTAGCAACAGCCTGAGCTGTATGTTGGCCCCTTTTAGCCACAGCTGGAGCTGATGCAGCTGGGACGCAGGGCACCACGTCCTGAGGCTGCATACAGAAACGGGGTCCTTGGGCCCAGCCCAGGAAACCATATTTTACTCCTAGGCCTCCAGGCCTGTGATGGGAGGGGCTGCCGCAGAGGTCTCTGACATGCCCTGGAGACATTTCCCCCATTGTCTTGGTGATTAACATTCTACTCCTTGTTACTTGTGCAAATTTCTGCAGCAGGCTTGAATTTCTCCCCAGAAAATGGGTTTTACTTTTCTATTGCATAGACTGCAGATTTTCCAAACTTTAATGCTCTGCTTCCTCTTGAATGCTTTGTGGCTTAGAAATTTCTTCCCCCAGATACCCTAAATCACTTTTCTCAAGTTCAAAGATCTGCAGATCTCTAGGGTAGGGGCAAAATGCCGCCAGTCTCTTTGCATAGAAAGAGTGACCTTTACTCTGTTCCCAACAAGTTCCTCATCTCCATCTGAGACCACCTCAATCTGGACTTCATTGTCTATATCACTATCAGCATTTTGGTCAAAACCATACAACAAGTCTCTAGGAAGTTCCAAACTTTTCCACATTTTCATGTCTTCTTCTGAGTCCTCCAAACTGTTCCAACCTCTTCCTGTTACCTAGTTCCATAGTTGCTTCCACATTTTCAGGTATCTTTACAGCAACATCCAACTTTTCTGGTGTCAATTTACTATATTAGTCTGTTCTCATGTTGCTAATAAAGACATACCTGAGACTGGGTAATTTATAAATGAAAGAGGTTTAATTGATTCAAAGTTCCACATGGCTCGGGAGGCCTCACAGTCATGGTGGAAGACCAAGGAGGAGTAAAGTCATGTCTTACATGACTGCAAGAGAGAGAGAATATGCAGGGGAACTCCCCTTTATAAAACCATTAGATCTTGTGAGACTTATTCACTGTCATGAGAACAGCACGGGAAAGACCCTCTTCCATGATTCAATTATCTCCCACCAGGTCCCTCCCATGACACATGGGAATTATGGGAGCTACAATTCAAGATGAGATTTGGGTGGGCACACTGTCTAACCATATCAGAAGCAAACTCAACTTAACATTTACTAAACCAGAAAGTTAACCATCCTACTTGGTCTTGGTCAGAAAGTGAATGTTGCTTGTGATAACTTAATGGCTCAAAGCAGCCTAAGTTCCATAGCCTAGTAAAGAGTTAATAATACTTAATAAGGAGTTTATTATATGTCATCCATGTCAAAACAATCATATTAGGGTAAACATCTGTTTTAGACTATTTGTGTATTAATTTAAACACAGTGACATTCCTTCATTTTGAGTAGTTAATGTACTTATAAATGCAACCAAGCAGCAATTGGGTTTTAAATCTTTTTAATAGTCCGTAAATCTCTGGATTGGCGGTTTTCACTATTTTTAAACCTACACTTAGCTGATTCTTTTTGAAATTTGAGTATATGTTTAGTTGAAAATAAGTACCTACAGAAGAAACAGAAATGGTGTGGCAGGCGTGCTGTCCTACTAGGCATCCCTTCAAATATTTTTTTAGGTGTATGAAATTCATAAGCTATTCAGTCCATGCATACTGGGAGCCTGTGGGAAATGTCATTTTAATGGTGATATTTAACATGGATGTTTCAAAGAAATAGTGTTTAGCTACCTATTTTACTGCTTGCTTGTGATTTTCTTAGCTTTTATGTTGACTGACAGGCTCCCTATACCCAATCCTTCACTCCACTCTCCAACCTCTGGGCATCCAGTACCCTTCGTCTGCCCCTTGAGGAACCCCAGGCACCCTGTGGTACCTTAATCATACCATCCCTTTTTGTTGGTGGCCATTCTCCCAATTTAACCTACTCATTCTTTTCTATTATCCAGTCAAACAAGGTCCTATCTTGGGTCCCTTATTCTTTTGTCCATTTTGCCCCCCTCTTAGTTGATTTAATAAATGCTCTTCTCCCATCAGGTAACAAAACCAAAGCATAGTTTTTTAACCTAAGGAATATTTTGCTGCACAATTTTTACACACAGTGGCAGTTGTGTGATTCTAGTCTTTACTCCCTCAAGTCTCTCCCTGAAAATGCCCTGGGAATTCTTTTCCTATATTTTTCATCATGTCTTACTCTAATCAAGATAAAAACAAAACAAAACAAAACAAAAACCCACTAAGAAGTCAATAGGTTCAGTACCCTCAGAGTAAAGTTACAACTCTTCAAACTTTGATGAACTGAAGCAGCTCATTTGTAACTTCTATCCCTATAAATCTATCCCAGAAATCACCTCACTAAAATAGTTTATCATGTTATGTTCTACTCAAAGGATTTCATTCCTCCTAATGCCCTCAGAATCAAGTTCCAGCTCTTCATACTTTTCCAAAGTCTCTCAAATCTGGTGTCACCTGAACTTCCTAACATTTTTTTCCCATAATCTTCCAATCCAAACGTGTTCAGCAAAACTGACTTTCTCTTTTCTTTAACTTGAAATGTCCTTCCTTTAACTTTCTCTCCTACTTCCAAATTTTTATCATACTTTAAGGCATAGCTTCATCTCACCTCCTGATTAACCCTCACTTGAAGACTCAGTCCATATAGATTTCGTTTCTAGGCAGTTCTATTTTTCTTTTCTTTCTTTTTTTTTTTTTGTGACTCAAATAACAGCTTAAATTTTTATATAACCACTCCACAACCAGAGTTTGTGTGTAATATAGGCATATTCAAGCTGAAATAAACCTAAGATGGACGTCTGTAAGGGCAGCTGATGCCTGAATACTAAAATGCTGATTCTAAAATCAGGAAAGAACTAGTAAGTTACAGAGGGTCTTTAACTGGAGACTTCATGAGAATGCTAAAACTGTTGCTTAGAGCACATGAAACCCAATACTATAATGAGAAATGCAAAGCATATGTACTTATAATACCAGTATGTGCACTATAAAGCTTAGGGCATTCAATAGCCTCTGATGCCATTCTCCATGTCTTCCTTAGGGATGTGAAATAAGTCTTACCTACTGTGGGTAGGGCACTCAGCTGCCTTTGATTTTCCTCTTTGAGTCACGTCTCATTTGGCCTACTGTGGCATGGCCATTCTTGTTTCTTCGCTGTTATTAGTAATTGTAAGTAGTTCTTAGTCTTTCTTAGTGTTAGTGCTATTTAATCCAGAAATGGCCTTTTAGGGCCGGGCGCGGTGGCTCAAGCCTGTAATCCTAGCACTTTGGGAGGCCGAGACGGGCGGATCACGAGGTCAGGAGATCGAGACCATTCTGGCGAACACGGTGAAACCCCGTCTCTACTAAAAAGTACAAAAAACTAGCCGGGCGAGGTGGCGAGCGCCTGTAGTCCCAGCTACTCGGGAGGCTGAGCCAGGAGAATGGCGTAAACCCGGGAGGCGGAGCTTGCAGTGAGCAGAGATCCGGCCACTGAACTCCAGCCTGGGTGACAGAGCGAGACTCCGTCTCAAAAAAAAAAAAAAAAAAAAAAAAAAAAAAAAAAAAGAAATGGCCTTTTAGGACCTGAATTCTGTCCTTCTATCCTGAGCATAGAGTGTCTGCATGCCTCATGTGGGGATTAGAATTCTAACTCTGGCAGCTGTTTTATCTCTGTGCTATGTGGCTAGCAAATACTTTAAAGCCCATTTGTAGGAAGAATATCTTTTGTAAACCATCGGCTTTGAAGTCAGATTTCTAAGTCTAAGTTTTCTGTAGAAAGACAATGACAAACAAAATAACACGTCCTCAGTTTAAAGATGACTCCCCTGAACCACCCCACCCAGTAGTTGTACCCAGTCTATATTGTTTTTTGTGTTTTAAAATTTCTTTGAAAATGTTCCTTTTTTTCAGAACATTTGTATAGTAAGTAATATAGTAACTAACTATTGGAGTTGTAGAGTGATTCATTGATGAATGTATTTCTTCTCCACTCTGGTGTATATTTCAACAGAGCAGAGACTGATTTATTTCATCATTACCTTCCCATCCTCTAGCATTGGCCCAGCTCCCCAAATACTTGTTGAATGGAAGAATGCCTCATAAGGTTGATATAGAAGGAAAAGAAATAAACTGTATACAGCACTATATAAACAAACATACCCAGTCAGCCCTTCGTATTCCCAGGTTCTACATTATGGGACTCAACCAACTATAGACTGGAAACATTTGAGAAAAGAAGAAAACAATAAAAAATAACAATACAACAATAAAAATGATACACTCTAACAACTATTTGCATAGCATTTACATTGTATTAGGTATCATAAGTAATCTAGAGATGTTTTAAAGCATAGAAGATATATTAGTATGTAGGTTATATACACATACTGTACCATTTTACATAAGCGACTTGAACATCCATGAATTTTGGTATCCCTCAGGGTTCTGAAACTAATCCCTAATAGATACAACTGTTTATGTGTGTATGTATCAGTATATAGAGTACTATGGTTAGTACATGGTAAGTATTCTAAACATTTTGATTTTTTATTATTATTATGGCTTGGAACCTCAACTGAAAATGTGCCTCCTTCTCATACAGAACATGGATACTTCTTGTGCTATGTCACAAGAAGTCACTATCTCCCCAAATAAAAGGCTAGATTGATCAGAGTGTTTGCATCTTTCCCATTCAAGCACCTGGCTAGCCCCATTAGGCCTAGAGCCCTACCTCTCAGTGCCTTTCAATCCCCTGACACTCAGTACTCTCATTACATATTTAGTGACTTAATTTACAGAACTGCTAAACTCACCTTTCTGAACATGTCTTCTAAGACTCACTGTCTCTCCCCAGATTAGCCAGAAAGGCTACAGGGAAGAGCAGAGACTAGAAGGCCTACAGCAGCTAGCAAAGTTAACTTCAGGGAGCACCATCGCGCCTTTCAAAGTTCCTATTTCACAAAGTTTTGCCTGGGAACTCAGCAGGAACAGGAGAGAATTAAAAATAAATGACTAAATGAAACCTAGATTTATGTTTCAGTCAATTGAGAGAATCTGACATGGTAATGTGCCAGCCCACAGTAGGTGTTCAGTAAGTAACTTGAATAAATTTGGTGCTAGAAAAAATGTCTCAGTGGCTCTTGGCATCCATTGCCTCTTCTATAAAGAGAGACTGTACTATACATCCCTCTGCCTTTGAGCAGGGCTTTAAAACTATGACTCTAGTAAAATCAAGAGTATTTTCACAACCACGACAAGTTTTTACAATGGTTTTACTCCACACAGTAAAAAAGAAAGAAAGAAATGATGAAGCTCCCTGAATTACTGGATGGGAAACACTGGCTTCTTTAATGCAGGAAAGCAGACTGGCTTCGCGGTTCTTGAAGGAGAAACGCATAACTCTTCCTCTCCATGCTCTTGGCTGGAGACACCCTGTGGGTAAGTTAGGGTAGAGGTAAGAGGGAGCGGGCAATTCCAGTATCTTCACATAGGGAAAAGGTAACGAAGAATCAGGCTGTAAAAGCCAACTATTGGGAGAGGAAATAAAACTTAAAATTTGTCATCATTAGTGGAAAAAAAAAAAAAAAAAAAAAAGGAGGTAGGGACAAAAGGAGTAAGAAAATGATGGGGGTGGGGAAACTAATAAAGGAAAACCTGAAAAGGAAGTTGGAGAGAGGAAAGAGTGTCCTACGCATTTTGTTTTTACTCCTGCTCTTTCTCTCTGACTCCCTCCAGAAGCCAGAAAAAGTTTGCAAGCGCAACTTTAGGGATGGGAGACAGGGCTCTTCACCAACAGACCCACGAAAAGAAGCGCCTTCACCATTCCCCATTCGCGCCGCCGCCGTCCTTTCCCTCTCGCGGGGTGATGGGCAGGAGGCAACACTCTTGGGACGCGGTAGCTCAGCCGGATACCCCGGAATCCCGTCAGGCTCGAGCAGCACGCAGCTCTCCTTCTGGCAAAGCCTCCTCTGCCTTGGCCATCCACCTCCCGGAAAAGAAAAAGGAAAGATCGAGCCTCTAAACCGTCCTTTCCCCCTCCCCCTCTTCCCGGGGGAGCTAAGGAAGAAAGTACCGTTCTGTGATTCACTGGAGAGAAAAGAGGGAGGAGGCAAAAGAACTCGGAGTGCCAAAGCTAAATAAGTTAGCTGAGAAAACGCACGCAGCTTGTAGCGCCTGCGCCGGGTGCGCCAGCTCCGCAAAGGCCAAACGGGCTCCGCGCTGGCCGGCCACGGCGCTAGGGACCCGGGTTTGGCCTTCAGGCTCCCCAGCAGCCGGGAAAAGGAATTGCTGCCGGGAGTTTCTGCAGAGGTGGAGGGAGATCAGGAAACGGCTTTTTCCTCACTTCGCCGCCTGGTGAGTGTTGGGGAGATTGGCAAACGCCTAGGAAAGGACTGGGGAAAACAGAGAGCCCTGGGAAAGTGGAGAAGGTGATCAGGAGGCCGTCCACTACGGCAGTTTATCTGTCCGATGAGAGCCCGACGCGACGCGTCCACTTCGCAGTTCTTTCCAGGTGTGGGGACCGCAGGACACACAGCCGTTCCCACTGCCCTCCGTACCAGCACTGCCAGGACAGTCAGCTTTGCTCCCCAACGTCGAGGGCGCTCTGGCCACGAAAAGTTCCTGTCCAGTGTGATTCTCAATTCCTTGCTTGTTTTTTTTCTCCAGAGAACTTTTAGGGGGAGATATTAACTTTTTTTTTTTTTTTTCTTATGTGGAAGCTGCTCTAGGCAGTGGGGAGGAGGAGGAGAAAGTGAAATATGCTGGAGAAGAGCGAGCCCTCCTTGTTCTTCCGGAGTCCCATCCATTAAGCCATCACTTATGGAAGATTAAAGTTGTCGGACATGGTGACAGCTGAGAGGAGAGGAGGATTTCTTGCCAGGTGGAGAGTCTCCACCGTCTGTTGGGTGCATGTGTGCGCCCGCAGCGGCGCGGGGCGCGTGGTTCTCCGCGTGGAGTCTCACCTGGGACCCGAGTGAATGGCTCCCAGGGGCTGTGAGGGGCATCCGCCTCCGCCTTCTCCACAGGCCTGGGTCTGTCCTGGAAAGATGCTAGCAATGGGGGCGCTGGCAGGATTCTGGATCCTCTGCCTCCTCACTTATGGTTACCTGTCCTGGGGCCAGGGTTTAGAAGAGGAGGAAGAAGGGGCCTTACTAGCTCAAGCTGGAGACAGACTAGAGCCCAGCACAACTTCCACCTCCCAGCCCCATCTCATTTTCATCCTAGCGGATGATCAGGGATTTAGAGATGTGGGTTACCACGGATCTGAGATTAAAACGCCCACTCTTGACAAGCTCGCTGCCGAAGGAGTTAAACTGGAGAACTACTATGTCCAGCCTATTTGCACACCATCCAGGAGTCAGTTTATTACTGGAAAGTAAGTGTTCCTACTTCTTATATTTATTCTTTGGAGAAATCTTAAGCATTTAATTAAGATCCAGCTCCAAACTTAAGGGAGTAACAGAAAATATGGGGAACAACTGAATGAATGAAGAATGAATGAATGATATATGTTATTGGGGTACCGTGTTAAAATGGATACAATGTTAATGATCTTAATTTTCTAGTCACGAGTGTAGTCTAGTTTTCCTTTTTACAGAGTCAATTGTAAGTTTTTAAATGAGATGAGAATGTATAAATACCCACCAACCAGAGATTTCCAGAAATGGTCTCCTATTCCAAATCTATTCTACTTTTGAGCATGCTCAGATTTTGTTTCAGATGTCATACTAGAATTCACACTCACCATCACTGATAAGAAAGATCAAAATTTTATTTTACTCTTGGTGCATTTTTAAATCTAGAATTGAATTATCAGAGAAAATGAGCCAACGAAACAGATATAATGTAAAATATGACCAGTTTATGTACGACTCTGCTTTGGTCTTTGATGGGCCATTTTCTCTTATGAGACCCTCTAATGAAGGCCATATTTAATTACCAAAGCAGTTCTCAAAAGGCAAGGAAATACAATGGTAAGTGCTCAAGAGGAGTCAAACTTCATCTGCAGTTTTCTGCTGCTCTCCACAGGTCTGGAATTTTCTGAGTAACCAACAGAAATCAGACTATTTGTATGTTTAAGTAAAGTGCTTTTCATATTGTTGCTGTTTTGCTAAATAGCTAAATCTTCTACTTAAAATGTTCACGCATTTTCATATTTTTACTGTATCCTATCAGAACATAGGCTACTGTAATTGATTTGGATGTACAAATTCAGCCTGTGGAACAAAGATAAACTAGGAAGGGCAGGGGTTAAGCTGGACAGAGGTAGAAGAAAGGCCTTAGCCATTTCAATCTATGTCTTGTGATTTCAGTTGCAGGACAGGGAACCCTTGCTTCTGTGAAGTTGTTCTTGGAATTGGATCCTATAAAAGTAGCCAGTATCCATTGGAAAAATAAAGACTATTTTGTAAGAATCTCTGTCTTGCAGAGACTTTTGCTTACAGCATGATTTCCACTGCTTAGCAAACTGTCAGAACTTAGCATCATTGCCAGAAAAGAAAAAAATTATTATCCTTCCGTCTCCTGAGAATGAGAAAAGTCTCACTGTACTTCAGAGTCATTTTAAAGGTTAATTGTGGCATCAGAAAATCAAGGGTATTTGATATTTATAAAGGAATAGATTATTGGCTGGAAAATAATAAGTCCATCTGGTGGCCTAGAGGTCAAGTTCTTCATGTTTAACCCCAAACACACTTATATTTGGCTCATGAAATAAATGTCTCACAAAGCTTCACTGGACCTCTTCAAGTAACTTATAGAATTTAGATTTACACAGATAGCCAACAGTGGTTGAAAATATGTAACTGAACTATATGAATTTATTTTTCACAATAAAGCGTATGTTCAAGACTTTTCACCAAACAAGAAAATTTGTTCTTAAACATTATCTTGCATTGAAACAGTATGTAGGTTTTATCTTTTAACCATTATGTTTACTTAATAAAATGAAACAGGAACTAAGCTGAAAATATTTCCTAATTTTTTCTCTTTGGTGAAAGATTAACTTCTCTGTAATTTCAATGCAATCAAACATCTGATGAGATTTCTTTTCTCATTAAAAATTTTCATTCAGTGCAACAGGTTGTATAACTTTTATAGGCAAAAAGTACAAATAGCTACTGTGATTTGATTTAAATTTCTATTTGAATTAAACATTTGTATACCTTTTCACTTGCAATTTCTCCTTTTAGACAAATTACTGGAACCCTCCTTTAAATGAACACAGATGTAAGAAATAAAGCGGTTATGGAAGCCCAGTTCTGGACTCATTAACCCATTTATGCCTGAGGTTTCAATTTTTTGAATTTTTGCAATCAGACTCTGGTAATGATCTTGAGCAGTAGTATATAAATAACTCCCACATGCTTAGAATTCCAATAATGGAACACTAGGCATAAATGAGTTAATAATGCAGGTCCCAGAGAATATGGTCATTTGTTCTCTCTGTGAACACATGTCTATGCCTTGTGGATCTTCTAAAAAAAAAAGGAAGCAATAAAAAAACTGAAACGAACTAAACTATTTTAAGGGAAATAAAATGGGTTATGAGAAGTGTGACATGATTCAAATATCTTCACATGACAAAGAGTTTACATAATTAAAGCTGAAGTTACTTTTGATACTGTTAACAAAACAGCCCTCCCTTTATATTTTTCTGGAGTCAAAAATTAAAAATCTATTTTCTTTTACTACACAAATCTATAACAAATTGCAGATTCCCTTAATAATTTACATCATACTAGTCTGGCAATATTGAATATCAGCCAGCCTGTCAATAAGCATTCATGTGTACAGACCCCTGCATTGGAGCTATGAAGAAGAAACAAGAAATAAGCCCTAATCTCTGGATAGTAGTTCTCAAGCTGTAGTGTGCAAAAAGAATCAGTCCAAATGCTAGTTAAAATGCAGATTTCTGGGCCCTTCAGCTTTGGTTAGGTCCAGGGTTGAGTCTAGAAATCAATAGTGATTTAGTGAGCATGTCAGGTTATTATGATGATGACATTATCAAAAATAAATTAAGACTGTTAGTATTAATTGTTACCATCTGCTGAGCAGTCACTGTGTTAATGAATTTTATGTGCATTGTCTCATTTAATCCTTCTAACAACTTTAGATAGTTGCTATTGTTATTCCCATTTTATATTGATGTGGCAACAGATTCCAAGAGGGGTAGTAATGTAGGGATTCTATGCACTGGGCTTTGAGAAACAGCATTCTAGGTGTTCACAGTTGTCCTGATGAGATAAAAGGTTGATTGGGAAAGTGACTGCCTGTGTTTGATTTATTTCAAAGTAATTTACTCACTTTTGTTTTTACAGTTTTGCAAATAAAGATATGAATTAAAAATATCTTTCTTTTCTTAAAAGAGAATATAGTGAAGGCTTCATAAAGAGAATTATAAGTTTTGCAAAACCTAGACTTGTTTTATGCAGACTTTAGAGAAGGAAAGGTTGACAATCTGAATTGAATTCATATCTTTGATAGTAATTTTGTGTTTTTACTATTTTGTTACTCATTTATCCCACTTGAAATACCATGATGATCACTGTTAACAAATGCAAAGGTGACTCAAATAATGTTTATTTCTAATAGGATATTTGATAAATTCGCTGTGCTTAAAACAACCCCCTACCCAACTGGTACCCCTCACCATGGATAATCACTTTCCCAATTTCTCACACCTTAAATTAATTTTGCCTGGTTTTGAACTTTATACAAATTGAGTTACAGAGAGGATACTCTTCTATGTCTGGTTTCTTTTAGCATTATGTTTGTAAAATTTTTCAATGTTGTTTCCTGTATATATAATTTATTCACTATCATTGAATAGTATTCCTTTGCATAAGCATATTACAATTTATTTACCCATTCTACTGTTAATAGACATTTGGGTTGTTTCCATAGTTGGGTTATTATAAACAGTGCTACCATAAAAATACTTGTGTATGTTTCTTTGTGAACATAGGTATGCATTTCTTTTAGATATCTATCAAGAAGTGGAAATCCTGGGTTAAAGGGATGTGTATATTCAGTTTTGGTAGATACTGCTCAAGTTTCCCAAAGTGATTCTACCAGTTTATACTCTCACCAGTAATTGTATAGAAAGTTCTACTTGCTTCATATCTTTGTCAACATTTATTATTATCTTTCTTCATTTTAGCCACTCTGGTCATTATTCACTGCTACATCATTATGGTTTAAATTTGCATTTTCCTGACAATTAATAAAGTTGAGCATCTTTTCACATTTTTATGAATCAATTTTATATCCCCTTTAAAGAAGTATTTATTCAAATATTTTGCCTATTTTCTCTTTAGATGATTGTTTCTGCCTTATTAATTTGTGGTAGTTATTTATATATTCTATTCCTTTGTTAGAGATTTGTATTGCAAGTCTCTTTGCCCATGCTGTGGCTTGCTTCTTCATTCTCCTCAACAGTGTTTTGGTTTTTTAGTGTATTTTTTTAGTGGTTGTGGTGTGTTTGGTTTCTTTAGTTGTTTTTCTTTTTCTTTTTTTTTAATTAACAGATTTTAATTTTCTTGTAATCCATGTTATAATCTTTTTCTTTTTATGTCCTATTGAAGATATTCTCTCTACCCCAAGATCATGACCATGGTCTTTTATCCCTAAGAGTTTTATTGTTTTGTTTTTATATTTAGATTATGATTCATCTGAAATTAGTTTTTAGTATGGTGTAAATGAGAGTTCAAGATTAGTTTTTCCATGTTTATACCCATTTGACCTACACTGTTTATTAAAAAGACCATACCGTCTCCATTACACTGCAGCATCACTTTTTCATAAGTCAGATGAATGCACATGTTTGGTCTGTTTCTGCACTTTTCCATTCCAATTCTCATTGTTTTCACTGTTTAGCTATTTGTTGTGTCAATGGTATATTCTCTTAACTACTATAGCTTTCTAATAAATTTTAATATCTTGAATGTAAATCCTCCTGCCTGTTCTTCAAAATTGCCTTGGCTATTTTTTACCAGTTCATTAATTTTCCTAGGAAAGAAGAGAGAGTATAGATGTACAGATGCAAATAGCTTGGAAGATTTGGTTTTGGGACTCTGAAGTAGTTCTCTTCTGAATTATCCTACTTTCTAAGTAAAATAATAAATGAGGTAATTAGCTGAGAATGAAGATCTGAAGGTTTAACGAGTGATGGAGAGAGATACAAAATATCTGCTAGGAGAGTGAGAAAGTGAATTGGGTAAAGAAATGCAGTAAAAATACTGGGCTGTAATGAGAGCCCACTTGAGATTTGTGGTCATAAATTTTAACAGACATCAGGCATTTTTTGTTTGTTTTTCTCCCACCCTTCTTGGTGCTTGTGTGCAGAAGTACAGTTGAAGAGGTGGAATTAACTAGTTTTTGAGATTTGCCAAATAAATAGCATGGTGGATCGTGGACTCTTTGCAAAGAAAGGGGGAATATTATAGGGGCTTATGTTCTCTTAAAAAGTGCTGGGGTCAATAAATTAACTGTCTGTATGTCGTTGAAATGAGAACACTACAGTAAACTTACAAAGTTGAAAACATAGATAATAGTGATTGAGAAAGTATATGCATGGGATCAAAATTTAGTTATGTAGTACAGGTTTTGAAAATTACAGGGTAATGAGTGCTAAGGTTGGATGGGGGAAAACATCTTTGGAAGTAAGGAAAGCAAAGTATTTGAAGTACAGAGTGTTGAATAATCACTCCCATGGATATCCATTGAGAAATCACTGAGAACAAAAAGAGAAATAGTAGCAAAGAGGACAGCGAGCCAGTGCTGGGATCATCTATGAATGAGTGCCAGTGAGAAACTAAGATGGCACGCATACCTGCTCCAGGTTCTGTGAATATTGGGATGTGAGTAAAAACCCAGCCCCAACTTGAAAATATGGCAGGGACAGCCAGCAATTAATTACAGCAAAAAGGTACAGGGGCTGTCCAGGGAAGAGATGAAGTTAAAGAGGATTTTGCTTTGAGACCAGACTGCACAACATAGTGAGACCCTGTCTCTAAAAATTAAAAATAATTAGCTATGTGTGGTGGCATGCACCTGTAGTCCCAGCTACTAGGGAGGCTGAGGTGAGAGGATCCCTTGGGCACAGGAATTTGAGGCTGCAAAGAGCTATGATTGGGCCACTGCACTCTAGCCTGGGTAACAGAGCAAGACCCCGTCTCTTAGAAAACAGAAGTTTTAAGGAGGATTTTGCTAAGTAACAGTGGGGATATTGGAAAGTGTTAGGGAGTTGGGATGGGGAAAGGATTGAGTGAGAGTACAGGAGGGACATATACATATAGATATTAGAATCTGAATGAAAGCAAATATATTGGAAAGTTTGGAGTTTTGGTAAAGACTTAAATAAACAGGGATGAAAAGCATGGTGGGATTTTTTTTTCCAGATAATCTCTTAGAAAGTGGTAAGTTTCTGGTTTTAATTATAGCCTCTTTCTGGAGATTGACTCAGCTGGGCCTTGCCAGCTATAGCCACACTGTATAGTCAGTCACTCAGTTGGGAGCTCTGGTGGCCTAGTTTGGTCTAGGAAGATAGGGTCCAGATAGGCCTCCTCTGTGGATGGCAGTGGCCTGTCAAGGCGGGGGAACGTGTCTTCCAGTTTACAAAATATTGCTTTTAGATATTAAATTTTCAAGTTAGAATTGTCCTAGTGTAGGAAACCCTGAAAAAGTAACTGAATTCTTTCAGCCACTCTGATAGGAGAAAGAGTCAAGTAAGCTTAGGGGAATAGAGTTTGATTATTTCATTTCATAAGCATGTGTGTACACACACACTCATTTCCCATCAGCTTATTGTAAACATCACAGTCACGCATGCTTCCTCTTCCATCCACTTCTTTTATTCAAGACCTAGTTTTAAGCAGCATGTTACACCCAGACAATACTCAATAAATATCAATTATATTAGTTATATGAGTTCAGTCATTACTTTCATAAATATTTAGTTGATACTTAAACATTTAGAAAAATTTACATGTTTACTGTTAGAAGTTCAGGAAAAACAAGAGTTTCCTTCAAGCCTTACTTTGACTCTGTAAAATGAATATAACAAATGGAGAGGGTGGCTTTGACACCTCACACATCCATTTTAAAAAGAATGGCTCAATAGTCAAACCATTTGACAAAGAGCTGCCAATTCCTATTTGACCATATGGGTTTTCGGATACTAGAATTGTGGTCAAATAAACTATTGGCACACTCTTAAGCTCAAAGTCCATAATTTTCAAGAGTCTTTTTAAAAAGCCATTGAAGTGAATCCCTATTTGGTAATTCTGTTGAGTTTCCTAAATAGCTGTACTTAAAGGTGGAAATTATCCAGTTGCAGAAGGCTGACAATATCTTGTGTCATCCAAATGACCTGTCTTAGAAATCAAAGATAAGAGGACCAAAAGACCTAGAGCCCCTGTTTTGAATATGAGCTCAGTATAAAAGTCTTTTTATTTCAAAGTTTGGCTTCATTCAGTTTTTTCCTATGGCAATATTCTAAAATTAATTTTTATTTCTTCTTTTCCTGTAAGTACTTTACCTTGATGTAATTAGAGTTTGTTTCAGTGTTCTTTTATAATTCTAGATATATTCCCAGTAGTGTTACCTCATTGAGGCATTTTTTCCATGCCTTACTGTAAAAAAAAATAATAATAATAATGAAAGACTTTCTGCTTCTCATCTTTTAATCTCTCTTCTATCTTATTTATTTATTTATTTATTTATTTATTTATTTATTTATTTATTTTTTTTTAGTGTTTTTTGAGATAGGGTCCTGCTGTGTCACCTAGGCTGGAGTGCAGTGTCATAATCATGGCTCACTGCAGCCTCAACCTCCCAGGCTCAAGTCATCCTCCTGCTTCAGCCTCCCAAGTACCTGGAGGACTACAGGTGTGCACCATCATGCCTGGTTAATTTTTGCATTTTTTGTAGAGACAGGGTTTCACCATGTTGCCCAAGCTGGTCTCTAACTCCTGGGCTTAAGTGATCCACCCACCTTGCCCTCCCAAAGTGCTGGAACTACAGGAATGAGCCACCTTGCCCAGCCCCTGTCTCCTCTAATTTACCCAACACATTTGATTTACTAAAACTGACTCTCATGACATCACCATTCTCAGCAAACATGCTCCCTGTTCCCCCACTGACTCCAAAGAATAGGAAAATAAATAATTTTATACTGAAGGCCTTCTTGTGCCATTTGTTTTTCAGACATCCTGTTATTTGATCTTCACATTCACACTGAAGGTAAAAATTTTTTATTTGAAAAATATTTCTCAAATATTTTACAAATGTCCACATTTTATGGATGGCATATGAACATTTTAGAGAAATTACATAAATTGATCATGGTCACACAGTTTCTTGAGCAGCAGAGCTATTTGAACCTTAACTTGTGTGACTTTATTATTTTTCATCACCCCATTCTGCCTCCTATGAAAATTATGAACACCTCAGTCCAGTTATTAAACAATATTTTTAGCCTTATCTTTCTCCTTCTACCTTCAAACTCTACACCAGAGAAATGGATGATTCACAGTTTCTCAAGAACATCTCGATTTCCTCTCTTCTTTGGCTCATTCTGTTTTCACTCCTTGGAATTTACACCCTATCTCTCTTTGCCCAAATCCCAACCACTCATTAGGACTCACCTAAAATACCACTTTGCTTATACAGCTTTCCATGATTCCTTAGCCGGAAATCATTTATTTCAATGATGAGCTTTCGTATTCCTTTCTGTAACTGTCTCATTAGGCATGATTTTCCACTCCTTCACAGCTATTACTGAACCTCTTATTTCCCTTGCTGGTCCCCTAAGCAACAAAGCTGATTTATAATCTCCATAAATCTCACAGCACCCAATACAGTGTTTTGTACT
Organism: Papio anubis; assembly: GCF_008728515.1. Classification (NCBI taxonomy): domain Eukaryota; kingdom Metazoa; phylum Chordata; class Mammalia; order Primates; family Cercopithecidae; genus Papio; species Papio anubis. Next base: position 75,105,043 of record NC_044978.1, read on the forward strand.
AATAGGCACTAAGTAAATGTGTGAAGAATGAATGAATGAATGAATGAATGAATGAATGAATGAATGATTATTTATTTACCCCTGGCAGTCAATATGATCAAGAAGAAGTAGCATATAATTTATATTAAGGAAATATGAGTTACAGTACAGTGCTGATTCAACAAATTACTGACTTTGACCTTGAATACATTTTTTGATATTTCTGAGATGCATTGTTTTCATCTATAGAATCATAGTAATGATATTATTTACTTACCAATCTTAAAAGTTATTCCACTCATCAACTGACATAACATATGTGAAAGTACTTAGAGAATTTTACATATTATTTAATTTTAAAGTAAGCATTCTTTTAAATTTAGAGTTATGTCTCCATAATTGTAATCATATACAAACCTTACAAGAAGTGGCTTTTATTCTTTTTTAGAGCTTTCTGTAAGTATAGTCATAGCTCTCATCCAACTTTAATCTGTTGATTTAAAAAAGGGTTAAAATTAAACCTCATATGTTTTAATTTTAATATGTTTTATCTGGCATGGTATTCTGCATGATATTGTTGGTTCTGAGATGTCCAAAAAAGGTGACTGGGGTGTATTTTTTAAGGTCTCTGCACTTGCAAACTGTTTTAGTTGTTGGTTGTCATGCTTGGCAGAATCTACTGGAACCCTGCTAAGCCTGTGACAAGTGAGAGCAAATGTATATTTAAACAGTGATGTCAAAAGTATAACACTAAATGAGGCATTGAAAATAGGGTAATGGAAAGGCCAGTAATTAATTACTTCGAATTCCTTCAATGAAAAATGTCAAAACATGTTATTGAATATTATTAATATATCTTGTCCAGCTTTGAATTCCAGCTCACCCTGGGACTACTAGTCAGAAGGTACACAATGGTTTTGAATTAATATATTGTTCTAGTTTTCATAGGGATTGAAACATCTGTGCTCTATGATCACTGTTTCAATAACCTCCTAAATTATTATATTGCTTACAGCATCTGAATCCACCTCTACAATAAGACCTAAGTAAAATTCCTACAATAGTCGAAATAATGACACTTCCCCGCTTAAAATTTTTAGAAGTTTCCACTACTTGGAGACTAAAGCATAATTTCTAAGCATTCCATATAAGGGCCTTCAAAATCTGGCCTCTGCTAAGGTTCTGCTGCAATCTCCCAACAATTTTCCATTTATACCTTCTTTGGATTATCAGTGCCAGAGTACTTGTACTTTCCCACGAGGGCTGCATCCTCATACCACCCTGTTTCCTTCTAAGCAGGGCTTCCTTTGGTAGAACGTTCTTCGTTCACCTCTGGGAAAACATCATTGCATCTTTCTAGACCCTCTACCACCCTCATCTCCTCACCAATGCTTTTCTGATCCCACCTCAGGCAGAGTCAAGTGCATTCTGCTCTGTTCCTATAGTCTTTTCTGCATTCCTCTGTTTCAGTTTTTATACTTAGTTACCTCTTTCCTCTTAATCCCTAAGTGTACAAGAATACACTAAATTATAAACTTCACATAGTCTAATTAAAAAAACACATAAATATTATACGTATATACAAATCTCTCTCACATATATGTATGTATATGTGTGTATATATACATATATGTATATGTATACGTGTGTGTGTGTATATATACATATATCACAGTGATTAAAAGCAAAGAACTTATGTGACGTCAGCCATATAACTTCAACTAGCTATCCTTCAGTTTTTTCATGGGAAAATGGGGATGATCATTATAGTACCTCATGGGGTTTATTATGAGGATTAAGTAGAATTGTGTACCTAAAGCATTTAGAACAGAGCCTGCCACATAGAAACCCATATAACTTGATAATCTTGGTTACCTCCAGGCTGGGAAACTTTAAGTTAACCCATAAATAGTTAATGAATGTTTGCTGATAAGCAGACTCTCAATAAACATTTATGCAATAATTAAACCAAGTGAAAAGCTCTGAATGAGAAAATATTCAAAAACTACATTAAGTGTTTTATGACTGACATTGAATATGTCAGAATGACATTTTATATTCATTCTGAATTTTAGGAGCTTTCATATTTTTCATCTGTTAGTACAATAGCTTAAAATCTAAGGGAATGTTTTCATTTAAAAATTGTTAACATCATATTACCATTGCTCATCAACTGAGATATGATGCCATATTTGATAGAGTTGGATGAACATAGATATTCAGATTGGTAGCAAACTTTAGTAATTGTTCAAGCATAATTTTAAGTTATATCATATTCAGAGAGAGCAGTTATTTTAAGTGGAAGTTATCTGAGAAGCAGGAGGCATAGGATTGGATACCTATGTCTAACCCCAGCTCCACACTTCGAGTGAAACCTTAGGTTACTTAAAGCCTGTAGATCTCCTCATCAAATGAGAGTAGTAGGAACTTAACAGACCATTCATTCTGGTATATTTATCTTATTAAATAAGACCATAAGGGAGAAAATACATAGAGCATTACCTGGCATATAATAAATGCTCGATACATTCTAAGTTTTAGATTTAACTGAACTTTCAGGGAACTTATTTTGAATAGAAAGGGAAAAGTATTTCCGAAGTCTCAACTACTCTAATAAATTTTGTTCCAAATGGGCATATGTAGAATCCATATCAGAAATGACAGCATACTTACAAACCTTTTAGTTTTACCTTATGTAAGCTTTACACACTTTTTCTTGGGTGTAATAAGATGTGGCAGCCAACAAAGAGTGATAGAATTTTTAGAGTTCAAAAAGATGTTGAATATTATTTTTCCCAAAACCTTCATTTTATAACAATGAATTCTCTCTCCACTGACTGAATTTAATCAATAATAAAATTTCTCTATCCTATCACCAACACCAAATCTACCAACCAACTGGGCCTCTTAGGGAGACATGCCAGAAAATAATCACTAGGTCATTGTCCTCTTCCTGAGGAGATACCATGATATGCTTTTCTTAAAACTTGGTTATTCTCAAGCTTAGTAGAGAGGGTAAGGACCAGCCATAGATGAGAAAGAGGATGTGGCAACTGACTGGACCCTGTCAGAGTGCTGAATTGTTCCATGCACAAAGCCCAGATGGGCTTGATAGGCATGGTTTGGCAACATTCAGTGCCCAAGAAGGTCCAGCCAGCAGTTGGACACAGCAGCAAAAATTTGGGTGGCAACCAACCCTTGATTAAATTAAATTCATAACCACAAATCTAAAATAGGCACTAAAATATGCCAGCAGTTTTTTTACCTTCTTATTTTATGTGTCCCATTCTTCAGAACTACTATTTCCAAATTTCTCATCTCCTCAAACTGCTAATATCCTTTCATCAGCTCATTGCCTTACTTCAAAATTCCATTGAGAATTAGAAGCAATAATAAATTAGCCCTTTCATTACCAATATCAAGTTTACCAACTTACTAGCATTGACAGCATATGTGCAGCCTTCCTTTTCAAGTAGGCATTAAGGTACATGCATCAGTCAAAGACCCATGCCTCCCCAAGCCACTTTTTTCCTCCTGAAGGACTTAGTTTTTACAATTTTACATTCTTTCTTTGTCATTTTCTATCTCTAGTAAAGCACTTCTACCATCACATAAATGAGTTTAAGTTCCTTCTATCTAAAAATAAACTAAAACAAAGTGCACAATTTACTTGATTCAATTTTTCTGCACTTGTACCTAGCAAAAATTCATGAATTATATATATAACTCCATTTCAATTATTAACCTATAATATATTAATACATACTGTAAATTTGATAGCATACCTGTATTATAATATTAATTCATCTCTACTATAATCTATACTATAATTGAAAATTTTAAAACAAATTTATAATGTATTAGAAATTTATTTAAAACATTATCCCTAATCTTCAATCTGAAACCAAAGAATTTTTACATTGTTTTATCAGATTTTTAAAAATTACCTTTGGGGTTGAACATTATGAGGTTAAAGACTGTTATATCCTTTGAACACACCAGGTTCTTGCACAGGATAAGGTCATAATGAATGTATGTGAACGGAGTGATTTGGACTCAAATTAAAATTTAATTTGGTTTAGATATTTTTTAAATAATTTTGAAAATTATTTTGAAGATTATTTTGAAAATAATCTCCAATAATAATCAAATAAACTCAAACATTTGAAATCAATTTTTTACTCTGTTCCTAGTTTGGCTATCTTTGTAACTCTGTAGTTTAGTCGTACATTTTTCCTAACTAAAAGATTTAGTTGAGCATAAAATCTTGTTAATAGCAATTTAACATTTATTTGGCATGTATGTGCTAAGAAATATACCTTATGTACATTACCCTCTAATATATATTCTTAGTACATCTATCTCTAAAAAATATATTTATCTCTCTATATATGTGTATATCTATATCTGTATCTCTTTTATATATTCTCCAAGTCTCATAACTCTAGAGTAATTATTATTATCCACATTTCACACTTGAAGAAATCAAGCTCAGAGAAGTAAGGTATCTTGACCAAGCTCCCATGTAAGTAATGAAGCTAGGATTCCAACTCCAACACTATGATTTTTCCATGACATTATTCAGATGGCTGACAGGATGGGTTTGTTATCCCTGCACAGCTTTCTTTAGAGCAGAAAACAATAAATATCTTTCATTATTAAAGTAAAGCAACAGCAGGCTAAGTAGATACAGTTATTCTAAAAACCAGAAACTCTTATTCAAAATTATTTCCCATACTGTTTTGGGAAGTTGCAAGAAGTTCTTGTTTTTTATTTGTTTCATGTATAAATTAATGATGTCAATATTACCTTTCAGAATTTCTAAGAATACTTAACCTATTAATCAAACTATGCTTTCTCTTATTGAGAGATGAAATGAAGAACTTAAATATTCGATAACTGTAGATGCCACAAGACATAATATAATTCCAGTTCTATTTTTGTTACTGTTTTGAAGTAATGTCTAGTTCCTATACAATATTTTGTTTAAATTTGACTGTGAAAAGTTTTTATAATATTTTCCACATATATTGTTGATCCTAACAACCTCTCAAATATTAACAATTAGATATTTAGGACTGTAAGATGTATATAATAGAGCAATGTATAAGAATTACTCCAAGAACTTGTTAAAACTGTATGCGTATGCCTCTGGTCCTACCCTAATATTTCAGAAGGGCTAGGGTGGGGGTATTGGTTCTGCATTTCCAATAAGCTCCCTGGTGAAGGTGAAGTTGCTGGTCTGGGAACTGTACTGAATAACACTGTGGTAGAGTTTTGATTTTTAATGCTCCATGGTGATTTATTGCCACCTTTGTCTCTTTTTTTTTTCTCCCCACCATTTATTTAACACTTGCTATATGCATATGACTACTTAATTTAAGTATTGTCTTAGAATCAAGTCAATTAACTTGTGTTTTTCCTCCTAAAGTCTGCAATTGAAAGCTTGTTTAAAGTCTCATAGAGTTGACTCTTGGAAGAAACATCCCTATTAATGTGTGTCTGTTCTCCCATAAAATAAGTGATATATTCTTATTTTAGGCTTAGTAATTGGTTCAAGATCAAAAAGCAACTGATAACTGAATAATGAGTTTCTGAGAACTGAATCATGGAAGTAAAGGTACTAGAAGATGTAAACCTTTTGGAGTATAGTTCTTTTTTATGTGCTCCTTTCCTACCACAGTGTGAACTTGAAGAAAACAAATGCTTATTTCAGTGTGTTGTTTAAATCAGGAAGCTATGAATTTTATCTGGTTTTCATCAGTTTCAGAGTATGTGCATATACCGTATATCATAATTTTCTAAAGCGTTATAGCTATCTTAGCTAGGGAATTCACTGTCATTATCTCTAAAAGAAAATTGGGTCAATTGGATCAATAGTCTGAGATTTGCTACAATTAAAATAATTCAGTGGTTCGTTTCCAAGAATAGAGCTTTTTAGATCCGTTTTCTTTTCCACTGTGTCTCTGAATGATTCCAGATGTCAAAATAATAAAACAAAAAACATAAGTAATTTAAAATAGTGTTTCAAGATCTATGTTAATACACTGGATTATGTCGTTTAATCCTCACCTCAAACCTATGATGTTGCTGAGCGTGATTATTTCTCAATTACATAAAGGAAACTCCCAAGGTTAAATGTATACCTTTAGAAATTCTGAAAGGAAGAAAACTACTCATCGACTAATTTGTAACCCTTGTGACACTCCATTACCAGCTAATGGTTCATTAAGTAATGGCCTTTGATTTAAGTGGTGTCGTTTTTATTTCCCTGAAATTCATCCATCATTCATTCATCCATTCATTCAACACTGAGAACCTACTCTTTGCCAGGTGCTGTTCTAGACACTCAGTGATTATGGTTTGGCTTTGTTCCTACCCAAATCTCATCTTGAATTGTAGTTCTCATAATCCCTAAATGTCCTGGGAGGGACCCCGCAGGAGGTAATTGAATCACGGTGGTGTTAACCCCATGCTGCTGTTCTCATGATAGTGAGTGAGTTCTCACAAGATCTGACGGTTTTATAAAGGACTTTTCCCCCTTTTGCTTGGCACTTCTTCTTCCTGCCATCATGTGAAGAAGGACATGTTTGCTTCCCCTTTCCCCATGATTGTAAGTTTCCTGAGGCCTCCCCAGCCAGGTGGAACTGTGAGTCAATTAAACCTCTTTCCTTTACAAATTACCCAGTCTTAGACAGTCCTTTATAGCAACATGAGGATGGACTAATACACTGGGAACCATATAAGTTGATAAACCTATAAAAATCCCTGTTTTCATGTTGTTCATGTTCTAGTGCAAGAAGACACAAATAAGAAAACTATAGTATGCTAGAGGGTGACAGGCTCTAAGAAAGAAGATAAGGCAGGAAAGAGGATTGGGAGTCACAGAAATTGAGAGGAGAATATTACAAAGGTCACAGAAGGCCTTGATAAGAAGGGAGGCAAGGAAGGGGTCATTGTATGTAGCTTTTCCAGGCAGAAAGTAGAGTGAATGCATAAGTGTTACAACAGGAACCCCCTTGGTATGTTCAACTACCATTACAGGACAGCCCCACTAAGCTAGTTCAGAGACAGACCAGGAGAGAGTAAGGGGAAATGAGTTCAAAGCAGTTAAAGAACCCTGATCCTATAGTGTAATGTAGGCCCAGGCAGGGGCACTGACTTTCACTCGACTAAAATGGGAGCCATTGGGAGGCTTGGAGCAGAAGGGGAACCTGATCTAACTTCGTTTTCAACAGAACTGCTTTAGTGGCTGTGTTGAGGATAGATCATGCAGGTTGGATGGAGAGCAGGTGGATCTGTTAAAGAGACCATAGCATAAACCTGTGTGACAGATAGTGGGATGGAGGGAGGGGTGATAGAAAGTGATGGATCCTGAGTATATTCTGCAGATAGAGCAGACAAGATTTTTTGATGAACTACAAACGCAACAGGAAGAAAAGGAGGAGTCAAGGACAAATTCAAGTTTATTCATTCAACTATTAGCAAAAGAAAAAAAAAGGTGTTTGCTCAAGCAGGCATGTATCACAAGTTACAGGAATCTCTTTGAGAATTACATTTCACATTTCAAAGCCTAACAATAAGTAATAGTCTTTGTTTCTCCCTTCTCTTTCTGACTCCCTTAGGTTTTATATTTTGAAGGATTGCAGTTATAGATTTTTTTTTTTTTTCATTTATCATAGTAAGTGGTATCAGACGGTCTGCATCTGAGTTCTGGTTCAGCCACTTACTAACATTTCAAAAGAAAGAAAAAGCAGCACCGGTGAAAGTGGGGGAAGGGTGCTGCATTAGGGCAAGCATGCTTGTCTGGCCTTACCTCTGTCCCAGAGTAGAATGAACTGGGTGAATTCACCATTCTCCCTTACTTCATTACTTTGGACTTGTAGCCAAAACTCTGCACATTATTAGTGCATCCATATGGTCAGATGGTTGGTGATAAAAAGAAATCAACACAAAGAGCCAATGTATGAACTCCACTTCCCTCTCTATTTTCATCAAAATGAAAATGTTCCTACTCCAGACTATTGATTGCATCAAATATCAAGTGTTTACACACACACACACACACAGAGAAAGAGAGAGAGAGAGAGAGAGAAACACAGCCACACATGCATGTTTTTTCCCTTTCTCTTGGATTAATGTCAAGACAAAAGAGTCTGAGCAGCAGTTGGTGGTCCTGCACTTACATTTTTAGAATTATAATTTTTAAGGATTTACATCTGGCAAGATTTTTGTTAAAACTTAAAGTTCACCTATTTTGCTTCTTATTTTAAAATGGCTAAATTAGGTCATTTACTTTAATTTATAGAATATAGTCATTTATTACAACTTTTCCACATTGGTGATCTCTTCTTTTTGTTCTCCAAAAGCAAAGTACTCACTAAACAGTTTATGGGCCAGCCTGAATAAGTTGTATTACTGCTGGCTTTTGCTGCAGTTTTCTGGGCCAAAGAGTTAACAGCTGTGCAGACACTGAGAAAGATTTCATTGAGAGGAATGTTTGTTTTAATGCATTCACCTTAGTTACCACACATAGTATTGAAATCAAAACGTCCAACCTCCATCTGATGTAACATGTTAGCCCAAACATTCCCTTTCTTAGATTTTAAGAACAAGCACTACAGAACATATCCTGCAAAAGAACATTTGTGCTTGTTTATTTTTTAAAGAATGCAGAGTCTAGTAATCTTTTACAAGTTCAAATCCCTCCTCTAAGTCCCTTTATTTTAAATCTTAAAGTGTAAAACTTTAGGCAAGCCAGGTTGTGTTATTGGGTAAGTGCTATTTCACTTCCCACCTGCTGGATGTCTCCTCCAGGTGTGATCAGAGTGTGCATGTCACATCTCCATGGTGTCTGCTCAGGATCTGCACTGTAGTCTGTCTCTCCCTTTCCTTATTTTTCACCTAGAGGAGCTGCCCATTTCACATTACCTGTGTTTGCCATAGGTAAATTGGTGTATTTCCTTGTTGGACTTGCAACTTATTCTATAATTTTTCAGACATTTTTCACTGTGGCACTATTCAGTCAAATGAATTTCTTGATGGAAAAGAAGCCCAGCATATAAAACAAAAGAAAGTAGAGCTGCTAGTGCAGGTTCCAGCCTCAACCCCTTCGTTCTAAGGCAGGCTCGGGACACTTCTGCCAATCTCCAGGGCTCCTGGGTCATTGTTTGAAATACACTGGTCTATTCAATCTACTCTGAGGGAATTTTCAAATAAGTAATTATTTGAAATGTTACAATTACTGACGTAATGTTACAAATAAGTAATATGTTAATAAGGCAATCATTCTCAAGAAGTACCAGCATCAAGTTATAAAATACAAAAATAATGACTCAGCAGCAGCAACAATAAAAAGCTACAGATCTATTAAACACATCTTTTATAAGAAAATTATTTGATTCTTTCTTTTCTACAAACTGTGGCTGTCATTCTGATGAATACACCAGAATCAATTATAGCTACTAAAGTTGAGGCAGTTCACTAATAATCCTGCGGCGTTATAACACTACCATGGAGGTGAGCATGAAATACTTTAACATCCAAACCAGGATACTGGAGGTACACAGAAAATAATTATAAAACAGCAATGTTTGTAAAGTAGAGAAGCTTTTCCAGATGATCTTGAACTCTCAAAATTTTCACTTGTCATCAAATTCAATAGACCCGTAGTAAGAAAAGCATATAAGGAAACTATTGTTCAATAACTAAGTTGTAGTTAGGCATACCAGAACAGGTGTAGGGAACCACACATAGAATTTATTCTCCATCAATGTCTATTTTGTAAAACACCCACTACAACTCATTGTCAATGCCTCATTTTCTTATCATTTTATCATTGCCTAATTGTTATTTTATCAATGTCTCATTATTATTTCTCTAACTCTAAAACAGGGAAACCAGTAGGAAGCTGTCTGGATGAGAAACAAAATACTTAAAAAAAACATAATGATAACACTAAGAATGGAAAGAGAACAATAATTCAAGAGAGAAGCAATGATAGAAGGTACATTACTTAATGCCCCAATGAACATAGGCTTGAAGACAAGAGAAACTAGAAGACTTTCAGAAAAAAAAAAAAAAATCTATTTGGGTGGCCGATAGATCACAGTAAAATTAACTAAAATATGAGGTGGGTAATATTCTAACTTCTAGCTGTGCCATTTGGTTCCATACTTTCATTCCATTTTTCAGAAACCAAATTCCATTTGATAATATGCAACTATGTAAACACATTCTGATGAAACAGTTAATCTCATGGTGATTATAGTTGCCAAAAGTTCAAGAAAAAAACAAGTTTAATATACATAAAGTAAAACATACTGTCTATGAAATTTGTATTTTAGTGCTACACATGATCATTGCAATCTCTGTAAATAAAAAATGATAGAACAGAGGTTATCCTAATCAATGTTACAAATTCAGAAAAGATAAGACATGAAAACAGGGAAGTGCTGGTTCTCTCTTACCCAGTCTCTCATAACAGTTAAAAATTCTTTCTTGAGGCTGTGAAATTGTTCACAGGTTTATATATGTCCCTAAAGTTCAAACAGTGAAGTGTCTCCAGAGCTTTATTACTCTGACTCATGTTTGGCCAGATGACTCATTCTTAGGGAATTGGTTTACTAAGTCAGCTCTAGTGTGTGCATTTGAAACATTAAACAGAAAATTTTTGAAAGGAAATATCATGCATATTTAGAGGCAGAGCTGTTAACGGGACAGAACACTGAACTGAGGGCAAACAGAAATTATCCCCCCCACAGTATGCTGTTGGCTTTTGAGGTTTATGTTCTGTGTGAGCCATTCAGAAAAATATCTACCGCAACATGAAACAGATTACTTAATTTCACATTTGCCTGAAAAGAAATGTTCTCTTCAGACAGCTCTAGTTATTATTTAAATTTTATCATGCTTTTAAATTGCTATTTTAAGAAGAAAGTCATCATTTCTATCTTACCACCCCCATCTCGCTCCCAAAACACAAATGGTTTGATTCTGGAGAGCTTATTAGAAGGATTGGTAGAGCAGAAATGGCAAGAGTGGGTGTAGCCTGTGTGCGGGTTTTAACCTTGCAACAAAGGAGAGAGAAATGTTGTGGCAATTTAAAAACTGGCAGGTTCAAAGAGAGGATATTTTCAAGATAGAGAGAGACATATGCTTGAAGGTAAAGGCTAAGGATAAAATGTAGGGAAATTAGTGGAAAGTAGAAGATTAAAGAAATAGGAGAGGTAAATTTATACCACAATCACTCTCTTCTCAGCCTATTTGAAATTTTATATTGAAATATTGAAATTTTATTTCTCTTCAAAGAGGTACATCAATGATACATCCTTCTCCCAACCTTCCATGCCTTAAGCTCTGTTATGTATCTATTTGTATATATGTATCAGCTAAAGTCAAAATATGCAGGTTAATATCCATAGAGAATAATTTCAGAGAAATAACCAATCTATGATGTAGGAAAAATAACCAATCTATGATGTAGGAACCTGATCTTTATCAAAGTTAGGGGTTCAAAGGTCTTTGGTTATCATTGTTGTCTAGTTTGGAGAACATAGTGCAAACAGAAAAATAATTAACAGATTCTTTCATTTTTCTACAAATAGGTGAACACTAGACATCATTCTGTCTTTAGTCATAATATTGATAATGTCTTTTGTGCTGTTGGTAATGCACTTAAATTTTTTAACATTAATTTTGTTTCTATACCTCTGTCCTTAATTCAGCTGAATTTTCATTGTACACTTTATGTACAGCAACATTTAATAAGGAGGCTGATTTTTTCATCTCCTTTTTGCCAGACTGCCTAATTCAGTTCATGTTGCATCAGGCAGGAGAACTGGTGTTCAGCTTGCTTTTCCATGGTTTGTTTGGAAGGAGAGAGTAAGAGGAAATAGAGGCTCCAGGCAGTGGCAACAGCTGGAAGGCTTCTCTAATTAGATTCCAAGCAAACTTGGGCTGCATTTATAACTTTCCATATGCTGGCTTACAGTTTCTTTTAAAAAGCCTCCCAAAACAACATGCAAATTTAAAAAGATTTGCTGCACTTGTATATGTCACTCAATATGAAGTTGTTTTTCTTGAGCACCTTAGCATAGAACTCAGACTAGTAATCACTGAGTCCTAACTTTGAAGATGTTATCCAGACAAGATGGTCTCAGACGGTCTGTGTGCTTGACCGATTTTTTGTTTGTTGATGAAAATTTTTAGACTGCCATTACATCATAACAATTAAGAGACGTTTTTAAGTCTTGTAGATGAAACTCTGTCTCACTTTTTTTTTTTTTTTTTTTTTTTTTTTTGAGACGGAGTCTCGCGCTGTGTCACCCAGGCTGGAGTGCAGTGGCGCGATCTCGGCTCACTGCAAGCTCCGCCTCCCAGGTTCAGGCCATTCTCCTGCCTCAGCCTCCGAGTAGCTGGGACTACAGGCGCCCGCCACCACGCCCGGCTAGTTTTTTGTATTTTTAGTAGAGACGGGGTTTCACCATGTTAGCCAGTATGGTCTCGATCTCCTGACCTCGTGATCCGCCCGCCTTGGCCTCCCAAAGTGCTGGGATTACAGGCTTGAGCCACCGCGCCCGGCCTCTCACTTTTAAGTTTGTTCCCACATAAGCAATTTGGAGTCTTTTTTGCAAGTTAATGTTACTTTTTTTTAAAGAAGCACAAAGGAAGCAAATCATTGTGTTCAATACACAAATCAGTCACTGTGAACTTTGAAAATAAATGTTGTACATTTGTAATTTTGGTTTTTGTGCTCAACAGTAGAGAGAGAGCTCAGAGTTGATGGGTTTTGTTTTTTAATGTTCTATCCTGGAAAGTTTGATTTAAGATTTTCCCACTCAATGTAACAAAAGACCATATTTGTTGCAGAAAAATGACTTTAAAGACTCACTTCCATTTTTAAGTAAACAATTCTCTACTTATTTTTATATTTTTTCCCAATACAATGTATTGCTTATTAGTTTTGCAAGCATAGTTTATCTTTCTATTTTTTCTCAGGAGAGGTCTCTGAAATTAACTTTTTTAAAAGAAGAAGAAATCCCTAATATTTAAGGATGCTAATAGAGATATTTAAATAAAATGGTGGAAATACTTTTTGGAGAGCTAAAACTAAAAGAACTGTCCCCATCCTAAGACGTCGGATATCACATTGAAGCCTTCCTTCCTATTAGCTTACTATATGATGAATCTGCCTCAAGGCCTTCCTCCCCAAACCTATCCTTGCTTGAAAACATTTTATATTATGAACTGCCTGCAATTATTAATGGCATTGGTTATTCTAAAGTAAAATACACCCTCTAATTTAGGACCTATAATTCTATAGGCCCAGCTTGCTGCTACAATTGCAACTGCCTGTAAAATGCTGCATTGTCACCAGTCTCTTCCCACATTAAGCCGCTGGAATTGTCTTTCTAAATTGCACATTCCATGGTGCTACTGCCTGCCTGAAAAGCATAAGGCTATTGGCACCCTGGAGCCTGTAAAGTCATTACACTTCGTTGTGTCATCAAAGACCCCTCACAAACCGGCCCCTGCAGTCTTTCAGACTCCTTTCTCACCACTCCTTCAAGTACCCGGTGATCTACTTGCACTGATCATGTCACCATTTCATGAACTTCATCTCTTTCTCATACTTTCATGCCATTGCATGAGCTGCTCCTTTCCAAATGCATTTTGCCCATTTCTCATCCTGTGAAGATACAATTTATCCTTCAGAACTCAAATCTAATTTTACTTCCCTTGCTTATTCCTGCAGACAAGTTTCTCCTTCTTAATTCAAACATTTTATTCATTGCTTTCTTCTCCATTGCACTGTGAGCTCTTCAAAAGGATAGGCTTTGTCTTATAAAATTTAAATTTCCCCAAGTATTTGGCATTATATGATATATAGTAAATGGCCAGTAAAGATTTATTAAGTGACTGTGTGGTCCCACTGATTTCTAGTTTATTTAAAACATTTCTTCCTGTTTTTGTTTTTAATGTCTTAGAACCCCTTCTTCTATTCTTCCTGTTAAGTGATTAACAATTTACTCTTTTTGTTCTAGGGGAATATATTAAATATTCCCTATAAGGAGAAGTGGCTCTTTATCCTTATGGATTTAAATCCTAATCTATTTTATTCTAAGCACATGTTTCATAAAGTAGGCTTTATCTAGCTTGCTTTCCAAATCACTACAAACTCTCTGAAACCAGCCTGGGCAACATGACAAAACCCTGTCTCTACAAAAACTAGCCAGGCATGGTGGTGCATGTCTTTAGTCCCAGCTACTCAGGAGGCTGAGATGGAAGGATCACTTGAGCCAAGGAGGTTGAGGTTCACAAATGAACCAAATAACAGTTTTTAAATAGATTTCAATAATGTTTTCCAATGTTCAGTTTCCATATTACAAATAACTCAGAACTATGATCTCATAAAATATTAGCTACTGTGGCTGGAAGATATTGAAGGGCAACATTTTCTAAAAATTACATTAAAAGGTATAATCATAACATTATGGTTGCTAAAACATTTTCAGAGAGGCACCACGAGGTAGCAGAAGCTCTGGATTTGGAATCAAAAAATTTCATTTTAGAGTTGAAATTTATGGTTTAAAACACTGTTTTATGCTGTATGCTCTTAACTAGATCACTTTACCTCCCTAAGCCTCGGTTTCCTGAGCTATAAATGAGGATTATAACAGTTATGAAGGTTAAACAAAGCAACATGTAGACTGGAAAGCACTCTACAGATGTTAGTAATTATTATTTGCATGGTATTTATTGAGTTCTACCCATATGGATTTGGTGCTTGGAAAAACCAGTCCGACAGCATCCTAATAGTAGTTGCTTTTATAATAAAAACTATGGCACAGCCCCTGCAGATGGCATGGAACCTGGGCTTGAGTATTGCCACTGATTCTTTTTTTTTTTCCTAAATATCCTGATTATACAGTCATTTGGATTACCATGAGTCCATGTAAATTTACGACCTAAAAGAAGCTGGCAAACAGGGTTAATATTTAAATAATAACCAATCTGTCCATTCATTTTGATATATTTTATTTAGAATTTGGGGTGAGGAGAAGGTAAGTGTATCTGCAATAACTGCTAATGCACTTCCTCAATCTAGATTTATGGCAGTGCCATTGGATCTATGGAAACTCTGAGAAGTGACTTTACTTTACTCCTGACAGTGTCTCTGGTTTTCAGTTTTTGTTCTACCCTTTCATTATCTTCTGCTGATGTTAAAAGTGCCTTGATCTTCCTTTTCTCAGATTTCTCCAATAATTATTTTCATCCATCTGGCATAGGCTTGGAAACAGATGCTGTATGCTCACATATGCTCAAAAAAAAAAAAAAAAGAAAGAAAAGAAAAGAAAAGTCAAGAAATTGAGAGGGAGAACAAAGAACATACTTCTGTTTACGGCAGGGACAGAAGGAACCAAAATAAGACAAGACAGATAAATGCAAAGAAAACAGCAAAGGGAAAGATATGACTATATTAGAAAAAATAAATATCATCTCTAAGAGCTTCCAGACATCTGGCTCAGACTATAGGTTTAGAATGCCCATAGACATTTTAGAAACAGCCTAACTTCTATAAGTTTCCATTTTCAGCAAGTAGGACATTGTTCAATTAGTGCCCAGTGTAAGCTGGGCTCATCTATCCTGCTGCTATGAGATAAATTATCACCAATTGGTTACTTGTGCATCAAAACATGCCATAATAACTATGTACATCTTTGGGACAATTTGTGCAGCCCAAGTTAAGGGAGATAGATGTGAACTTTCAAAGGACACTTCTATGTTTAACCTTAAATAAAATTAGAATGAAATTTCAAGTTTTTAAAATACAGGGCTTTCCAAGTATTTGGATTGAGGCAGAATTTAAAACAAACATCCCATTTATTTTTTCAAGTATTTAAAATCTGTATTTTCAGAAAAGGTGAAAACTCAAACAAATAATATGAATTATGGGTCTCTAGTCTATAAACCTGAAGTTGTTTTCTATTTCATATTCCTCGCAAATTACGTTTTTTCGACCAGAGAAATCTGCTAAGAAAACATATCTATTAAGTTCAAGGAAGAAATTTTACACAAATTTTATTTGTATATGTTCTGGAGGAAGAAGACAAACAGGAGGGAGATCATTGTTAATAGGTTTAAACACACTGAAATATGTAATGGCTATATTCAAACATGTGGTGAGATGCTGGTGACTTGAGGAAACCACAGGAAGTCCCATCGGAAGACCTAACATGGATTTTGATGGTAATATATTATTTTAATTACCTCTGTCTTGTGAAAAGCATTAGAAACCCAGAACAGGAAAACTATAAAGAACCATGCTTATTAGTATAGTACTCTGGCTTGTTTTAGAATGCTTCCAGTATGTTTAGAAATATTGCCTTTTGAAACTCAGATTTCTTGAGACAATTTTTTTCAAACATCTGTATACATCTTTGAAATCAGGGACCTTATTGCCTGAGCTATCTTGTGAATCATTTTTTGAACTTTCTCTTTACTTCCATTAAGTTATTTAAGGTTCAGTGCTTTTAAAATCCTTTTATTATGCTGCTACTGATCATTTTATCCCCGAATTCATTTACCTGTTCACCTAATATTTGGCTTTACAGATACTAAAACTGAAAATTATTTTACCCCCTACAAACATTTGCTCCCTTAACTACTTAATATGCATTTTTACCAGATAGACCTGGTGCCATGTTTATGTGGCCAATATTTGGGCCAAGAGGTGCAGATCCTATTGGAAATTCAAATTGTCACTGAGAATTTTCACTGTACTAAGTTTGTATTCATTACATATAACTTCTAAAAAGCCATACATTATGTTTATGAAGTTTTCATTTGCCTTGACTTGAAAGAAAATAAAATGTATTAATAGGATATATTTTGTTTGCATGATCCTAAAAAAGCAGAATGAACTTCAAATCTGTGAAGGACTGATGAAATTTAATTACAGAAAATAGAAGCCTATGATAAGTGAGAAGATGTGTCCACTCTCACAAATTCTAAGAGAGAAGGCCTTAGAGTTGAGGAGAAAATTGTTTCAAGCTTTTATAGAGCTCTCTTCCCAGAGTTCTAATTATTGAATCAGAATACGGTATTGTCCAGCCTTTCAGCATAGTGAGTACATGCCTTGCAGCTCAACTAATCTCTGTTGA
The DNA here is from genome assembly GCF_008728515.1 of Papio anubis. NCBI lineage: Eukaryota > Metazoa > Chordata > Mammalia > Primates > Cercopithecidae > Papio > Papio anubis. Next base: position 75,122,187 of record NC_044978.1, read on the forward strand.
GATCCCAGTTCTGCCACTTAAATTTCTTAAATCCTGTTCTTCAGTTTTCTTTTTGTGAAATGGGGAAAATATTACTTTCCAAAGCTTATTCCAAGAATGGGACATAATATTGGTTCATTGCTAGACATACAGTAGACAGTCAATAAATTGTAACGATTGTTGCTGAACTGATGCAATTTTGATCTTAGCTTTGACTACAGATTTCAACCATGACACCAAGACTCCTGCTTCAAGGTCATTTTCTGGCATTGATATCAAACTTCCAAAAAACGTTGTCATTGATGTGTCTTCCAACTGAGTGCTGACTGGCTGATCTGTCTTGATTGCATTCCAGTTCTATCTCTGTCCTTAGGTGAACCATATCTAAAGCGGAATTTGGGGGTAAACCTGAGAGTAACTTCTTCTACAGAGGTCTAGCCTTCTCCAGCCTATCCTTCTCTTGGTCCTCCTAACCAGGGGTCGACCATTCCTGTACAGCCCTCTATTTCCCTCTAGTGACTGCTTTCAGCATTACCTCACCCAGGGAGGTAATGGTTTCATGGGTTAACAGACTGTAAGAACAGTTAGCTAAATTGAGAACCCAGAGTGCATTACATTATATGCCATATTTTAAATATTGATATGTGTATGGAAATATTTTAAAGCATGCATTGAAGACACCAGAATACTGAAAACATGTAGTATCTCAATGTCAAAAAAGAGAGAAGTCTGGATTTTAGAAATAAAACTAATTAATAGGTTGATTATGGTTCCCTGATTTTAAAAAATCAAGTTGGCTGGGAAGTTGATTTTTATTCAATAAGTTACTACAGGAATTGGTGATTATTAGAAGTGGCCTTAAATTGTTTGAAAATAATTCATGCCCAAAATATATCACTTAAATTTCTTGCAGTGTTGCATGCCTATGTCCCAGCTACTCGAGAGGCTGAGACGAGAGGATTGCTTGAGGCCAGGAGTTAAGGCTGCCATACACTCTGAATGCACCTGTGAATGGTCACTGCACTCCAGCTTGGGCAATATAGTGAGACCCTACCTCTTAAAAAATGAAAAAGAAAAGTGATTTTCTTCCAGCATGCAAAATCTGGGGAGGTTATACATATACTATATCTCAGTTTCAACAAGGCTTGTAGAAAAGACAATCCTTTTAATCAGAAAAAAATAAACTGAATGGTAAGTAAAATGTTGAACGTGCCATTCAAAGTGAATTGAGTAACAAATCAAAGTTAACCTAAGGTCAGTTATTCAATAACAATTGATAAGGCTTTGTTCTAAGTTATTTCTGTCTCCTCAAACTCTTGAACACATGATTCAGATGACGACACATTATTCACCAAAATTAACAGGAGGGATAGCTAACATATTGAAGGACAAAATTAAATATCTTCTAGATCTTTAAAGAGCAGGAACAATGAGAGAAAGCATCAAGAAACAAAACATTCTCTCTGTAGATTCATAAAGTAAACTCCTCTTCTACAAGACAGAGGACAACTGGCTTAAGAATAGTGAATGTGGAAAAAAAAATAACTTGGGGTTTTAGCTGCCTACAAGTTCACCGTGTGCCAACAGTATGACGTGCTGCCAAATAAGCTCGTGTGAGTCTTAATAAAGTGTTGACTTCAAATCAAGAAAGGGAGTAGTCCCATTGAACTTTACACTGTCCAGACCACATCTGAAGGATTATGTTCAATTCAAAGTGCCAGATTGTAAGAGGGACACTGACACACTGAAGTGTGTGCCAAGGAGATCTGGCAACCAGAGAGCATGAGGATTGGCTGAAATAACTGAGACGACTCGGAAACGTGGTAACTGTCTTCACATATTTGAAGAACATTAACATAGAAGAGATTCCAGATTTATTAAGATTCCAGACAAGAAGAACCTGAATTAATACAAATGAGAACCTTCTATTAGTAAACGCTTCAGAAATAAAATGAGCTGTCTGGTGATATACTGAACTTCCCCCTACTGGAAGCATTTTTGACAGCTATAGTACTAAGTAACAAGCATGGGCCTTTATAGCTGTACTACTCTGGGTTTCTAATGCCTTCTCGTAAATCTTTATCTTTTATGATTCTGGTTTCTTTTTCTCTTTTATATTTGTTTCTTCAAGCATTTTTAAAACTTCCATTTATTTCCTTTTATTTCCAATCCTTTCTCCCATTCTTAGTCTTGGACAGAGTTGGCAGTGTTTGGTGCCATAAACAGAAAGACAGGACACCACACCAGTATACCAGTGCTTCAAATGTATGCAAATTTCTTTAAGAATAGGGTGCTGTCTCATAACAAACTCCAGAGAAAATAATTCCCATTCTTATGCCTAGTCACGGTATAATCAGGAAAGCATACCCTCTTAATGTGCAAGACTTAATAGCTATAAAAATAAAAAGAATACAGTCACTTTAGCATAAATTTAAGGGGCTGATGTGTAACATTTTCATATTCATATTACAGAACCAAATAGGATTTATATACCTCCAGAATTTGCAGGCCTTTTGAAGCAAAATTACTTTGTCTCCCCTCTTCCTCTCCCTCTCTTTCTTCCCTTTCCTTCATCTCATATTCACCCTTTTTCCCTCTTTCTCTCTTTCAAGATTTATCTCACAACTGTTGGATAATGTTTCTCAGTGAACAATTCAATGCCCCTTTCCCATGCTTCTCTTGAGCTGTTTCCTTATTACCAAACCAAACTTACTGCCAGTTCCAGGGCTCATCTGGCTGGGGCTTCCTACATCTGCTGTGCTAGGAATAGCTTTTCCCTTCACCAGTCAGCCATAAAGCAATGATGAGGTTGCAGGAGGGGCAAGTATTAGGGGAACATAAAACGAAGGGGGAGGGTTAGAATAGGACTATAGGACTATTCTTTCTTTTCTATGATGGATTTCCTTCAGGCAGCTCTGGACAGCTGAAATCACTTCAAAGGGAGGGAAAGGGAGAAGCCGTTCTTTCAGAAGCAGGTTTCTCCTTTCAGACAGTCCCACATTATTAGTGCCATATAATCACTTTTCAGTACATTTTATTAGAACTTCATTTTATTTCCTGAGAAACCATATAGCTTACATCTGAATAGCATCCATTTCTATGAACCCACAGAGCCTGGGCTTCTCCAGTGTCTGCCTCCATTTCCAGATTAAAAGTGGGGCGAAACTAGAGGAAATAACATCTCCCACACCTCTTTTATGTCCACCAAAGAGCTTTTAAAAGTAAGGAGAAGACAAACTGTGTGCCATAGCAATGGTCTTCTACTTCCCGAGGGTGTTGGAAGATGTAAGGATCTAATAAAATATACTTGGAGTGGAGTACAGATCGCAAAAATGCGTTAACAGTGAAGAGATCATCAGTTTTCACTCTTTCTGCCTTTGTTTCTTCATATCTAAACAATACTAATATATCTATTCCATGGGGCAATGAGGAGCAAATAAGGAAAGGGAGGTTAAGTCCTTAGTACAGAGACTGGCATGGACTAAATCTTCAATAACGCTCGGCTAGTAACATCATCTCCGTCTACGTTTCAGTTGGGCCTTAAGGGAGCCATCAGTAAATACCTACGGAATGATGAAAGGCTAGTTCTTGTTCACTGGGTGCAGTTTCTTTAACTTCTTTCGGAAATGGCAAGGTTCAGTGTCCACCATCTCAAGTTGTGTCCATGAGGCTTTTTTACCTCCTTTGATGAAAGTCAAGCATAGAGGAAAGAGATGGTCTCTGGTACTCACCAGATCTTCAATTCTAGCCAGAAAAAAGTGCTAGGGAAGATGTAGCATATTTCATTTTGTTATTGCTGTTTTATTATTATTACTATCTTTAAGTTCTGGGATACATGTGCAGAATGTTCAGGTTTGTTACATTAGGTATACATGTGCCATGGTGGTTTGCTGCACCCATCAAACCATCATCTACATTAGGTATTTCTCCTAATGCTATCCCTCCCCTAGCCCCTCACCCCCAACCCCCGCAGGCCTCAATGATGTTCCCCTCCCTGTGCCCATATGTTCTCATTGTTCAACTCCCACTTATGGGTGAGAACATGTGGTGTTTGATTTTCTGTTCCTGCGTTAGTTTGCTGAGAATGATAGTCTCCAGCTTCATCCCTATCCCTGCAAAGGACATGAACTCATTCTTATAGCTGCATAGTATTCCGTGGTGTATATGTGACATATTTTCTTTATCCAGTCTATCATTGATGTGCATTTGGGTTGGTTCCCAGTCTTTGCTATTGTGAAAAGGATGTAGTACATTTCTTAGAGGTGAACTTTAAGAAACTCTTTGAGCATCTGTTGCAATGAAGAGATACAGAAAATTCTGAAAACAAAGCCAAATACCAAGAGGCCTAGAAGAGGATGTGGAATGGCTACAGCCAACTCCTCCATGTCACGGTGCTGGATTGTTTCCTTTAAGCTCCTGCATTAATATAATTGTTAGGTTTTCCAACATGTGCTATGAAACTTGGTTCTAAAGTATGATCACTTAGACATATACATATAGCTAAAATCAGTGAAGCATAATAAATAATAAATAACTTGAGACTAATGATAACGTTAACAATATGTCTGGAAACAATTCTAGAATATAGCATGCTTGCAACTATTATTATAGCATAATAAAGGATAAGTGATTTAGTTTTAAAATAAAGTTGCCTAGATATATATATATATTAAGTGCCATATATATATATATATATATATTAAGTTGCCTAGATATATATATATATAAAGTGCCATATAAAATATGGCACTTAATATACCTTTAGGGATCCAGAGAATACTCAAATCTTTGTTAACTCTAAGGAAATTTCTGAAGAAAAGAATAACAATTTTAAAGTTTTTCCTGATTCAAATTTCCTGTTGATGTCAGTAAACCATTTGGATTTACTGATCCATAGTTATGAGTCAATATAAATTTCAACAGGTAATTTCCTAGTCAGGCTAATATAAATAAGACAGTGGGTTGAAGCTATAAATAACTCATAAGCCCATTACTTCCTAATATAATAAAGAAAATACTATGTTAATTTTTTTTAAGGCAGAATCTTGCTCTGTCACCCAGGCTGGAGTGCAGTGGCACAATCTTGCCTCACTGCAACCTCCACCTCCTGGATTCAAGCGGTTCTTGTGCCTCAGCCTCCCAAGTAGCTGGGACTACATGTGTGCACCACCACACTCTGCCAATTTTTGTATTTTTGTTAGAGATGGGGTTTCACCATGTTGCCCAGGCTGGTCTTGAACTCCTGGCCTCAAGTGATCCACCCGCCTTGGCCTCCCAAAGTGCTGAGATTATAGGCATGAGCCACCATGCCCAGCCAATGTATTTTGATTAAACGTTTAAAGACTTACCTTTGAAAATGCCATAATTAAATAAAATATCCATATTCAGACAAATTGGATAATATGTTTTACCATACTACACTTAGTAAGCTTAATGAACAAAAAAGGGTAAAATTTATGAAATAACTTATAAAACATAGTCCATATACTTTTTAAAATTTAATTGCTCAGGTAGATTATTCTCTACCCAATAAAGATAAAAGTTATTTTTCAATGTTTTCAATTTTTCAATTTTTTCCTTCCTTCCTTCCTTCCTTCCTTCCTTCCTTCCTTCCTTCCTTCTTTCCTTCCTTCAGGCTTCTTTCCTCCCCTCCCCTCCACCCCTCTTTCCTTTCCTTTCCTTTCCTTCCCTTCCCTTCCCTTCCCCTTCCCTTTTCCCTTCCCTTTTCCCTTCCCTTTTCCCTTCCCTTCCCTTCCCTTCCTCCCTCTTTCTGTCTTTTGAAACAGAATCTCATTCTGTTGCCCAGGCTGGAGTCCAGCTGCACAATCTCAGCTCGCTGCAACCTCCAACTGCCAAATTCAAATGATTCTCATGCTTCAACCTCCCAAGCAGCTGGGATCACAGATGCATGCCAAGACACCCAGCTAATTTCTGTATTTTTAGTAGAAACGGGGTTTGCCATGTTGCCCAGACTGATCTCCAGCTCCTGGGTTGAAGTTATCCTCCTCCCTTGGCTTCCCAAACTGCTGGGATTACAAGTCTCAGCCACCACATCTGGCCTATTTTTCAATTTTAAATCCCTATTGGAGGACCTAAATATCACAATTTAAAATATCTGAATATATATGTCTATATTACAAAATATCTTATTGACAAAAACTTAAAATAATGGTTTTTACCTAGTTTATGGAATTGATGAGAGGTAATACTTACAATTATTTTTTAGTGAATCATCAAAGGTTGGATATATTGGATACCACTTCATTTTGCTGATGCCTCTTCTCCAATGTATGAAGGTTTAAACATCATAACTTCCAAATTATATACATAAGCTGAACTATTACAATATCCTTAACATTTTTATAGTTGATAAAGTAAACAAATCTTAGAAGAGAAAATAAGGAATTAGAAATCACTATACAGAAAAACAAAACAGCTGTAATTCAAGTCACCAAAATAATTTTAATATTGCCTTTGTTTCCTCATGGAACAGCTACTGAGCTCAGTTATAATAACATGTGTGAAAATAAATTGTACAATTTATGCAAAATGTTATGGATGCGTTATTACTATTATTGAGGTCAAGGAGAAATGTAGATTTATGTAAATTAAAATAGAACTTGGAGAGTTTGGCATATCAAATATATAAATCATATTTACTGATGTGTGTGTGTGTGTGTGTATGGTGTGTATGTAAAACCACTTTTATTGATTTTTTTTTTTTTTACTTTGAAATGCTCATTGGAGATAATGTGCAAAATTAGGGCTCCTAGTCCACTGTAAAACATGATGTTTTAAAATTATCTTTAAGATCTTAACATTCTTTTCTTTTAGGCACATTTTTTTATGCACCTAAAAATGCCATTTGATGTGCAAAGGAGTCTTCTTGGTGTGAAATTTCAATGTGTGCCTGCATCATTGTTTTCATGCATGGTGATTTGCAAGTCATTAAAAAATGGTGGCTACATTTAGGATTTCTTTTCATTTTAATTTTGGAGAGAAAGCACAGCCCCTATTGTCAACAGTTAAAGAAAAGCATAAAGCAGGCAGATGAAAAAGTGATGCAAAAGACAGCTAGAAAACGGTGGAGGGATAAACTCTGGCTTTCTTTTTACTTTGTTTCACCCAGCCAGGGGAACATAGCTAAAAGTGACTTACAGAAGTGACTCACATCCAAATAACCACAAAGCAAATTATTTTTATACCAAGAAGAAAAAGCAATTCTTAAGAGGGAAAAAAAAAAATGTTTAAAGGGAAGGAAAGTATTTTATGAGAAATTGCTTTCCTAGATCACTCTGCCTGAAACTATGAACAAACTGACATTTGTAAGCCCCCAAGAATCCTGTCAACCACCAAGATTGTTGGTTCAAATCAGAAAATAAGTTGTGTGGAATTACTTGGGAGAATTATTTTTCTTTTCATCAGGAAGCAAGTGAGAAGAAATCAAAGGACAGACAAAATACAAGTATACAGCGTATTTCTAAACAATGGTTGTTATATCTATTTATATAAATGTCAGATACATAAAAGTAAACTGCATTGAGAATTTTAACATGTAAATGTAGCAATGGAATTTATGATAGCAGTTAAACTGGTTTTCTCAGAGTTGTTTATAATGCCTTTTTTGAAATAATGAGCTCCCTCAAAAAAAATTCCCCTATAGCATGAATGTCTTAGGATCAATTCTATTTGTACTCTAATATTATCCATAACTCTACCAATCAATGTTGATCCTAACTATTAAAAGTTTACTTACTTCTGTCATCTCTTGTGTCATTGTCAGGAATTAGCATTTGAAGAGACACCACAAAAGGGCCAGGAATGGTGGCTCTTACTTGTAATTCCAGCACTTTAGGAGGTTGATGTGGGAGTATCACTTGAGCCCAGGAGTTTGATACTAGTCTAGGCAACATAGTGAGACCCCCTTGTTGCAAAAAATACAATTAGCTGGGTGTGGTGGCACACACCTATAGTCCCAGCTTCTAGGAAGGCTGAGGTGGGAGGATTGCTTGAACCCAGAAGGTCAGTGAGCTATGATTTCACCATTGCACTCCACCCTGGGTGACAGAGACCCTGTCTCTTTAAATATGTCTACATATTTTTAAAAAGAGACACCAACAAAGAGCATACGAGTTTCTACTTGGACTTCAAAAATATCTGCACTATTTTTACTCTTGTTAAAATGTAACTTCAAAAGGTAAATAAATTATTCTTATTCATATATAAACATGTCAAATATTTTATTTATTTAAGTCATTAATTAAGGACAGAACAATTAAGATGCCAGTACAAATTCAAATGAGAATTTGAAGACAGGTAGATAGACATACAGATATAGATATACAGATATATATATACACACACACACACACATATATATATGCAATCAGGAATGTTAAAATGAATTTGTTAATAATTATAAAATGTTAATAATCATAAGCAACAAAATATAATGTTAGGATTCATCTTTTCTAGAGGGTAGAAATCAGTTGTACCTCTCCTGAACAAAATTCATTTCCATTGCTATGGCAAAAATCATTGGTATTACTCTCAATCTTCTACCACTTAACTTCTACACCTATTAAGCTGTAAAACAATCTAGTCAATCATAAGACTCACACCCTTATAGAGTTGATGATCCCCTGAGAGCTGTTAGAACACTCTACCTCTTGGCATTTTCCTGAAAGGAAACCCAGGTATCTCTTTGGCCTGTTTCTAGATCTTGGACAATATGTTCTCGACACTGCATGTAATTTTATTGGACATGTTGTTTTAACTAATCTTATTTTAGTTAATGGATCTCTTTTGGTAACTAGATGAGCCTAAAATTATGAGATCATTTTTCTTGAGGAAAACTAAGATACCTGCCTACCTGACAAGGAACTATGAGATTAATGTAGTATTCTCAAACTTTTAAGAGAGCTATTCGTTTCTCTCTTTTTTTTTTCATCATTGGCTGAGTTGTTCAAACTGGAATCCCACATGTCATCCTGCCTCTTGTATGTTCATCTTCCGCATCCCAAACACATAGATCCATACAGATTCATAAATAAACACACACATATACACATGCATCCCTTATTTGGCCCTGTCACATCTACCTGCAAATTATTTCCTAAAGATCACTTCTCAGAGTCTCCTGGTTCGAAGCCACAGCCCAAACCACAAACATCACTTGCTTTTGCAGCAGCATTCATATTGTTTCCTCTTTGCTACCAAAATTCCATTCTCTCTAAGTCAACCAGAGAGATTTGTAAAACTTAAATTAGATCACATTTCTCCCCAAATTTTTAATGTCTTTGCCATTTCAATGAGAATAAAATACAGATTGCATGACTTGGCCTACAAGGCATGACATACTCTAATCCCTGCCTACCTCCCTGGCCTTGTTGCCTGCCATCTTCCCTAATTCTGTTCTCCAGCCTGTCTTTCTCTCTGTTCATGAACATACTGATCTGATTCCCAGCTCAGGATCCTTATGTCTACCATTCCTTCTGCTTGAATGACTTTTCCCATATCTGCCCTTGACGGACTCCATCTCATTATTCAGGTGTCAGCTCAAAAGCTACACCCTCAAAGAAGTCTCCCTTCCCACCTTTTTTAATATAACTGCCTTCTGTCACTCTCTGCCATTAGCTTATTTTGCTTTTTCCCATAGCAGTTATCACTAGCTGAATTTTCTTGGTTGCAAAGTGGTTTAATTTTTTTTATCATCTGGCTCCCCCTGTGGGAAGTGAGAAGCCCTGTCTCATCTATACTAGTACCTGGCACAAAGTAGTGTTCACTTAATAGTTTTTAAAAGAAAGGAGAAGTCAATCCCAGGAAAATGTATTTGAGATATTTACAGAGGAATTCTGCTCAGTTGGGGAATCCAAACTGCTTCCTGTCATGTGACAGAACATCACAGAATGGTACTCAGGGCAGTCATGATCCTAGGGCCCTGTGTCGCAGGAGAGCAAGAAGTGTGGTAAGGATTCCTGCACAGGGCTGGGGCAGATAATGTAGGAGTAGGAGACACAAGTCAGATCTTAAGATATGAGCTAAGATATGAAGCACTGATTCAAGAGCATATGATTCCCAAGAGCAAAAACAAGAGCAAAGAGGGTTGAAATTGGAGGCTATGGCACATGCTGGCTACTCTTAACTTTTAAAGTTGTCTAAGCAAGTTTCAGGCCACAGTGATGCACTTTGGCCAAAAGGAGGTTAGTGGCTTCCATATAAACCCTGACACTGATTGGGTTTGAGCTGTATTGGGATCCACCAAAGAGATTCAAAATCTACCTTTATGAATTAATATCTTGGAATTCTTAGTTGAAAGATGTTTTGCACTGCACGTTGTTACTTTATGATAGAATATACATCATGCATCCTATTTAGTAATTTTAAAAGAAACGTGGTAAATTTTCTTCATATTTTTTAAAATCACTTTTCCATTTTAAGAAAAACCTCCGAAATTCTAGCAGCACTGTTTGTTGTACATACGCCAAGTTAAAAAGGAAATCTGGAAAGATCACTGAGAACCACTGCATGCTGAAATTGAAGAACATTCCAAGTTCTTGTTGATTGTATTCTACCTTGTGCTTAAAGGGGAGAGGAAAGTCCATGACAGAGATAGCATTCGAAGTGGCTTGTAAATGTGAAAATGGTTCCAGATCAAAGATTTAGTCCAACTAAAGTCCTAGGAGTGATATTGTTTGGGGTTTATTTGGAACAGAGAGGAAATGGGCATTTGTGACTTGGGTTTGCAAAAGGTTGCAGCCATAATTTCAAGAGTCTAGTATTCTGAGATATCTATATTTTGAGTACTTTGTAGGTTAACTGGTTTTATTTAGCAGTAGGATTACATCATTGGGCTTTACTTATACAATATTGATCTGGAAGCTCTTTGTTAAATTAATTTGAGCAGAAGCACATGGGAAATGAGAAGTAGGAATGGAAACATAAATTTAGAGACTATTAAGTTCTGCCACGATCTGACCTTTCGTTGTTTTTCCAACCTTTATCACTCACTACTCATTCTTTACATTCCAGTTAAACTTAGCTGTTCTTGCACTCTTCAAATTCACCTCATTTACTTAAGAAGATTCCTTGTAACTGGAATCCAGTCTGCCTTCCTAGGTATCTTAACATTCTAAACAGTCTAGTCATACTTCAAGGATTTCAAGTTGTTGATACTTCTGTTACCTCCTCCACCCTCTACCCCTGAACCTCTGCTTTCTGGAAACATGTCCTTCTTACATGTTTTCACTTTCTAAATCTCCAATTTCTAATCTGTAATAATTAATGTTATCTTCCTCAGAATTCTGCTAAAGTAGATAATGAATGAAAAGATTTTTAAGCATTCTTGTTTTGAATTGTTGCATCTTAACTTGGCAATATTAATTTAACATTTTGCCTTGCTGACAGTAATTTGCATATATAAATTAGTGATTTATCTAGATCATAATTTAATTAACATTGGAAATTATGTGTTTATTTTGTTTCTACTGCAGAGTTTGGTTTGGTGCCTTATACATTATATATTTAATTCCTGTTTTGATTTTGAATTTAATGACATTTTGTAATTTGTAACAGCACATCTATCTTAAATTATTATTTTGATAATGTTCTTAAATGTTCTACAATGTTATTAAATTATGATTTTTGGGGGCTTCTTGGCAATACACTGATACTAGACACAAGTTGTTTGAGGGCATATAGCCATGCCTTCTCGTCTTTGCATTATCCTATTAAATTCCTAGTAAATTTTCTTCCATGTGGTAGAAACCAAATAAACATTTTCTGAATCAAAACATGGACACAAAGAAGTGACTCTTGTATGCTTTAAAATTACTGGAGGTACAAAAAAACTACACTTTGGATTGTTCAAGTATGTAACTGCAAAGTGTTTGTTTTGTTTTGCAACTTTGCAATGTCTTTAGAAACTGAAAAGTGCATTGTATTTTCAGAATATGGAGTGTATTCTCATGTTGCTGCATATATCACATTTATATCTAGAAAGAATTCATTCACCTTCTGTAGAAATATATTTGTAGCTTCTACAATGTTCCCAGGTCTGTGAGGAGTGCAGAAGTTTAGATATAGAACCAAATCAAAAGATCTATTTGCTCTCTGTCATAACTCTTTGAAGGCTACTCAGCTACCAGACCACCTTCTTTTTCTCTGTAACCTGGAGGTTTACTTCAGAGAGGACATTGAAGAAAATGGAAGAGAATAAAGAAATCAGTTGTGTAAAGGACCTCTAAGACCTTACTCTAAGAGTAATTTGCCTTAACACATATGCCCAGACTCCACAAGTATGCATGTTGCCTGTAAAAAAAATTTGAATTCAAGATGAAAAAAAATTATCTTATTTTAAAATTTTAACCCATTTTGAATTTACTCTTTAATGTAACTCTTCTTAGAGCCAGTTCTACACATAGTTTTAGAGTGGGTGAAATCCGACTTTGGTAGTTCCACCTCCTTCTTTGGATACTCTGTCTTTATCCACATTTTTTTTTTTGTAAGTTCCGGGGTACATGTGCAGGATGTGCAGATTTCTTACATAGTTAAATGTGTGCCATGGTGGTTTGCTGCACCTGTCAAAACATCACCTAAATATTAAGCACAGCATGCATTAGCTATTTTTTCCTGTTGCTCTCCCTCCCCACAACCCCTACCTCCTACAGGCCCCAGTGTGTGTTGTTCCCCTCCTTATGTTCATGTGTTCCTATTGTTCAACTTCCACTTGTAAGTAAGAACATGCACTGTTTGGTTTTCTGTTCCTGCATTAGTTTGCTGAGGATAATGGTTTCCAGCTCCATCCATGTCCCTGCAAAGGACATGATCTCATTCCTTTTTAAGGCTGCATAGTATTCCATGGTGTATATGTACCACATTTTCTTTATCCAGTCTATCAGTGATGGTCATTTGGGTTAATTCCATGTGTTTGCTATTGTGAATAGTGCTTCAATGAACATATGTATCTTTATAACAGAATGATTTATATTCTTTTGAGTATAAGCCCAGCAATGAGATTGCTGGGGCAAGTAGTATTTTTGGTTCGAGGTCTTTGAGGAATCACCACCCTGTCTTCCACAATGGTTGAACTAATTTACATTTCCACCAGCAGTGTAAAAGTGTTCTTATTTCTCCACAGCCTCGCCAGCATCTCTTGTTTCTTGATGTTTTAATAATTGCCATTCTGACTGGCATGAGATGGTATTTCATTGTGGTTTTGATTTGCATTTCTCTAATGATCAGTGATGTTGAGCTCTTTTCATATGTTTGTTGGCCACATAAACGTCTTCTTTTGAGGAATGTTTGTTCATCTACTTTACCCCATTTTTAATGGGGTAGTTTGTTTTTGTTTTTTTTTTCCTTGTAAATTTGTTTAAATTCTTTGTAGATTCTGGATACCTCTGTAATCTACCTTTGTAGATTCTGGATATTACATCATTACAGATGGACAGATTGCAAAAATTTTCTCACATTCTGTAGGTTGCCTGTACACTCTGATGATAGTTTCTTTTGCTGTAGAGAAGCTCTTTAGTTTAATTAGATTCCATTTGTCAATTTTTGCTTTTGCTGCAATTGTTTTTGATGTTTTCATCATGAAATCTTTGCCCATGCCTATGTCCTAAATGGTATTGCCTAGATTTTCTTCTAGGGTTTTTATGGTTTGGGGTTTTACACTTAAGTCTTTAATTGGTCTTGAGTTAATTTTTGTATAAAATGTCCTAAGGAAGGGGTCCAGTTTCAATTTTCTGCATGTGGCTAGCCAGTTCTCCCAGCACCATTTATTACATAGGGAATCCTTTCCCCATTGCTTGTTTTTGTCAGGTTTTTTGAAGATCAGATGGTTGTAGATGTGTGATCTTATTTCTGAGTTATCTATTCTGTTCCATCGGTCTGTGTCTGTTTTTGTACTAGTACCATGCTGTTTTGGTTACTGTATCCTCACAGTATAGTTTGAAATCATAGCATGATACTTCCAGGTTTGTTCTTTTTACTTAAGATTATTCTGGGTATACCAGCTCTTCTTTGGTTCAATATGAATTTTAAAGTAGTTTTTCTAATTCTCTGAAGAATGTCAATGGTAATTTAATGGGAATACCATTGAATCTGCAAATTACTTTAGTCAATATGTCCATTTTCATATTGATTCTTCCTATCCATGAGCATGGAATGTTTTTCAATTTGTTTTTGTCCTCTCTGATTTCCTTGAGCAGTGGTTTGTATTTCTCCTTGAAGAGGTCTTTCCCTTCCCTTATTAGCTGTATCCTTAGATATTTTATTCTCTTCGTAGCAATTGTGAATGGGAGTTCATTCATGATTTGGTTCTCTGCTTCTCTGCTGTTGGTGTATAGGAATGCCTGTGATTTTCGCACATTGATTTTGTATCCTCAGACTTTGCTTAAGTTACTTATCAGCTTAAGTAACTTTTAGGCTGAGATGATGGGATTTTCTAGATATAGGATCATGTCATTTGCAAACACAGACAATTTGACCTCCTCTGTTTCTATATGAATACACTTTATTTCTTTCTGTTGCCTGATTGCCCTGGTCAGAACTTCCAATACTATGTTGAATAGGAGTGGTGAGAAAGGGCATCCTTTTCTTGTGGCCATTTTAAGGAGAATGCTTCCAGCTTTTGCTAATTCAGTATGATATTGACTGTGGGTTTGTCATAAATGGCTCTCATTATTTTGAGGTATGCTCCATCAATACCTACTTTATTATCCATATTTTCTAGGCATCTGGAGCTTTTCTGTGGCTTTGATTCAGCAGGATCTAATTCTTCCTAAGGGTTCGTGTTCTTGTGTGTCACTACAGGATCATTAGCATGATTTGAACAATTATTCGTGGTCAAAAGTGGTGGAAAAAGTATAACATAAATAATGTGTGAACATTGAGAATCTCTGGCCCTTGCATAGAGCAGATATTGAAGGAAATGAATCTTCCCAGTACCACTGAAATTATAACCAGAATATGTTCATAATCAGTGAATATTACTTATTGAGTGAACATATTTATTAATAAATGATAGTATATGCTTTTCTATATTGGTTAATTTTCTTTGAAAATAGTTTTGTGTATGTGTTGAATTTTACAAGATTGCGTGCTCTTAGCTGCAGTAATGTTCTTGTGTTCTCAGACTCAGTACAGTATAACGAAAAGCAAGGACGTGAACATATGAACAGATGTTAAAGACACATTAATATTTTATCTGAAATAACCAAATGTTTATTGTATTCTCAAAGGTGATTTTTTTTAACATTTTGCTTCATTATTATTCTGCTTTTATGAGTTCCAAAATAAAAATACTTTGGTATTTGAGCTATAATAAAGTAGCATCACCTTTATGATTAATGACAGTGCCCTTCTAATTATTTTTAGATTAAGGAAAGCCTACAATGAATCTGATTCTGATTTGACAGGGAGGCATGCTGCCTTTTAAAATATTTTTAATAACTAATTTTGTGGTTAGATTATTTTAGTGTAGTAAAAAAGTAGAACTGAATTTTTTTTTTAACTTAGTTCATTTTCATTCTAGCTGTTAAAAGTTTGTCTTCTTTACATAGCAACATTCTCTAGTCAAATCAAAATGTTTAATGAAAAAATATTTTTCTGTCTTGATGGGTTATAGTGGAGAAGATTATGTTGTCTTCATTTTATGAACATGAATTATAAACAAAATCTGTAATTTTTTGTATTATTTTTCTGGTTTTTAGTACTTAAATCCCATATAGTATCCTGCCCAATGACACATAAAACATAAAAATTCAACAAATATCACTTATCAGTGATTAGTCTATTTTTCAAGGCAAATTTACTTGTTTATAATAGTTAATTTTACTGTCTTATCCACTCTGCCATGCTTCTACATTAATGCTTTTACTAATGTTGCACCATTTGGGTTACACTGTGCATCAGGCACTGTACAGTACATCAACACAGCGATAAAGATGCCAGAAAAGGCCCTGGCTGCATGGAGCCTGACATCCTAGTGGGCAGTGAATGAGGGGCAAGTAACAACAGTATGATCATTTTAGAATATGCTAAAATGGAAATGAACAAGCTGATTTGATAGCAAATACTATTTAACATTCAACATTCACTTCTTCATGTATTTATACATTTATTTGTTGAATAGCTATTATGTACACCAGAAATTACAAATTCAAGTGTTTATATATGAAGTGTGGGAAGCACCTACCTAATGGAAGTCATACATGTGTTTTTCAAGTAGTCTTCATTTCATATTTTACTGCTAAATCAGATTCTCCCTTGGAATACATCTGACCCACTTCTGGTTACCACAACGTGCAAATGTCTTTTTTGGGGGGATAGCAGATACATCCTTTTTCTTTTGAATGGCAGCCTGTTCCATGGACATACATACACAGAAAATGCATTCATCTACTTATTTACTCATTCATTCAATGACCTTTTAAGTGATAATTTTATTTCAGAATGTATGTACAAAGGGGACAGCCACAATGGTAAGACTCAGATACTACTCTTTACTAGCTTATAAGCCACATGACGTGAACCCTTTCCTTATTTTTCTGTCTAGTCAGCCAGAACTAGCTTCCTCCTCTTTAGAACACCCAAAGGGTTTTCTGTCTCGTGTACATTTCTATGTCTTGTCCTTCTTATTTAGCTCCTTTTTATATATCTTGCTTGACATTCCTCACGGCAGCAAAAACTGTGCCTTACTCACCGAAGCTGCTCAATAAATATTTACTATATGAATGAGGAAAAGATCAAACTAAGTCAGAGCTGTTGCCCAAATGATCACAGTGCTTTTTGTAGGTGAAAACATCATATTTTGCATTTATTTACATTGCAAATTATCACGAGGATATAACAGACAGTACCTTCTCCAATTATTTGGTTTTGACATTTAATTTCCTGACTAGCTATCCTTAGTTAATTACCTCAGTGTTGAAAGAATGTTTAAAATACATTTTAAAGTTTTATACAGACTTTCAGAAGGAAAGTAATTTGAAATCCAGACATTGTTAATTCCCATTTTAGGGAAAGTTTGAGAATCATAGTATATACTTAGGCTAAATGGGAAAGTAGAGAAATAATTGACCAATCCATCAAATTAAGAAAATAGATTAATTTCTAATTCAGATTTGTACTGGAAAAGTGGCTTAGTTTGCTCTTATTTCTTGGGTCAATTCATATTCCAGTGTAGTAAAAGATAAATCCCAAGGTTTAGAATACACAATTTAAAATTATTAATTAAGAAATTTTTTGTTGATACCTAGTAGACACATATATTTTCAGGGTGCATGTGAAATTATATTAAAGTATCACATTTATGTTTATATTATATTTATATTAAATTATCTCATGTGGCCTGAAAATATGCACATCTAATAGGTATCAATAAAATACACTCATATAATCCAGTCAAGGTAAATGGGATATTCATCTTAAATATTCATCTTCATAATAGGAACATTCAAATTATTCTCTTCTAGCTATTTGGAAATGTACAATTAATTAATATTGACTATAGTCACCTTACTGACTTTACTGGTGATCACCAATCTACTCTCAATCTACTTCAATCTCAAAGACATGATATTTTTTAGCTCCCGTATATGAGTGGAAACATGCAAAATGTATCTTTCTGTGCCTGACCTCTTTTACTTAATATAAAGACCTACAATTCCATCCATGTTGCTGGAAATGACAGGAGTTAATTCTTTTTTATTGATGAATAATTCTCTTGTGTATACCTATATACCACATTTTTTAATCTATTAATGAACATTTAGGTTGATTTCATATTTTGATTATT
The DNA here is from genome assembly GCF_008728515.1 of Papio anubis. Taxonomy (NCBI): domain Eukaryota; kingdom Metazoa; phylum Chordata; class Mammalia; order Primates; family Cercopithecidae; genus Papio; species Papio anubis. The sequence goes on from NC_044978.1 coordinate 75,139,966, forward strand.
ACAAATATTACTGCAATAAACATGGGAGTGCAGATGTATCTTCAATATATTGAGTATACACCCAGCCGTGGAATTTGCTGGATTACATGGTAGCTCTAGTTTTAGTTGTTTGGGAAACCTCCATACTGTTTTCCATAGTGGGTGTACTAGTGTATATTTCCACCAGCAGTGTACAAAGTTCCCTTTCTCCACATCCTTGCCAGCATCCGTTATTTACTGTCTTTTTGATATAAGTCATTTTAATTGGGGTGTATCTTAATTTTGTGTCCTGCAACTTTACTGAATTCCTTTATCAGTTCCAACAGTTTTTTGGTAGTCTTCAGGCATTTCTAAATACAAGACCATGTTGTCTGCATGCAAGGTAAATTTGACTTCTTTTTTGCCAATTTGGATGCGTTTTCTTTCTTTCTCTTGCCTAATTGCTCTGGCCAGGACTTCCACTATTATGTTTAATAAACATAATTCTGCAAAAATGCTAAAAACAGGAATCCTTGTGCTGTTTCAGATCTTAGAGGAAAAGCTTTTAATTTTTCCTTGTTCAGTATGATGTTGACTATGGGTTTATCATATATATGGCTTTTATTATTTTAAAGTATGTTCCTTCATACCCAGTTTGGTGAAGGTTTGTCATATGTTGAATTTTATCGGAAGTTTTTTCAGCATCTATTAAAATCATAATATGGGTTTTTTCCTTGCTTCTGTTAATGTGATATAATTTATTGTGATAATTGTTCTGTTAATATAATAAGTAATTCATTCATTTACTTATTTTGAGCCATCCTTGCATCCCTAGGATAAAATCCCACTTGATCATTGTGAAAACCTTTTTAATGAGGAGTTGAATTGAGTTTGCCAGGATTTGTTGATAATTTTTGCATCCCTGTTCATCACTGATATTGGCCTGTAGTTTTCCTTTTTTGTTGTATGTCTGTCTGGTTTTGGTATCAGAGCAACACTGGCTTTAATGCATTCTGGTAGCATGAGCTTTAATGCATTCTCTTTTCTTCTATTTTTTTTTTTTTTTTGAAGATTTTTAGTAGAATTAGTAATGGTTTCTCTTTAAATGTTTGATAAAATTCACCAGTGAAGCCATGAGGGTTTTTCTTAGATGAGAGACATTTTATTACAGTTTCGATCTCATTACCTATAGGTTTGCTGAGATTTTCTGTTTCTTCATGGTTCTATTTTGGCAGGCTGTATGCATCTACCAATTTATCCATGTATTCTAGGTTTTCTAACTTGTTGGCATAAAGTTGTTTGTAATAGTCTCTAAAGATTCTTTATATTACTGTGGTCTCATTTGTTATGTCTCCTTTTTTGTTTCTGATTTTATTTATTTAGGTCTTCTCTGTTTTCTTTTTAGTCTAGCTTAAAAGTTTGTCAATTCTGTTTATCTCTTCAAAATACCAACTTTTCACTTAAGTGATCTTCTGTATTGTTTTGTTAGCTCAATTTTACTTATTTACAATCTGACCTTTAGTATTTCTTTTCTTCTACTAAGGTTGAGTTTAATTTGCTCTTGCTTTTTTATTTCTTAAGGTGCATCATTAGATTGTTTATCTGAAGTTTTTCTACCTTTTTTACGTAGGCATTTATTGCTATAAACTTTCCTCTTCATACTGTTTTTGCTGTGTTCCATAGATTTGGGTATGTTATATATCAATTTTAATTTGTTTGGAGAAAATTTAAATTTTTCTTCTTAATTTATTCTTTGACCCACTGGTCATTCAGGAGCATGTGTTTGTGCAGTTTCCAAGGTTCCCCTTGCAGTTGATTTCTGGTTTTATTCCATACTGGTCAAAAAAGATATTTGATATGATTTCTACTGTATTGGATTTTTCGAGACTTGTTTTGTTGCCTAAGATATAGCCTATTCCGGAAAATGTTCCATTTGCTAATGAAAATAATATGTATTCTGGGTTAAACATTTTGTATATGTCAATTAGGGCTCTTAGTCTAATGTCTAGTTTAACTTTTTTGTTGTTGTTGATTTTCTATCTGGATAATTTGTCTATTACTGAGAGCGGGGTGTTGAAGTTCCCTACTGTGATTACATTACAGTTCATCACTACCTTTAGATCTACTAATATTTGCTTTATATACATGGGAGCTCTGGTGTTCAGTGCATAGATATTTACAGTTGTAGTCTCTTGCTAAATTGGCCACTTTATCATTACATGGTGACCTTTTTTGTCAGTTTTTACTGTCTTTGATTTGTAGTCTATTTTTATCTGATATAAGTGTAGAAAGTATAGCTACTCCTGGTCTTTTTAAGTTTCTAGTTGCATGGACTATCTTTTTCCATTCCTTTGCTTTCAGTTTATGTGGGTCATTATAGTTGAAGTCTTGGTTTCTTGCAAGCAGCATGGAAGTATACAGTTCCAGCCGTAGTTTGTTTATTTGTTATGAATTCTCATCATTCTCTACTGATTGGGATTAATTATTTCATTACACCTGTGTTTACATTTTGGTTTATTTTGATTCAGGTATTAAAATTACATTTTAGTGTCTCCTGGATCAAGCTATTTCTTGTGTTTCCATTCGATTCTAATTGTTATTATTATTTTTTATATCTATTATTTATTTGGTCTTGCGATTATTACCTTTTTCTTGCAAATACCCTGAGCCCCTTGACATGAGGTCCTGCCTGCATGTAAGGCTTGCTTGCTCAGAGGAGAAACATATTTAACCTCTCCAGATTCCAAGATAATTTAAAATGTATTTTTAATCATAACTGGTAAAATTAGTTTACTGAAAACATTCACTTTTATAGAAATACTAGTAACATAAAATGAGGCATGGAGTATGGGAGATTACATCTTCTTTGTTAAGGGTGGCGTTACTCTACTGTAAGCAGATGGAAACAATGGCTGCTCCTTTCATAACTCAAATAGCCTCCTTCTTCTGTACCCTTTATGTTGTGGTTATCTCATTAATTCCTTTTCCTTCTTCTTTTCACTTAATCTTGGATAACAGTAGGTCCAAGAGGAGAGTAAAGTTGTTAATGAAGAGGAATATTCTATTCTTGTTTTTCTTCTTGCTTAAAATGTAGAATGTCAACCAAAGTAAAAGGGTAGCCTTTTATGTACATTTATTTATACTTCAAAATTTTAGAATTAAATTATAAAAAAAAAAGTTCACTTTCAAACTGGGGGCTGTAATAATTTACTAATAATAAAAACTACCAATTATTGAATGCTTATTGTGATGGTTAATATGGGATGTCAATTTGATTGGATTGAAGGATACAAAATATTAATCCTGAGTATGTCTGTGAGGGCGTTGCTAAAGGAGATTAACATTTGAGTCTGGCAACCCACCCTTAATCTGGTGGGCACAATCTAATCAGCTGGCAGCAAATATAAAGCAGGCAGAAAAACATGGAAAGGTGAGACTGGCCTAGCCTCCAAGCCTACATCATTCTCCCATGCTGCATACTTCCTGTGCTCAAATATCAGACTCCAAGTGCTTCAGTTTTGGGACTCTGACTGACTCTCCTTGCTCCTTAGCTTGCAGACAGCCTATTGTGGGACCTTGTGATTGGGTAAGTTAATACTTACTAAACTCCCATTTCTATTAGTTCTGTCCCTCTAGAGAACCCTGACTAATACAGATTTGGGTACCAGGGATGGCTCTAGAGGAATAGAATATTAAGGATAGAGTTCTTTCATTGGTTTTGGGGTTTCTGGAGTTGGCTCCTTAATTTGATTAGACCCCAAAATGCTAAGGACTCTACTTCTAATAGCATAGAGAACACTGATAGCCCTTGACATGAACTGTTTAGACAGTTGTGCAAAATCAATGCATTTGACACTCCTGATTCACTCACTACTTGTGAGAGGCAAGGAATTTAGTGACTTTATACATAATACCTTTGACCATATGTGGAGAACCAAGGAACATAATTAAGCTGGTTGGTTGTTCCTAAGTTCAGTTGACAAACTGATGAAAGAAAATGATGAACTAAGAGATTCTGTCCCATGGCTTCAGAAGTAGATACTGAGCCTCAACTCTGCTAAGATTGCCCTGAGTGAGAGTCTTATCTCCTGTAGAGAAAGAGCTGAAATTGTGGAAAAACAGACACAAAGTCTTATCATGAGAGTGGCTGACATGCCAAAAAAGGTGCATGCCGAGCCTCACCAGGTGTCTACTGTTAAAGTGAGGGCATTGATTGGAAAAGAATGGGACCCTACAACTTGGAATGGGGACGTGTGTGTGGACCCTGATAAAGCTGGGGACACTGAGTTTGTAAACTCTGATGAACCTTTTTTGCCGAAAGGGACAACTTCCCCATCCCCAGTAGTGGCAACATCCCCCCCGCCCCAACCCATGCTGCCATCAGCCTTTCCACCTTTGTCTGAGGAGATAAACCCTGTGCTGCCTGAGGCAACAGTGATGGCCTCCTCTGAGGCAGTTGCCAGGCAAGATAATGATTCTCCTCAAGAGCCACCCCAACACGCCTGTTTCTTTCTAGACCTATAACTAGACTAAAGTCCCAGTGGGCCCCTAGAGGTGAGTTTCAGAGAGTAACCCATGAGGAGATGTGCTACACTCGAAAAGTATGTTTTGAATTCTCTAATTTATATAAACAGCAATCTGGAGAAGAGGCATGGGAATGGATATTAAGGGTACTGGATAATGGTAGAAGAAACATAGAGTTGGATCAGGCTAAATTTCTTGATTTGGGCCCACTAAGTTGGGACTCTGCTTTGAATATTACAGCTCGAGGAGTCAAAAAAGGTTTTAATTGTTTATTTGTTTGGTTAGCTAAATATGAATTTAAAGATGGTCCACTGTGAGCGAAGTGGAAATGCCTGATCTCCCCTGGTTTAATGTAGAGGAAGGGATCCAAAGGCTTAGGGAGATTGGGATGGTGGAGTGGATTTGTCACTTTAAACCTATTCATCCCAGCTGGGAGGGTCTAGAAGACATACCCTTGATCAATGCCTTGCAAAACAGATTTGTGAGGGCAGTACCTGCATCTTTGAAGAGCCCTGTAATTGCTCTTCTCTGTATGTCAGATCTAACAGTGGGAACCACAGTCACTCAACTACAAAATGTAAACACAATGGGAATAATTGGATCCTGAGGTGGCAGGGGCCAAGTGGCAGCACTCAACCATCAAAGGCAAGGTGGGTGTAGCCACCATAATGGACAGCAGAGACAAAGCTGCAATCAGAATGGCCTGACTCGTGTAGACCTCTAGCACTGGCTAATTGTTCTTAGCACAGTGTTCCTAGAAGTGAAATTGATAGGAAGCCTACTGCATTCCTACTTAATTTATATAATGAGAAAACTTCTGGGTTGAATGGACAAAAGACTATTTTGAATTCTAAAAACAGAGAATCATAGCTCCTCAATCAATTTCCAGACTTTATCCAGTTTACACACCCCAAACCCCTTGAATGAAGGGGAGGCTGGTTCCTCTTGAGCAAGGACCCCACTACATTACAGACATTTTATGCAATGAATCTTTCTCCCATCCTTCCCTAAGGAGACTTCCGGCCTTTTACAAGGGTAACTGAGCATTGAGGAAAGGGAAATAATCAGACATTTCTGGGACTACTGGACACTGGCTCTGAGCTGACATTAATTCCGGGGAACCCAAAACATCCTGTGGTCCTCCAGTTAAAGTAGAGGCTTATGAAGGTCAGATAATTAATGGGATTTTAGCTCAGGTCTGACTCACAGCAGGTACAATGTGTCCCCAGACTCATTCTGTGGTCATTTCCCCAGTACCAGAATGCATAACTGGCATAGACATACTTAGCAGCTGGCAGAACCCACACATTGGCTTCCTGACTGGTAGGGTAAGGGCTATTATGGTGGGAAAGGCCAAATGGGATCCATTAAAGCTGCCTCTACCTAGAAAAATAGTGAGTCAAAAATAATATTGTGTCCCTGGATGGATTGCAGAGATTAGTGTCACCATCAAGGACTTGAAAGATGCAGGGGTGGTGATTCCCACCACATCCCCATTGAACTCTTCCATTTGGCCTGTGTAGAAGACAGATGGATCTTGGAGAATGACAATGGATTCTCCTAAGCATAAGCAGGTAGCTGATTCCAACTGTAGCTGCTGTACCAGATGTGGTTTCATTGCTTGACAAAATTAATACATCTCCTGGTACCTGGTATGCAACCACTGACTTGCCAAATGCCCTTTTCTCCATTCCTGTCGATAAGGTCCCCCAGAAGCAATTTTCCTTCAGCTTGTAAGGCCAACAATATACCTTTACTGTCCTATGTCAGGGGTATATCAACTCTCCAGCTTTGTGTGATAATCTTATTCAGAGAGAACTTGATCACTTCTTGTTTCTGCAAGATATCACCCTGGTCCATTACATTGATGACATTATTCTGATTGGATCCAGTGAACAAGAAGTAGCAAACACACTAAACTTATTGGTGAGACAGTTGTGTGTCAGATGATGGGAAATAAATCCAACTAAAATTCAGGGACCTTCTACCTCAGTAAAATTTCTATGAGTCCAGTGGTGTGGGCTCCAGTGGAGTGAGGTCTGTCATGATATTCCTTCTAAGGTGAAGGATAAGTTGCCGCATTTGGCCCCTCCTACAACCACGGCTAATGGATTTTTGAGGCAACACATTCCTCATTCAGGTGTGTTACTCTGACCCTTTTATTGAATGACCCAAAAGGCTACGAGTTTTGAGTGGGGTCCAGAACAAGAGAACGCTCTGCAACAGGTCCAGGCTGCTATGCTAGCTGCTCTGCCACTTGGACCCTATGACCCAGCAGATTCAATGGAGTTTGAGGTGGCAGTGGCAGATAGGGATGCTGTTTGGAGCCTTTGTCAGGCTCCCGTAAGTGAATCACAGCAGAAGCCTCTAAGATTTTGGAGCAGGACCCTGCCATCTTCTGCAGATAACTACTCTCGTTTTGAGAGACAGCTCTTGACCTGTTACTTGGCTTTGGTGGAAACTGAACATTTGATTATGGGTCATCAAGTCACCATGTGACCTGAAGTGCCTATCATGAACTGGGTGCTTTCTGACCCATCTACCCATAAAGTGGGTTGTGCACAGCAGCATTCCATCATCGAATGGAAGTGGTATGTACATGATCTAGCTCTAGTAGGTCCTGAAGACACAAGTAAGTTACATGAGGAAGTGGCTCAAATACCAATGGTCTCCACTCCTGCCACACTGCCTTCTCTCCCCAGCATGTACCAATGGCCTTATGGGCAGTTCCCTATGATCAGTTGATAAAGGAAGAGAAGACTAGGGTCTGGTTCATAGTAGTTCTGCACAATATGCAGAAACCACCCAAAAGTGGACAGCTGCAGCACTCTAGCTCCTTTCTAGGACATCCCCAAAGGACAGAGGTGAAGGGAAATCTTCTAGTGGGCAGAAATTTGAGGAGTGCACCTGGTTGTGCACTTTGCATGGAAGGAGAAATGGCTGGATGTGTAATTATATACTGTTTCATGGGTTGTCGCCAATGGTTTGGATGGATGGTCAGGGACTTGGAAGAAGCATGACTGGAAAATTGGTGACACAGAAATTTGGGGAATACGTTTGTGGATGGACCTCTCTGAGTGGTCAAAAACTGTGAAGATATTTGTATCCCTTGTGAGTGCTCACCAACAGGTGACCTCAGCAGAGGAGGATTTTAATAATCAAGTGGATAGGGTAACCCATTCTGTAGACACCACTCGGCCTCTTTCCCTAGCCATCCCTGTCATTGCCGAATGGGCCCATGAACAAAGTGGCCATGGTGGCAGGGATGGAGGTTATGCATGGGCTCAGCAACATGGACTTCCATGCACCAAGGCTGACCTGGCTACAGCCACTGTTGAGTGCCCAATTTGCCAGCAGCAGAGACCAACACTGAGCCCTTGATATTCTGATCAGCCAGCTACATGGTGGCAGGTTGATTATATTGGACCTCTTGCATCATGTAAAGGGCAGAGGTTTGTCCTCACTGGAATAGACATTTATTCCAGATATGGCTTTGCCTATCCTGCACACAATGCTTTTGCCAAGACTACCATCTGTGGGTTGGTGGGATGCCTCATCCACCATCATGGTATTCCATACAGTATTGCCTCTGACAAAGGCACTCACTTTACAGCTAAAGCAGTGTGGCAGTGGACTCATGCTCATGGAATTCATTGGTCTTACCCTGTTCCCTATCATCCTGAAGCAGCTAGATTGATAGAATGGTGGAATGGCCTTTTGAAATCACAATTACAACGCTAACTAGGTGACAATACTTTGCAGGGCTGGGGCAAAGTTCTCCAGAAGGTCATGTATGCTCTGAATCAGTGTCCAATATATGGTACTGTGTCTCCCATAGCCAGAATTCACAGGTCCAGGAATCAAGGGGTGGGAGTGGAATAGGTACCATTCGCCATCACCCCTAGTGATCCACTAGCAAAATTTTTGCTCCCTGTTCCTGCGACATTACCTTCTGCTGGCCTAGAGATCTTACTTCTAGAGGGAGGAACACTGCTACCAGGAGACTTAAAGATTCTATTAAACTGGAAGTTAAGAGTGTCACCTGGACACTTTGGGTTCCTCCTACCTTTAAGTCAACAGGCTAAGAAAGGAGTTAGTGTTGGCTGGGGTGATTGACCCGGACTATCAAGATGAAATTAGTCTACTACTCCATAATGGAGGTAAGGAAGAGTATGCATGGATACAGGAGGTCCATTAGGTTGTCTCTTAGTATTACCACGCCCTGTGATTAAGGTCAATGGGAAACTACAACAGCCCAATCCAGGCAGAACTACAAATGTTCCAGACCCCTCAGGAATGAAGGTTTGGGTCAGTCCACCAGAAAAAAAAAAAAAAAAAAAAAAAAAAACACCACCTGCTGAAGTGCTTGCAGAGGGCAAAGGTAATACAGAATATGTAGTAGAAGAAGGCAGTCAATATCAGCTAGGACCACGTGACCAGCTGCAGAAACAAGGACTGTAACTGTCATGAGTACTTCCTCCCTCTTTTGTTAAGAACATGTTTGTGCATGTATAACACTTATGCTAAGAAAATATCTTCATTTTCTTTTCTTTTCCTTTATCATGTGTCATAAGATTTATTGACTTTTAAGTATTGTTTTTTAAGCTTTTAAGTATTGTTAAAACTTTATGTAATAGTGTAATTGTATAAAGTATAATTACATTGCAACTTTATGTAATTTAAGTATTGTTAAAACTTTATGTAATAGTGTTTGAGTGGGGATTGGTGCACTTCTGGTTGTATGAAGGATAGTTGTATTATGTTAGGTGTAATTATGACCTTATTATTGTCTTATTTGAAGATTATCAGGAGATGTGTATGGGTTCAAGTTGACAAGGGGTGGACTTGTGATGGTTAATACTGAGTGTCAACTTGATTGGATTGAAGGATACAAAGTATTGATCTTGGGTGTGTCTGTGAGGGTGTTGCCTAAAGAGATTAACATTTCAGTCAGTGGGCTGGGAAAGATGGACCCACCCTTAATCTGGTGGGCACCATCTAATCACTTGCCGGTGAATACAAAGCAGGCAGAAAAACGTGAAAAGGAGAGACTGGCCTAGCCTCCCAGCCTAAATCTTTCTTCCATGCTGGATGCTTCCTGCCCTTGAACATTGGACTCCAAGTTCTTCAGTTTTGGGACTCTGACTGGCTCTCCCTGCTCCTCAGATCGCAGACAGCCTATTGTGGAACCTTGTGATTGTGTAAGTTAATACTTAACATATATATATGTATACACATATACATATATATATATATATATCTTCTATTAGCTCTGTCCCACTAGAAAACTCTAATACACTTATAAAATGTCAAGTGCATTACAAACATTATAATATTTAATTCTCAAGATAATCCAAGGTAATAGGTTCTATTATTAGTATATTATCTATGAGAAAACAAAGCACAGAGAAGACAAATTCACTTTGATAATTAGCTCCAGAACTAAACTTGAACCTATGCAGTCTTACACTAGAGAAATGTGATCCAATAGAACTTTTATTTTATAGCAATTTTATTTTTATGGAAATTTTATTTTAAAGGATCATTTTATTTTTGTAGGAATGTTCTACATTTTCACTCTTCAATACAGTACCCACTAGCCACAAATGGCTATTGAACATCTGAAATATGGCTAATATAACTAAGAAACTGAATTTTCATTTTATTTAGTTAAATTACTTTTAATATAAATAGCTGCTTGTAGGTAGTGCCTCCCATGTTCAACAGTGCAGATCTGCCGCCTAATTCTAAATCACTGCATTCTACCACCTCCCTTAATTTTAAACATGGACAATGGCAGTGCAAATAGGATGCTGGAAAGGATGCTGGAAATGTATACACCATTGACAATATTTGTTTACTAAGAAAATTTTAAAAGAAACTAAAGAACAAAAACTTTCCTGTTTACCATTTTATTGAGCAATAGAGAAAATCTAATGCTAATTTAGAGAAACTTGTTTACAATTTTCAGTGTGAAATAAAACTGTTTTCCTCTTTCTTAATTTTTGTCTCATATTTTCTTCTGAAGAACAAGTAGAATTCAGTTTACTCTGATCTACATAGGCTGAAATCTAAGAGCTATTTTCCTCAAAATTTTGCTTCTATATTATTTTTTATTCCCTGAAAGTTCAAGAAATATCAAAGGCTTTCAAGAATAATGTATTTCTAAGACACTTTAAAGGTATCTTTTATTATTCCAAGAAATAGTTTGCATTAGCCTTCTATAGAGAAAGAGAACAGTAGGATGTATATAAACAGACAGAAATAAATTTATTTTAAGGAATTGGCTCATGCAGCCATGGAGACTAGCAAGCCCAAAATCTACAGGATAGGCCAGCAGGCTGGAGACCCAGGGGAGGAAGACCCAATGCAGCAGTTCAAGTCCTAAGGCAACCTGCCGGCAGAATTTCATCTTCTTCAGGAGACATCAGTCTTTTTTTATTAAGGCTTTCCACTAATTCAGAGAGGCCCATCCACATTATGAGGGTAATCTGTTTTACTCAAAGTCAACTGACTTACATTATAATCTCATCTTTAAATATACTTTTACAGAAACATCTAGAACACTATCTGGTTACCATATGCTAGCCAAGTTGACATACAAAATTAAACTTTACATAGGTCATTTAACATTTCTGTATGTAGTACAACAAATTGCACTGTTCCATGGAGTACCCTGGAAAGAATCTGACTCATACTAAAGAAAATTGCTTTCATATAACCAAGCAAAATTGGCATGTTTAACAAATCACCAGATAGAGCATTCTAAATTGTTACACTGTTTCATATTACTCTAAAATCTGTTTGATGCTATCTAATTATTATCAAATAGCACTTTCTTGTTTTCTCCAATGTATAAGTAAAAGCATGAAGACAGCTGTAAATATTGTCATTTTCCAGGTAGTGAAAATATAACAGTGATTGATCAGAGTTGAATCTACCATTATGTCCATCAACTATAGAACATGTCTAATATATTTGCAGGAAATATAGTGCATAGCAATAGAGCTGATGGGATGATATCTTGTTACACATTTCATAATTAAACATGGACCAATAGTAAATCATAAAGAATAATTAGAATATTTGTTAGTAATCCTCCTATTAACATATCAAATATGAAAATTAAGTGTTAAATTATATTTCTTTGTTGATTACAAACTCTTAGTAATTGAAGCTATTTAAAATTGAATAACAATATTTGATTTGGGCTGGTCTGTAATTTCACACCATGAATTTCAGCACAGTACTTTTCTAACATATTATCTTTGACTAAGGCATGAGATTTTACTTAATCAGAAAATGTTCCTTGGGAAGAGAATTAGAGACAGAGATACTTCCTTGATTTTTAAAATGTTCTTTCTTGTAGTAGACATTACTTCACCTTCCTCACAAACTATGATGTTGATACTGCTTTCTTTCACATTCGTATGGGGAAGCTGGATCACAAGAGACAGAAACAACTGCCCTGTCCATGTCATTCAAGCATGATGGCTATTATTTGATTTCTTCTTAGAACTATTTGAGAATTCCTTACATATAGTCTAAACTATTTGCCCATTTATTTAGACTCACTGGCCACCTGAAGTTTTCACCAAGGTATTCCATTCTTGGTTGTTGTACCCAGGTTGCCTGCATGTGGCTATTGTGAAAGATGAAATTGTATGTCATATTTGGCTGAGAAACTGCTAGATGTAGTCTTTATTTCAGTAATTTGCAAAAAATAAAAATAAAAAATAAAAATAAAAAATAAAAATAAAAAACAGCTGACCTCAAAATGCAGTAGCAATCTGACTAAGAAGAGAAACTAGGCTATGTGACAAGTTGAATTAACACAAGGCTAGCGAGATTATTCCTAAAGTAATGGATTAATATTCACTAACCTGGTGGCTTTGTTTACAGCCTGGGTAGATAAAATTCACCATAACAAGCCATTGAATCTAACTGGCTTTGTGATATCTAGAGCCCAGAGCCTTGGTTAAAAGTTACATTCCTTATGCTTTTAAATACATTTTGTAGTTTCAGGTGAATAACTTTGAGAGCCTTTGCCCCTTCTCAGTCAACGTTAAAACGGAAAAGCTATCATCCAAGATAATAAGAAAAAGAGCTTATATAAGCAAAAAGAATCTTAACTAAGGAATCTTAACTAAGTCTTTTACTAACACACATCCCACCCCAAAGTCCTAACAGACATGTTCTTTGTACACTTCCTTCTGTTACTGAAATGAGTAATACTCAGCACAGTTTATGGAAGTTACAAAGCACATATGTCAGCAAGATTCTTTTCTCTCAAGGCTTGTAATCAATTTTTTATGGCCCATGGTTTTATTTAAGTTTGAAGCTTATGATTTTTAGTTCTTTATTTTGGTTTCACAATTACAATTATTTGAAGTGTGTGTATGTGTGTGTGTGTGTGTTTCAGGGAATTACAAACAATATACTTCACTCTCTCTTTGTTGGATGAATCTAAATCAACTCCATGCAGCACCTATACAGTCCAGCTATCTCAGGTCACGTAGCAAGCTCAGCTTTAATATTCCAGGCTGTTATTATTAATGCCACTTCTCTTTATTTAATGTCTTCTAATGCTTGTCAGTGCTTCAGATTAAATTGTTCGAGAATATGAATGTGACATTTGTGGTTTCCTGAGCCTCATTAATACTTAAAACTTCTAAAACTTCATTTTTACTCTAAAATAGGATGATGTATATAAAATGCTTGCCAGATTGACTTTCTCATAGTTGACACTCAAAATAGACAATGCTCAGAACTCTTGTCCCCTCATGGACTTCGATAATAACTACATGCCACACTTCTGTCAGCCTCCAAAGAGACTTACAGCCTTCTGAATTCTTTATGATTTGTCTTTTTAAACAAATGTTTAATTTTAGGAGAATTTAGTCTATATTTCAGCTTTTAGTGGCTAGTAAAAGTCATTGACTTACAGAATGTTAGAACTGAAACCCCCTTGAGGCTCCCTAATTTCAGACTCCTTATTTGATAGAAGAAATTTTGTTAGTGTTTTGAAGAGTTTTCTTAATGTTGACTAGGATGCTTCTTTAGGGTATCACCAATAGTTATTTGGACTTGTTTCTGAAAACATATTATTGTCCACAATGTACAGGGATGTTGCAAAGTGATCTGGATGATTTTTGTTGTGTTTTATGAATGTGTGTTTTGAGTCTGCTCATCTGCATCTATTACCTATTGATGCTTTTCTATAGAATATTTTACATTTGAACATTCATGCAAACATGAATACTCTGTGGAAACCTTTTTATCATCACCAAAATCATCTTGTATAAGAGTTAGAAAACAATTATGATCTTTGGCAAAACAGTGTTAATTTTTTTAACTCTCAGAAACTGTAACTGTCAGCTCTAAGTTCCTACTCCAACAAATATATGAAAGAATATTAATTGATCCTCTCTTTCATTAAAATGTGAAGGGGTAGACAGCATGGTATACAATACACAAGAAGGAAGTGCTTTATTTCTATAGAAGCAGCTTGTTTCTAGCTCCTGCCAAAAAAAAAAAAAAAAAAAAATCTTTAATAAAACTTGACCATACTCACTTTACAAGCAGGGTTCCTGCTAGGTACAAAACTACTTCAACACCCAACATTTCTTACCCTTTTTCAGGCTGCCCTCCTGCATTTACCTATCTTTCAGGTTCCTCTCCTTGTCATGCTGAGTCATGAGCTCCTTCTTTCTCCACAAGATTCGCAGTGCTTTTCTAAGGCATTACTAATTTTTCTAAAAACATGGGGTTGTGTTGCATAGCAACAAGCTTCTGCCATCTCTTTGGCTCCCCACCTCACACACTGCCCCTTCCCAAAGCCCACACCATCACACATGTCCCTTCTACTTCATATGGATAGACAAATCTAGGTTTAGAAAGGATAAGCGAAAGAGCCAAATGATGGAACGTGACCTGAAAGTCATGTGGTCTGACTACATTCAGGGCTCCTTTGGTTACTTTCACAATATCAACAATAACAGTTTGTTGAGCACGTTGTAATTTATGTAGATATTTCATTTACATTAACACATGTAATCTTTTAAAACAAACCTGTGAGATAAATAGTATTGATCCACTTTACAGAATCAGATGTGAATACATAGACAATTGACTTACCCAAGTCTATGGTGTAACTTTGCTGTCACCTTGGTTTGGCCTTTTCTTTGAGATTTCACTATGTAAGACTGGTTTCTATTTCTAGTAGTCCAGTAGTCAAGGATTTCAGTTTGTTATTAGGATTTCACAGCCTCATGATCACTTATTTCTGCAACTCAGCCCTTGGTCTCAGCTGAATCTCATCTTCTAGTCTAGGACTACACATATCTCAGCTTCAGGGCAACCTAGATAGGAAAAAAATGGTATTAATATAGTTATTTATTTTTAACTTTTTGTAAAAACCAGAGCCAAATACTCTAAAAGTTGAAGAAAGCAATATGGAAAAATTTCACCACTGACATGAATGATGCCAGGATCAGCCTAATATTTTGGCATTAAAGATAATTTAAAGAAAAAATGTTCTAGGCATGGTGACATGTGCCTGTAGTACCAGCTACTCAGGAGGCAGAGGTGGGAGGATCACTTAAACCTGGGAGGTTGAGGTTGCACTGAACTGTGATCATGCCACTGCACTCCAGCCTGGGTGACAGAATGAGACCCTGTCTCAAAATAATAATATTTTTTATCTTACTACAGCATTAGTAATGGATTCAGTATTAGAATTGAAAATCCAAATCTCATATTCTTTTTACTGCAAAACACTGTATCATAAAATCATGTTATTTAGGTTTTATAATGTGAGATTTTTAAAATCTAAAGAAAGAATGTTTGACATAAATTGGCATTAATATATCTATTCAGAAAATTTTAACCATAAAATAATTTAAAGAAATTTTAGACGTTAGCAGTTCTCAAACTTTTTGGCATTAGGACCCATTTGTATTCTTACAAATCTCTAAAGACCCCAAACAACTTTCGTTTATCTGAGTTACATCTATTGATTTTTACCATAATATAAACTAAAACTGAAAAATTTTGAAAATTATTTATTCATTCAAAAGTAATAACAAGTCTTACATATAATATAAATATTTTATAATATAAAGATATTCTATAAAATAAAAGATGAGTACTGAAAAGTAGCATTACTTGTCATTTTTTCAAATCTCGTTAATGTCTGCTCTAATAGAAGATAGCTGGATTTCTCATTGCTATTTGTTGTTTCTGTTGAAGTATGTGAGGACAATGCAGCATCGTGGAGATATGTAGTTGGAAAAGGAAGGTGTGCCTGAGTCATGTTTTCTGATAATTGTGATATTCTTCTTTGTTACTGCACCAAAAGTTGACAAGTGGTGGTTTATTAGAGATTCTTATTACTCATTGGTTAGGTAAGAGCAGATAATAACCAATAGGTTGGGAAATGTAAAGTTGATAAAATTCTAACAACCATATGGAACTCTGTAATTTTTTAAATATTGTGTTTCTATGTGTTAGGCATTATTCTGCATACCTCACATTTATTAGCTCATTTAATCCTCATGGTAACTCAGTGAGAAAAGTGTTATTATTAATCCCATTTCATGCAAATTAGGAAACTGAGACATAGAAATTCTTTGAAATGGTTTTGCCATTTTGATTTTCAGTTATATTGTTTTACAGGATAACAATTCAAAGTAAAATAAACCTAATATAAAGGATGCATAATAGAACTTCAGAGTTATTGGTAAGTATTCATATTGAAGAATCATACTGAAGATTCATAAGAATCATATTGAAGATTCTAATAATATGCTGGTAAATTTCAAAGGGAAATAATGTAATTCTCTTTTAGTAGGTCAAATCACTTATTATTCTCTTAATATTCCTCTAACTATATTGTGATGAATGATTTATTTTTAGCTTGTGTTCTAATACAATTTTTTCTGAATGTGACATATAAGAACTTCATTAATATGGCTTCTGAACATAATTTTTAGCTAATCATTGCACTTTTACATGCATTTTCACTTATATTATTATAAAATACCCTTTAATTAACTTTGAGAATCTGTGTCTCGTATCTTGGTAAAAAGACAGCTAAGACAACATTTTGCTTTCCAGGATTGCAAAAGCTCAATAATATGAAGGTGATAGTTTTGGATGTTATAACACAAATTTTGAAAGGAGGTGGCAGGCAAGGCATAGCATGAGGACACATGATTCCTCTCACTGGTACAGGAAAGGGGGCAATGGGCACTAAGAGAAGCAACACTGTAAAAAACAGCTTTGACTGCAGTGAATTTTAATGGTACTTTCTGGGTGCTTCCCAGAATACAATCAGCTGAGAAACCTGTGGTCAAAAATGGGGAGGCTTTCCCAGGGTAATAGATGCAGTATTTGGATAATGTTTTGGAAACGTATCTGTTATGATATGAGTAAAGAATAAGAACAAAATTGGATGGAGTATCCCAGCTGAGATGTATCCATCAGTTGGTTTTTGAGTATAAGTAATTACAACTCAGCCTACCATGAATATTCCTTTAGGTTCAGCACCTATCCTCCTTATTACAAAATGTTTCTGTTCCACATACTTATTATTTTGTAAAAATAAAGTTAATTGGCAAGTTAACTTGTGTCTCCCTCTAGAGCACTGTGAATTATTTATTTGCATTCCTCCATAGATATTGAAATAACTGACACATTAGTCAAATAAAAGGAAAAACAGAAAGCAACTTCATGGGTTGAACTTCAGTTTGACAATTGGAAATTCCAATCTGACTACCAGGAGAAAGACAGAGAGTGGGCAAGATAGTATTTCATGAGACCCAAGCAATGGTATCATGTTTTGCTTTGGTTTAGTTTTGGTTTCACCACTTGCACACAATAGAGCAGAAGGGGGAGGAAGACATGGAGTTGAAGAGATGATGGACCAGAGGCCAAAAAAAAAAAAAGAGAGAGAACATATAGTAACAATTAGTTATAACTAGCATTTTTATAAAATGTTGCAATTTGCAATATGTTTAATATATTTTATTTCATTTTATTATATACCTCACCAACCAAAAAAAAAAAAAAAAGAAAAAGAAAATCCTGTGGCATTGGTGTGCTGCTGTCATTAATATCTCTCTTATAGATGAGAAAACTGAGGTTCAGGTTGAACGACATGCTCAAGGTTACACAGCCTGTAGGGCAGAATTCAAATCCAGGCATTCTGATTTCTAATATTGTGGGTTCTCTCAATAGAAAAGGTAGGCCGGATTGTTTCCACAATACATGCTGGAGAAATCCCTATGATGTCAAGTCATTAAGCAGATGTCCAGAGATAAAGTGAGCCCTCTAACAATCTCTCCACCCACCAGATTTATAATAAATATAGAATATTCATTTTCTCACATACCACCCAGAAAATACCCTGGGAGACATTGGGCTATGGATTCAACCCTGACCATGAGGGGCACACTTTTGGCAGAAAATAAAAGAGTTGCCAGAGGGCATGTGAGATTAAAACTGCGAGTTTTCCAGTTAGTGTCCTTTCCAGTCTATAAGCAGTGAACCCTCACTGGAGGAAAACGGTCTGCCTAGGCAGTGATCACTTCTCACTTGTAACTTTGGGATGTCTTTTCTGGGAACAAAAATATGATCTCTATTGTTGTAGAAAGAGTGCAGACCATCTGCTTTTCATATTCAGTGATGAAAGGAATGAGGCAAGTATTTTACCTGCAGCAGATGAAGGATAACTATGATAAAGATGTTCTGATCCAGAGGTAGAGTGGGGAGAATTTCATCCTGGAGGCAACAAGTTTTATTTATTAGAGATCTTCAGGGTGTATTTATTTTTTCTTTTTATTTCTGGTTTTAAAAATTATTATCCCTACAATATATTTCAAACAAAAACTCTGCATAGTTTTCTACATAAAGGAGAAAATTAAATGAAAAGAATTATATAAAATTAAGTCAGCTATAACCATGCTACTGTACATGTAATAGAGGAGGAAAGATGATCTATAATAAATATCAGGGCAAGGAGTCCATTTTAATTTGCTAATTTTCTTACTCTCATTTAAAGCTACTTATAAAGTTCACTTCAGAATATAAAATGTTAATTCCATATCTTGATCTGCCAGGACTAATTGCTTAATAATACTGCCATAATAATAAATCCTCAACTATTCAAAATAGCTCAATATCTGTATTAGAGACAGAGCCAATAGCCATTACTATTGAATTTAGAAAAGATGCTAATAAAAGGGCAAAGTCACAGATAGATTACAAGTTCAGAGATTTATATTTTAGGGAAAATATCTAATATCTGTTAATTAAGCATATATACTATTTTTAATGATACCTGTAGCCTACATTGATAGTATTAATCAGGTATCACTGTAGCCTACAATGATACCCAGATGCCTCTAGCCTTGAGAGTCTGGTCATACCAAATTAATGCAGTGTTTACTCAATAATTCTCTTTATTTTCAGCTGAAACTGCTTTATAACACAGAATTATAAATGTCCTTTATAAATAATCAACGGACAGTACAACAAACTCAACTGTTTTGAAGAATAAGCAAATATATTATCTTCTCAACTTTCTCTAAATCATAAAATTTATTGTCTACTTTGGATATATAGTATGTCACAATGTTTCTTACAGAGTTATTTCTCATAAACTCTCACTATTCTTTATGTTTCTCCACAATACAGTGCCTGGAATAGTGTGGGTACTTAATAAATTTGTGATTTTTTTTTTCTGGAGACTACCCCATTTTCTCTACTAAGTTATGCTGAATTTCAGTTTGTTGTCACATGGCTTGCAACTAAGACACTGATATGTCCATATGAGTTTGACATTAAATACTTTCATCTATGTGTGGCTAACTGCAGGTGGAAAGACACTCAGTTATTTGCCAGATATTTCCTAACCATGGCTAAAAGAAAGCAATTCTCCTCAAGAATGGAAGAACATTATCACTTTTTTGCTGGGCTGTTTTCTGGAAAAGCCACCTGGTGAACATAAATATGAAAATTTTGATAATGTTTCTTTCTTCAAAGTTAAAGGCACAAAGAAAATGTTAAACTTCTTAAATATGGCAGTCCTGCCCGTATGAGAATAACTAAATATTAATGGACCAATTCATATAAAGCAGAGTGAGAGATCATATTTTCAAAATATTTAAAAGGTTTTAGGCCGGGTGCGGTGGCTCACGCCTGTAGTCCCAGCACTTTAGGAGGCTAAGGCTGGTGGATTACGAGGTCAGGAGTTCGAGACCAGCCTGGCCAACATGGTGAAACCCCATCTCTACTAAAAATACAAAAATTAGCCAGGCATGGTGGCGGGCATCTGTAGTCCTAGCTACTCGGGAGGCTGAGGCAGGAGAATCGCTTGAACCTGGGAGGTGGAGGTTGCAGTGAGCTGAGACCACGCCATTGCACTCTAGCCTAGGCAAGAGAGCAAGACTCCATCTCAAAAACTAAATAAATAAAAATCTAAAAATGAAAGGATTTTAAATTCTCTTTAAGCAATCTATACCTTACATTGAGGATTCTAACTAATATTACTATGATATTTCTTAAGGATATCTTCCTTAACACATTCTGTCTATAGGGCAAAGTTAGTAGTATCAGGAATAGTTTCGTATTTAAGTTACTCCCCAGTCTGTTCATCTAAGTGCAATTTCTGCTTACAATACAGGAGATAAAAACTAGTACATTTCTTTAAAAATTAATTTTATATTATTCTGTGAACATATTGAAAATAGCAAGAAAAATATAAATATTATTTTGACAGTGTGGGTCCATTTGCTTTATGGAGTGTATGTATCCTTGAAACAGTCTCTGTAAATTAGATAATTTTAAAATGTACCCCTGGAGTTCACTCTTAAATTTTATTCTGTAAGTAATTTTATAAATGAGAGATTCATTAATTATATAAGTGAATATTCATGTCAATAGGTATTTGGTAGTCTGTAACTTATATATTAAATCTTAATTTTTGAAGTATGGGCCTTCAAATAAATAATTCCAAAAAAGAGAAAAGAACATGAGATAATACGAGTCAAAGAAAAGACCATCTAGTAGGAAAGAAACTTATTTTTGGATGAAAACTATTTCCAGAAAACAATCACATAGCGTGTTATTTGTAGCTATGTTTCCAAAGAGACCAGGAAAATTGTAATCAATGTAGAAAAAGCTTTGGTGTCCTGAAGGTTCACCGACAATGGATGAGTAAGGCAATTGAAAGGACAAATAGCAGAGACTAGGAAAGATTATCCAAAGGCAGAAATTTAAAAGTTACTTGACAAGTTTCCTCATCTGCTTGTGTAGTGAAAAGATACATTTTTTCTGGATTTCAGGGGTAATTACAGAATTTATTTAGCTCATTCCATCCCCTTTTGTCTAGACCGAAGGTAATCTCCTAAGCAGATGTCCCTGCTAGGCAGAACAGGAGATGAGTGAGTGTATCCATTCATTTGGCATTTAGATTTAATCTTTTTTATTTCAAATTAATTAGTTGCCTTGATACAATTAGTCTGAGTATAATAAGCTATTGTTTTTGAAACCTAATCATCTAAATTTTATTTATTTATAAATTTACATAACAAGTTGAAAGCTTCTCTCCTCCCACAATTATTATGTTCCCAGAAATAATCATGTTCAACAGTTTGCTATATATGTTTACATTTTTCTTCATCTTTATCTCTTTATGAACATACACATACACATTCTCATTTATTCATTCAACAATTGATGTGTTGTTATGAGCCATGTCTTGTTTCAGGTGATATGGATATACCAGTGAACAAACTTCCTGCCCTCATGGAACCTATACATTTTTTATTGTAAAAATGTAATAATACAATAGATATTCTGCCATAGCCAGATGGTCTTTTACTTAATAATACATCATACACACTTTTCTACATCAGCACTTATCATCCCACCATATTCTTTTATTTTTTCATCTACGTATCTTGAAATAGTGTATGCTTACCATCTATGCGTTTTCACTTTCCACTCATGTCTCAATCCACTATAATCCAGTTTCTTCCCACACCATTCTACTAGAGAATAGCTTATAAGGTCTGCATGCTTATTGCCAAATCCAGTTGATGCTGTGCAATTCTCACTTTCCCTGGCTTCTCTATAGTAAGTGATGCAGTTGACTCTAAAACTCTTCTCCACTGCTCTAGCTCACAGGGTAGATGATTTACCTCAGACTCTTTTAATGCTGCTCCTTGCTTTTCTTCTAAATGATGGTATTACCTGGGCTCCATGTATGGCCTTCTGAATTCCCATGAATTCACCTACCACCTAAAAGTTAATGAGTCTCAGATCTCTATTTCATAATTAAATTAACTGCATTTTTATTGTAACATTGCTTTCCACTATTTTTCATTAAGAAATACATATCATCTTAACTGTAATGCAGGTGAAAAACATTATGGAACCTAATTTGGGTAGCATACCACTATTTGCTTTTCAATAAATTTTATTGTGTATATTTAATGTATAAAGTATGATAATGGGCTATCCATAACCACTAAATTAGTTACTATGGTGAAGCAAATTAACACATTCATCATCTCACATAGTTACCCTTTTGTGCATGTGTGTGGCAGGAGCAGCTAAAATGTATTCATCAATTATTTATTTTACTTTATCCTATACATCTCCAAGTGGATATCTGACAGGTGCCTCTTGCTAAATGCAGGGCAGGAATCATTGTCTTCCTATTTATTCCTATCCCTTTTTTCTGGATTTCTTAACTCAATGCAAAGATTTCCTTTCACCCGGCCACCCAGACCAGACAGTTTGGACTCATCTTTAACATTTCTTTCTCCCACACTTCCCACATATAGTCTGTAACCCTATCAAATGTCTCTCTTTATAATATCTAATCTTCCCTTTACTGCATCCTCACTGTAACGAATCTCAGTCTTGGATGTCACCCTTTATCTCTTAGATCAGGGCACATCTTCCTGCCTAGGTCTTGTTGCACTCCAATCCATTCTTCACACTACAACCAGAGTTGATTTTTCCAAAGCAAAGCTTCAATTGTATCATTCTCATTTCAGAAGTATTCTGTGACTTCCTGTGACCTTCACATTAAGTAAGAAAACCTTAGTACAGCTCTATCCTCTAATACAGCACCCATCATTGAACACCTACTTACCTCTATAGACTAGTCTCCCATCAAGATGTCTGAATCTCTACCCTTATATTCTAATATTATAAATTGTTGATCTACAGAGACCCAAATTCTCTCTCACTTTTTGCATTCAAACATTCTACACTTACTGAAACACTTTCTTTGTCTTCCCTTCAACTCTTCACCTGGATGGCTCCTCCTGCAAATATCAAATCAGATTTACCTTCCCTTGTGAATGCTCTTTTGTCTAAGTTGTTTCAGCTGCTCGCACTACCTGCTTTCATTCCACACTCACCCAAATACTCCTGAATGCACTAAAACTCAAATGAAACATGGCCTCTTCTGAGAGGTTTCCTGACTCTACTATGAGCACCCATAAAATGCTGTGGTTCTCTACTGTAACACTTAGTCCTATCATAATAATGCCCTAATGGTTTGTCTGTTCCAATTACACTGAGTTCCTTGAGAGCAGAGACCATCCTATTCACCTGTTATAATCCCCAAAGCTAGCACAGTATAGAAGGAGTGTTAAACAAGCAATTAACTCACTCATTCATGAGATTGAACAACTAGGCATAGATTTGTTGCCACAGCCTGCCCCTCTTTCACCCCTTTCCAGATGATATAATTAACTGAAAGATAAAATTAAGGCCCATAAATAGAATGTATTTATAGACAAGAGAGTCTTTTGGAAGGCAGTCATAAGCAAACACCTTTCAGAATACGGAAAATTAGTTATATTCTTCCTACATAAATATCTGAGTGATATTTGATTTGTAAAGTACAGTCTCTTGCACTTATTTTCTTCCCTTCAAAATACGAATTTCTACTCCACTATTGGCCTATTTTTTACTTGCTAACCATTCTGGACTTTAAAGTCTGCATAAAACTATTAGTATTCATATTTTATGCCACTTACAAGAGTACATTAAATATGTAATTAGGTTAAAACAATAGCATTACCTTAGACAATATTTTCAGTCAAAGGAGAATTCATAGCCTATAGTATCCAGCACCCAGTAATACAAATTAATATAAAAAATTATAAACCTTCACATATTCTAATGCCAAGCTGAAATGTCTACTTAGCATTTTTCTTTTAAGTTGGCAGTAAAGTTAAAATGATGGCGATTGCTTTTAACAGATCTGGCAACAACTCTAGGTTTACTATTATTCATATGGAATTTTCTTCACAAGGTAGACAGACTGTAAAAAAATCTACTAAATTTCAAAATTATTTTATTTTTTAGCAAAGGTAATGCAAGCATTTGAAATGTATTATATAAAAATTCTATTTTTAAACTAATTTCATCTTATACAAATAAATGTTAAATATATCATTGATATTTGTGGAATCTTCCCTATGAAATATCTGTAAATTATATTATAAACTTGGTATTGTGAAGCTGTTCTGATGTTAAATGGAGACCTTTTATTGACACATTGAGCAATAGTCTTTGACTCATGGATTCTTATAGTTAGAAAGAAACTTAGAGGTGTAGTACTCTGTTCTCATGCTGCTATAAGGATATACCTGAGGCTGGGTAATTTATAAAGAAAAGATGTTTAATTGACTCACAGTTTCACAACGCTGAGGAGGCCTGAGGAAACTTACAAACATGGCAGAAGGGAAAGCAAACACACCCTTCTTCACATGGCGGTAGGAGACAGAAATGAGAGCCAAGCGAAGGGGGAAGCTCCTTATGAAACCATAGGATCTCCTGAGAAGTTACGCACTATCACGAGAATAGCATGAGGAAAACTGCCCCCATGATTCAATTACCTCTCACCACGTCCCTCTCATGACATGTGGGGATTATGGGAACTACAATTCAAATGAGATTTGGGTGGGGGCACAGCCAAACCATATCACAGGTCATCTAGGACTTCATTTCTAATTCAGGAATCTCTTTTACAGAATCCTTGGCGAATGCTTATCTAGCCTGTTTACAATTTTTTTGTTTATTTTCTTTTTTAGAATGTTATTTTTCACATTGAGTTGAAATCAGCCTCTTTATAATATTGACCATTAGTCCTAATTCTATACTTTGAAATAAAACAGAGAGGAGTTGAACTATCTACCACTCTCCAGGTTATAAAAACAAATCTAGAAATCATTCCTAATTCTTTTCTTTTCCACTCCTTCTATCCTTCTCTCACTGATTTAGTCCTATCAGTTCTAAATCCAAATATACATTTCATCCATCCACCTCTTTCCATTTTTACTGCCACTAGATGGTAGTCCAAGCCACCATCATCTTTGATCTAGACAAATCTAAACAATCTCTAAACAATCTCTTCTAAACAATTAGAAGAATTGTTTAGAAAAATTCTTCTCTAAACCATCTGTGTTTCAACTCTCATCTTTCTAAAATCTACTTTCTATACCAGTGGTCTCCAAATTGGAGTACATACACCAAAGGGTAATGCAAGATGATTTATAAGGATGCAAAAAGAAAT
The DNA here is from genome assembly GCF_008728515.1 of Papio anubis. Taxonomy (NCBI): domain Eukaryota; kingdom Metazoa; phylum Chordata; class Mammalia; order Primates; family Cercopithecidae; genus Papio; species Papio anubis. The sequence goes on from NC_044978.1 coordinate 75,165,050, forward strand.
ATAAGAAATTCTACTTACATTTATTTTTATCTCATCCCTTTTAATTTCTATTCTGTGTAAGTTTTATAATGTTCCTAAATTAATACAATATGCTTGAGTGTAATTTATAAATAAGTAAATGTACATATATTGGGGTACATGCTTAAATATTGAATACTATTTTTCAGATGTGTTCTAATTAACATAATGGGATTATTACTCATCAGAATTTACACACTGCCTTTATATAATGTAAAGATTAATTACAATTATAGCTCTCATTTTTCTCTTTTGCTTTTTATTAAATTTGTAGTCTGATATATTTAACTTCTCAGATCCATTGATATAGTCTTATACAGCTAACATGTAAAAAATTGATTTTTAAATAAAATATCTTTTATTTATCCCTGTTAGATTTTCTTACAACTTGTTTTAAATTTTGAGACAATCTTACAGAAAAATTGCAAGTACAGCACAAATAGCATTTTTCCTGAATTGAGAGTTAAGAGCCAACATGATGTCCTATCACCTTCAATACTTTAGTATTTCCTACAAACAAGAGTATTCTCCTATGTTAGCCACAAAACCATCAAAATCAGAAAACATTGTTATTCCATTTTAATCCCAAGACCCCATTTAAGTTTTGCCAGTTCTCTAAATATGTTCTTTATTGAAACTATTCCAATTCAAAACCACATATTGCATTTAATTGTCATGTCTCTTTAGTCTCGTTCTTTTAATTCCTTACAGTTTTTATTTTAGGTTCTAGGGGTTCATGTGCAGTTTTGTTACATGGGTAAATTGCATGTCACGGAGGTTTGGTGTACGGATTATTTCATCACCCAGGTAGTGAGCATAGTACCCAATGGGTAGTTTTCCAATCCTCACCTGTCTCCTACCCTCCATCGTCAAGTGAGTCCTGGTGTCTTTTGTTCCCTTTTTTGTGTTCATGTGCAATCAAAGTTTAGCACTCACTTACAAGTGAGAACATGTGGTATTTAGCTTTATGTTCCTGTGTTAATTCACTTAGGATAATGGCCTCCAGCTACATCCATGTTACTGCAAAGGACATGATTTTGTTCTTTGTTATGGCTGCATAGTATTCTGTCGGTTATAAGTACCATATTTTCTTTATCCAATCTCCTATTTATGGGGATTTAGGTTGATTTCAAGTCTTGCTATTTTGAGTAGTGCTGTGAGGGCTTATTTTCTGAGTTGTTTTTCTTTCTTTTCTTTTTTTCTGTTAAATGAAACACTCCTACCTGCTCCACAGAGTTGTGGAGGCCAGAGAAGAGTATATCAGTAAAAAAAAATTCATATTACATTGACTTTCATTAAAGTGTAAGATTATCATTCTTATCTCCAACTAAAGTGCTAACATACAGTTGATTTTTCATTATTTTATTTTAAAAAAGAATAATGGGCAGCCCTTTCAAACGCTAAATCATTCCTAAGCTATTTACCTAATGCTGATCTTTTTTTAAAAAGACAATGAAGCTAACTTGGCAGGACTATTCTTTTTTGACTTTGTCTCATTTGTTATTTTTGAAGTGCTCACAAATCATGTACTTTAAAAAAAAAATCATTCTCAAATTTTTCTGGGATCAACATAAGTCTCACTATCCAGTTTACAAATCCTTCCTTTCTTTAATTGGAAAGTTAGAACAGATTTGCTTCTCAAGACACCTGGCATCTTTCCTCTGCTCCTTGATTTTTCAAAAAGTACTGATATTAACTCTTAACAAGAACAGAGAGAACATCGGACTTTGCCACTGCTGATCAAGAATCAGTTTCACAACTGGGTGGGGCAGGTTGAGGGTGTTGGGGAGAAAACCACAACTTCTCTACATCTCTATTTTCCCATCTATAAAATGAACTTAAGTAATCTGACTTCTCACTGTTGTAATGAAACTTAAATGCAATAATACATATGAATAAACATCTATAAATTAAAAAAGCATTATGCAAATGTTAGTGACACCCAATTCAGCACTCTGGGATAATTGTTAAAGCTATCACTGATGAAATGTACCCTCCTTACTAGACTCTGCTCCCTTCCAATGCTTGCAGCAACCCAATATGTATTATTATCCCTATTTTACAGATGAGGAAACTGAGGATCAGAGGGATTAAGTACTTCCCAAAACCACAAAGATAATAAGCAATGGAGCAAATTCAAACCCAGGTCTGTTTGATTCCAAAACCTACACCCTTAACTCACACCCCAAATAACGTGAAACTTCCTCCTATTCCACTATAGAGGCTGGAACTCATTGAAACAGGAGCTGCCCTGAAAACCTCTTCCCTGTTATAAGCTGCTGTCAAACTTTTATGTTGCTGGTTCCACATTTTCCAATTTAAAAACCATTCTACTTTCTACAGAAGACAGAAAACTCATAGTTGATTAATAGCTCTGAACTCCTATTTATCTGCGAAGGCTACACCATTTTCTGAAAGCAGCAAACCTCTTCTTGCCTTCTCTTTTATTTTCTGCAAACGTTTCCTGTATTTTATGTTTTTCATAAGCCTCTTTTCCTGTTGCCTTTGTCAATAGGTGAGACAATGACCAATTTAATTAAAAATGCTTAATTGGTTTACCATTTGATGAATTGAATAGCCATCCCAGTCAAATCCATTTTCTGCATAACATAATTATTTTGTTAATAACTCATCCCCATAAATGATTCCCCAAAATTTTACCCATATAGATGTCTTCCTTTTTAATTTCCTCCAAGTTTCCATTAATGGGTATTTACTAATTTATCATGTACTTGTGTGAAAAATTAGTCTTTTCTAATTTTAGAAAACATCCACTTGTGTCTAAAATTAGTTTTTTCACAAGTGAATGTTTTGGATCCTGGACTGGACTAAAAATTTTCAAGAACAGGCCAGGTGCAGTGGCAGTACTTTCGGAGGCCGGGGCAGGTGGATCACCTGAGGTCAGAAGTTCGAAACCAGCCTGGCCAACATAGTGAAACAGTATCTCTACTAAAACTACAAAAATTAGCCAGGTGTGGTGGTGTACACCTGTAATCCCAGCTACTCGAGTAGCTGAGGCAGGAGAATTGTTTGAACCCAGGAAGCGGAGGTTGCAGTGAGCCAAGACCATGCCACTGCACTCCAGCCTGGGCGATAGAGCGAGACTCTGTCTGAAAAAAAAAAAAAAAAAAAAAAAGATCAAGAACAGTAACAATGCCTTCTAAACTTGGTACTTATGATGTTTATGAAATGACTATTTCTTTGGGAGTTTCTTACATTTTAAATTACCATGACCATGACTATTGCAAAACTGACAGCTAAATGATCAGCAGAGTAAATAGGGTCCATGTGAATGCTGCTTTGCAATAGTGATCAGATATCACTCCAGCACCCACAGAAACATCAGTGTGTGTTGCAATTAACACTTCAAAAAGCTCATAGTTTCATCATGCTATTATTAAAACATTAAAAATAAATAGAACTATTCATCCAAGGCATGTATAACATGTTGGCCTTTCAGGTGAAATACCTGTGAAAACGGTCGCTTTTGACCTCAATTTTTTTTTTAATTTGATTCCAAGAATATCTACATATTTACCCTGACAATTTTCTACAACCTTAATTTTATTTTCATTTTTATATATTCTATTTTAAAAGTGTTCTTGTACTTATAACTATAGAATCAATCAGTTTCAAAATGTCAGAAACGAACTGGTATGTCTTGGCCCAAGTGAAAATTCATACACTTGTGTAATAATAACCCCTTCTCGGAAAACCCCCTTTGCAAAATACCACTGGAAAGAGAAAAATGCAAGAAATTAACATTCACTTAATTTTTAACATATGAGAAAGTGTTATGCTTTCTTAGACTATAAGTGATTATAATTTTTTAAAAAGAGACACTGTGGGAAACATACATAAGGACTTATTACCTGTTATTTTTTGAAAAATATAATTTGTAGCACTAGCTAAAACATTTATTCTAAAATGATTTTTAAACAATAATGTATTGTGTAGTCAAAAACCTCTTTCTCATTTCACAGATCTAACAAATTAGCTATTAAGAATGAACTATTGTTTGACAATCAAACAGGAGATTTTTCTACAATTTTTCCATGTATTTTTAGTAATTCATAGTTAGCTTGAAATAAATGATTTCAGGAAACTACTTAGGAGCTAATGATTTAGAAGGCTCCTAGGTTAAAAGCAATAATAATAATAATACTCTGATTCTATATATCTTTTCTCCTATCTTGTCAGTTTTCAGTCATATAATTAAGAGATTAAAGTTTGTTCAAATTAATTCCATTATAAGAACTTTAAAAGACTTTGAGGCTGGGCACCGTGGCTTTGCGCCTATAATCCCAGCACTTTGGGAGGCCAAGGCAGGTAGATCACCTGAGGTCAGGAGTTTGAGACCAGACTGGCCAACATGGTAAAACCCCGTCTCTACTAAACACACAAAAAAGTTATCTGGGTGTGGCGGTGCATGCCTGTAATCCCAGCTACTGGGGAGACTGAGGCAGGAGAATTGCTTGAACCTGGGAGGTGAAGGTTGCAGTGAGCCGAGATCACGCCACTGCACTCCACCCTAGGTGAAAACCAAGATTCCGTCTCAAAAAGACTTTGAGATAAGTGGCAAAAACTTAGTTTCAAAAGTACTGGTTTAGATTGAAATGTATTTCAAATGTTAAATAGGAAGTTAATTAGAGTAAGAGTTGTGAGTAAAGAGTAGAAACGCTGAACCGGTCATTTATCATTGGGGTCAATTATAATTTCACAATGATCCCCATAGAAACATTATTTAATTTAGGGATCACTGTTTTATGTACAATATCTCTTTTATCCTGCCCTGATAAAATTTTTCTCTTTTCTTAAGGTATCAGATACACACCGGACTTCAACATTCTATCATAAGACCTACTCAACCCAACTGTTTACCTCTGGACAATGCCACCCTACCTCAGAAACTGAAGGAGGTTGGATATTCAACGCATATGGTCGGCAAATGGCACTTGGGTTTTTACAGAAAAGAATGCATGCCCACCAAAAGGGGATTTGATACCTTTTTTGGTTCCCTTTTGGGAAGTGGGGATTACTATACACACTACAAATGTGACAGTCCTGGGATGTGTGGCTATGACTTGTATGAAAACGACAATGCTGCCTGGGACTATGACAATGGCATATACTCCACACAGATGTACACTCAGAGAGTACAGCAAATCTTAGCTTCCCATAACCCCACAAAGCCTATATTTTTATATATTGCCTATCAAGCTGTTCATTCACCACTGCAAGCTCCTGGCAGGTATTTTGAACACTACCGATCCATTATCAACATAAACAGGAGGAGATATGCTGCCATGCTTTCCTGCTTAGATGAAGCAATCAACAACGTGACATTGGCTCTAAAGACTTATGGTTTCTATAACAACAGCATCATCATTTACTCTTCAGATAATGGTGGCCAGCCTACAGCAGGAGGGAGTAACTGGCCTCTCAGAGGTAGCAAAGGAACATATTGGGAAGGAGGGATCCGGGCTGTAGGCTTTGTGCATAGCCCACTTCTGAAAAACAAGGGAACAGTGTGTAAGGAACTTGTGCACATCACTGACTGGTACCCTACTCTGATTTCACTGGCTGAAGGACAGATTGATGAGGATATTCAACTAGATGGCTATGATATCTGGGAGACCATAAGTGAGGGTCTTCGCTCACCCCGAGTAGATATTTTGCATAACATTGACCCCATATACACCAAGGCAAAAAATGGCTCCTGGGCAGCAGGCTATGGGATCTGGAACACTGCAATCCAGTCAGCCATCAGAGTGCAGCACTGGAAATTGCTCACAGGAAATCCTGGCTACAGCGACTGGGTGCCCCCTCAGTCTTTCAGCAACCTGGGACCGAACCGGTGGCACAATGAACGGATTACCTTGTCAACTGGCAAAAGTGTATGGCTTTTCAACATCACAGCCGACCCATATGAGAGGGTGGACCTATCTAACAGGTATCCAGGAATCGTGAAGAAGCTCCTACGGAGGCTCTCACAGTTCAACAAAACTGCAGTGCCGGTCAGGTATCCCCCCAAAGACCCCAGAAGTAACCCTCGGCTCAATGGAGGGGTCTGGGGACCATGGTATAAAGAGGAAACCAAGAAAAAGAAGTCAAACAAAAATCGGGCTGAGAAAAAGCAAAAGAAAAGCAAAATAAAGAAGAAGAGGAAACAACAGAAAACAGTCTCAGGTTCAACTTGCCATTCAGGTGTTACTTGTGGATAAGCGCAAATATTTCCTGTTTGGTTAAACTTTAATCAGTTCTTATCTTTCATCTGTTTCCTAGGTAAACCAGCAAATTTGGCTCGATAATATCGCTGCCCTAAGCGTCAGGCTTGTTTTCATGCGGTGCCACTCCAGAGACTTCTGTCACCTGGCCGCCACACCGAAAACTGTTCTGCTCAGTGCCAAAGGTGCTACTCTTGCAAACCACGCTTAGAGTGGAGATGTTTGTTTCTCTTGCTCCTTTAGAAAACGTGGTGAGTCCTGAGTTCGACTGCTGTGCTTCAGTCAACTGACCAAACACTGCTTTAAATTATAGGAGGAGTACAATAACCTACCATCCGCAAGCATGCTAATTTGATGGAAGTTACAGGGTAGCATGATTAAAACTACCTTTGATAAATTATAGTCAAAGATGTGTCACCTCAAAGGCCTTGAAGAATATATTTTCTTTGTGAATTTTTGTATCTCTGTCGTATGACACTTGGGTTTCTAAATTAATTCTATTTCATATATATATATATATATATATGTTTCTTTTCCTGTGAAAAGCTGTTTTTCTCACATGTGAACAGCTTGCACCTCATTTTATCATGCATGAGGGAATGGCAAATAAGAATGTTTGAGCACACTGCCCACAATGAATGTAACTATTTTCTAAACACTTTAATAGAAGAACATTTCAGTATAAAAAAACCTAATTTATTTTTACAGAAAAATACTATTTTGTTGTCATAAAAAGTTATGCAAATGACTTTAATTATTTTATTTTTATTTCCTGCATAACATTAGAAGAGTTTTATTTCATTTCTTCAAATTACCAAGCACTGTAATACTATGAATTACTGTAATACTGTGCGAATTCATAGACTATAAAAACATCATTCAGAAAACATTATAATCATCATTGTTCAACCATGATTTTGAATGTAATAAGATGAATATATTCCTTACAAATTACTTGGAAATTCAATGTTTGTGCAGAATTGAGACAACTTTATTGTTTCTATCATAAACTATTTATGTATCTTAATTATTAAAATGATTTATTTTATGGCACTAGAAAATTTACTGTGGCTTTTCTGATCTAACTTCTAGATAAAATTGTATCACTCATCCTAAAAAATAAAGATCTTTACTAATAGGCAGTTGAAGGAATGGTTTGCTACCAACCACAGTAATATGATTTTACAGATAGATGCTTCCACTTGGCTATGACATGGAGAAAGATGTTCCCATATTAATAATATTATTAATTATTATAAAATATAAAAACCTAACATTTATATTAGGTTGGTGCAAAAGTAGTTGCAGTTTTTGCCATTAAGAGTAATAACCTTACTCTTATACAAAGTGGACACTGTGGGGAGATACAGAGAAATGGAATATATGGATCCTGCCTGGAGTAAGTTATCTTGTTTGGAAACCACACATGCAAACGTCATGAGGATAATTAAAGGAGTATTATCAGTAATGAAGTTTATCATGGGTCACCAATGAGCATAGATTGGTGTGGTTCCTGTAGACCCTGGTGTGTTCTTTGAAGTGCCCTCTCCTAATACAGAGGCCTCGAAGCCTCGCGGTATACACTTGAAAAGTCACAGATAGCTAGAATTGTGATCTTTGAAGTTAAAACTGTGATAAGAAAATGTGTGTGGTGGTATGACAGCATACCATTAAACACATTTATATCACAGCTCAAAGGACTGATATAATACATTTATATCACAACTCACAATTTCTGAAAATGTATTAAAGAATCTGTAATCTAGTACTGAAATTACTAAATTGGATAAGATGATTTAAAGGATTTTAATTTTAATGTTTTATTTCTAGAATATATGGCTCCAGTTTATTTTATAGTGTAAAGTTGTATTTCCTAAAGTTTGTGTTTTGTCGACAGTATCCTTTAAATGAGTCTTAAAAATAAAGGCATATTGTTCATGTTTTCCTTTCCCAGTGGCACATAAATAACATGTCTTAAAATAGATGGTATCTTATACACTTTTAAAAAATAGACATCTTTACACTAAAAAAGAATTCTGAAGAAAGTAAGTTTGGGAGATGTTGGGTTAAAGAAAGTCAAAGGAGTCACTTTAATGCAGATGTTTGTTAGAATTTTTAAAATCTTAGCTTGCATTGTAACCCTGACAGAAGGAAAATGTTATACAGTATTTCATAATTTCACCACAAAACTGTTCTCTGTGGCACAATGCACAGGACTAGCATTCTGAGGAACTATACTGTTATTGGAAACACAGTGTAAAAATAGAATCATCTAGAAGTTCCTAGAAAGACAAAAAAAGAAGCAAAGAGGCAAATTAGGATTATGAAATACCAGTAGGTATCACCTATTGTGGTGTAATTCTAAGTTCTCTATAAATGATCATAATCTTCTCAGTGAAAATAATTTAGCCCACAGTGTTCTACTGGAAATGGCTTCATGGATGTTGATTGCTGTTTTAAAGAGTACCTGCCACCTGCCCAGGGCTCTAGGCAGGATGTGGTTTACGAGAAGTCTCAGTGTCTTGCCCTCAAGAAATTAAAATCCTTTCTAATAGTCATATATAAGTCATGAACAAAAATGTTTCTGAAAATGCTGTTGGCAAATCACTAGGAATTTCAAGATGGACAGGAAGGAAAACACTGTGTCCTTGAGTTTTGTGCCCTAATCACTGATGCCATGTTAATACGGGGAATTCATTCTCAGGTGTTAGTTTCCTAAACTGTGATCTTCAAGATGCGTTTCTAGGCTGCCTGTGGTTCTTTCAAGTGTAAACTGCACCTCTTTCAAACCTCTGATCTTTCTTAGGGCTTCAAAAGAAACTTCATTAGCTTTGTCAGAAAATAATTTTTGAATATGGCTGTGTTTCTGGGTTGAGAACGGATATAAAAACATTTTCTTCCAATGAGAACATCAACAACGAAAATATTTGTAGTACCTTTCAGCCAGGGAAAACATCTACCCCAGGCCTGTCAACTGTCAGGTCTAACTAAAGAACTTGTTTCATCTGTTTTTACATACTCTTTCTTCATTTTTCTAAAAATTGAATGGATATTTTTGTTTTCTTGACCAGGCCCCTTTTAAAATTTTTAAGCACAGAGGATCACTGTCATTGATAGTTAAATAATTATACTTTTTTGTACTTTCAACATTCCTCTGTGAGAATATACCATATTAGTGTGCATGTCTCCACATTATTTCTTTATATTACTGAACAGTATTTTATTATATAGATATGCCATTATTTATCCTTTCACATGTTAATGGACACTTGGGTTGTTTCCAGCTTAAGGCTAATATAACTAAAAATGCTATGTATTTTCATGTGCAGGTGTTTCTTGACTTTCTAAGGCACATGAATTTCGCATAAGGATTAGCTTCCTAAGCATTTTATTCATACCATTTTTGAACATACAAATTGTGAATTTGTCAGTAGCAGAATGTGTGATGTTGGCAGGAAAAAGTTTCCTTGCCAAAAGCAGCACAATTCCTCTATGGTAAACTAATAGCTACTTTATTTCCTCATGCAATGACTTCATAGAATCCATTCACTCATTCAACAAATGCATTCTGAATGTTACTCTCTCAGGCAATGTTCTAGGATCTTGGGATATATAAGTGTATGAAATGAATAAATATTCTTACCCTTGGGCAGGTTATCTTCCAGCTGAGTGAAGCAGACAATAAATAATAAACACAACTAATTATAACATTATATACTATATAAAGTAGTGTGAAAAAAGAGTAGATCAGGATAACGGGAGGATTCACTCTACACCAAGTTTATCCATCCATTCATTCAGCATTTGTCAAGTGCCCCGTGTAATGGTGTGCATGGGATGTGATGGCAAGTGACATCAGGCAGAGTCCTTGCCTTCGGGTGTGCCCCTGCCTTTTTAGTGTACATTCTCCTAGAAGATGCAGCCATGAACCCAATAACCAAACACCTCATCCCTGCCATCCTGCCACCATGGCTATCCCACTTTCCAGCTTGATCTTCCTCGTTAGCATTTAATATGCTTCAGATTTTACTCGCAAGTTTTCCTTATTGTCTGTTTCATTCCCCTAAAATATAGGCTTCTTAAGAAAAGTGATTTCTATAAGTTCTGTTTACATGTGCATGGCCAGTATATAAAGTGGTGTCCTACTCATACTTAGCACTCAATGTTTTTGAGTGAATAAATAAGATAATCACATTTATCCATATGTTCAGCCACATTTGCCTAAGTTTCCACTTTCTATTTCTGGTACAGGGATTTCATTGTTGAAAAATAGAACTAATCATCCTTAATACCTTTAGCAGCAATGATATGAAATGCAGAAATTTCTAACACTATAAAAAACTAACTCTAATATTGTATAGTTATAGGAACATGCTGTTACAGCAAAAGCAAAGCAAAAATTATACAAAATTGAGAGCAAATTTTATCTATCATCTTTATTACATAACAGGATAGAACATGATTATTCTAACGCTACTTGGAATATTACAGAATACATTAGCTTAAATGAGTTCCCAGAAAGAAGAGATGAGGGCTTAAATTGTCAATAACTTTTTGTACCAAATCATGAAAGGAAAAAAATATAATTAGCAAATAAACCTCTATGTCTTCATAGAATTATAAAGCCAAATGGAATATACCTCACATCCTTGGGTATTCTATTACAAACCTCTCCAATATGGCAAAGCAGAAATTCTGCTTTTTTAAAGATATATTTTTCTTAAATATTTTACTAGTCATAGCATCTCTATGAATTTGGTTGATTCATTGGTTAAACATGGTATTATTTAAAGCACAGAACCTGAATGTTGCCTTTGGGGATTAGGTAGATTTGAACGTATTTACCTAACTTTCAATTTCATATCTATGATTTGAAATTTCCTTATATTCAAATTTACTGCAATCCTGTAACATTTTTTGCCAGTTGGTTTATGCAATTTCAGGTAAAATCAATCCCAATAATTGAAAAACAAACAACAGAATAGCAAAGGCATATTAGAAATGTCTACCCATCCACTCTTTGTAGAAATTATTCAGCTGATAATTGTAAATAGAGAGCATCTTAATGCACAATCAAACAAAAGTAAAATTTGTCTTTCAGTATAAAAATCCAAAAATAATTTTTAATATCACTTCCATCATATTAATCTTTCTAGAAACAATGCTTTAAGAATTAAAGTCCTTCAACTCCAGGGTTGAACATGGAGGATGAAGAGGGAATACCTTCAGCTGACCTTCTAAATCCTAAACAACTGTGAGAAAAAAAACTTTTTATAACCAAGGTTTTTAAAAAGTCTTGATTTAATTTAGTATCTGAAATCATATTTTTTATGTCATCATCACCAGAATTTCCAGAGGCTTCCTTTGGGCAAACAGCGTTAAGTCCTCAGTCAGCGAGTTATTCTGTCTCTAAGGCAGATCCCACTACAACTTCTCTATTTTTAGTTATTCCTGATTAAATAATCCCCTCTAGCACCTATGAGGTGGGGAATTACAAGCATAAAAAGTCCTGCAATTATTTCTACTATACAGTCAGACATAATAGCAACAAAACAATACAGTGTTTAATTAAACTTTTTTTTTCTTTTCTTCAAGTTTTGCTCAAGATCCTAACAGTTAACATAGTGTTTCAGAGATTAAGGTAACAGCTTCTGAGGAATCCTGCTCTCTCCCAGCTGGGAGCCATGGCGGCTGCAGTGGCAGTGGAGACTAGGTGAGGTGGGTGGAGAGGTTTTTCCCCTTACCTTTTTATTTGGCCCCTTGCCTCTGCACTTCTCAGCATCCCGGCTGTGCTAGGGCTATTTCTTTCTGAACTCACATGCAACCATAACTCCGCATTTTCCTTTCTTGGCACCCTTCTCCATACCCAAGTCCCACATCCGTTTCTGCCACAGAACTAGGCACATTATAGCTATGTCCAACACAACAGAGGTATCAACAAGTGAATTCCTCCCTTCCAAAGTTCTCCCAGCATAAAGGGATGAATGTGTAGAGCTATCTCAGCCTTCTGGTGACGAGAAGACCTGAGCCCCACCCCTAAATCTTCAAGGAGCTGAGATCAGAGTGGGAGTGAGCAATCAGGAAGCCAACAAATTGTTCCCACCTGAGTAAGTGAGCGACCTCTCCCTTCAGGTCCAAGCAGTTTAGCAGCTGCAATGTCCAAAGCCGCTTCAGCTTTGGAAACTAATTAATGCTTTCTCTTTCTGCCCAGAAGAGAGAGCAGTGAATAAGGTAACTTCTAACTTCTATTTGGAACCTATCCAAAGCCTACCTTGGGTATTTCTTCTCTTCTTACGTAGAGGAGCGAACAACATAGATTTCTAACATTCTCTACCCACCCACCAAAAGCCCAACGTTGGGAATTCCTGGACCCTTTCTTCTCTTGCTAGGAGAAGGCAAAAACTAAAAGCCTTCTCTAAAACCTAAAACCATTTGGGCTGCTTGTTCCAACCTACCCCCAGCCTTCGACCAACAGTTGTCTTCCAATGCTTTCAATCTGTCTGCTATTGGCTCTTGCTGTCTTCTTTCAAATCCTGTTAGTTAGCCTGGGGGCCATCCTCTATCTCTTTCAGAAAACCACGTTTCAAACAGGATCCCATTCTTGTCAGTAAACTTGGTAAGTTTTTATGATCTATATTTATTCCTTGTTATCCTGAATGCAACCATGAAGTTTCTGGAACTCAGAGTCATCATTGTTCATTACAGCAACGGCAGCAGTGTCACATAGGTGATGCAAGGAAAGCCACATGTTTAGCACTACATGTACAGGGGTCGCATCATAGGAGAGGAAGCCTAAAATTATGAATCTGGAAATATATATATATATACACACACATATATGTGTGTGTGTGTGTGTGTATCTATACATGTAAAAATATAAATAAAATGCCCCCCCTCTCCTCCCTTCCTGAGAGAGAAACATTTGCTCCCTGGTCTTTTAGAGTCCTTTGGACTGTAAATAAATGTTCTGAAGAAAAGAGAGGGGAAAGTACCCCAAAATGCAAACAGTTGGCTCTGACAGAAATAAGTTTTATTACTCTTTAAGAGCAGATAATTCCCCGTGTAAGACACTTCAACGTCCGAGCTTGTCCTTTGACCCAGGTGCCAGTAACATTTGTCAGAAAGTCCTAACTATGCAGAAACATGAGAATATTCACTTTCTGACATAGATCAGTGGTTGCAGATGGAAGTTGAAGCAGGGACCGACAGAAAACAGGTATGAGGGAAACTTCAAGGTGAAGGAGGTACCTTAAAACTGAATCGTAGGGATGATTGTACATCTGCATGATGTACTAAAAAAAATCACTGAACTGTATAGTTACAATGGGCAACTGTATGACATGTAAATTATTCCTCAAAAAAGCTGCTAAATGCAAGCCAGTAGCAGAATAATTATTCACAATAAATATAACAACAAAAAGTCTCCAGAATATATAATGAACTCCTACAAATCAATAAGAGAAAATAATGGAAAGAGTCCTCACAAAAGATGACACACAAATGCACAGTCAATATATGAAAATGTGCTAAAAATCATTAGGCATTAGAGAAGTGTAAATTAAAATCATAATGCTATGCCAGTACATTTGTATCAGAAAGGCTAAAATGAAAAAGATAGTACCAGGTGTTGGTAAGTATGTGGAACAACTGAGTGGAAGTGTTGGTGAGAGTGTAAACTAATATAACCACATCAGAAAACGTTTTGGCTGTATCAATGAAAGTTTAACATTTATATCCCTATAACTCAGCAATTTTATTCCTAGGAATATACCCTGGAGAAATGCGTGTATAGATATTCACCAAAAATCATGTAAAGATATAATTCATAGAAGCACTATTTATAGTATCCTAACACTGAAAAGCACACTTAATTATTCATCAGCAAGAGAATGAGTAAACAAATTGTGATATTCTCATATAATGGAATGTTATTCTATTGAGGGGGACGTGTTGAGGGGTTACTAGAAGGGGCACAAGAGGGACTTCTGGGGTTCTGCTAATATTTTTATCTCTGTGCTGCTTGTGGTTATATGTTCAGTTTTCTAAAATTCATTATCTATATAACTAGAGTTTATGTACTTCTCTGTGTTTGTTATACTTCTCACCACTACCGGAGTCTACGATATATATATATTTATATGAGATATATATGTATATATCATAGCAATTCCACTCCCAGATATTTGCCCAAACCCAGGAATAAAACTAATACATGCCTAGCAGAGTGTCTTGCACACTGTAATATTCAATTAACATGAAACACAGAACAGAAAGGCCTAATTTACCCACCCCATTTTTTTTTAATCATATTAACCAGCATGTAGAAATTTCTGGGACCTAAATATCCAGCCCTAATACAAATTATAGATGACTACCACCAGGGGTCATGCTAGCAGGTTTGTTTCAACAGGTTGAGGCTGAATGTAATTAATTTTATAATTTTTAATAGTTTAAATCCAGTTTTTTAAAATTAAATTATGAAACAAAGGTGATGTGAATAATCATATTGAATGGTAAGTGCAATAAAATCTACATATGCGTTGAATTCACAATTGAGTCGTGTCCAATATTACAGTCTAACCTCAATTCCTATCAAATAATTTAAGTTAAAAAATAGTGGGTCCCATATTTATGGCTTTCTGATTATAGAGTCTTCTACTGAGGTAACATGATTCCCCTTGAATTCTTCTCTATTGTTCTTATCTTTGTAGTGACTATCCTTGTATTTCTCTGCATTGCTCCACTCCACCCCACCACTATTTCCTCTGCTTATTCATCTCTCCCTCCTTCTCTAGCTCTTTTCTCTTTGTCATCTTTATTTTCCCTTCTCCCTCTTTGTAATTATAATCTCTTTAATATTTTTAAAAACTAACCAAACTCATATGTTGAAATTTAATAAATTAGAGTCTGTGTACCTATCTTTAAAAAAATCTTTGGGCAACCTTTTATACTAGGATGCATATTTCCACATAGCCACTTATATTCCAGCCTAATCTAAGAGTGAAAATGACTATTGACCAGAAATTAATACTTTTACCGATAGTCAAAAATAGTGATCATATTTCAACAATAGATAACTTTATCTACTATTGCCAGAAAGACTCATAATCATCTTTGTGTGTATATGTTTAATTATAATCACACTTGATTGAATTACAGTTTCCAAGAATTAATTATGGCTGTTAGTGGCTATTAAATGAGAAAATGTGTTTGCAGCTCAAACATTTGTCTTGTTATGTTTCCTAGTGGAAAAAGGCAAATACTGACAGGATGTCAGTTTAAGTGAATTCGTGTTACTACCCTGCACAATAAAATAATATACAAGGCTGTGCTTTGTGAATTGTGAGTTACATTAGTGAATATCATTTTCTGATTGCCTGCATTTTTCCTATTTTATATACATGATTATTTTTGTAAGTAAAATTAATATAAAATTTAATTTGAATACTTGTGAATAAAGAGATGTAGCACTGTTTTCTATTAAACTACACTAATCCTCTCCAGCAAAAAGTAGTTTATTAAATCATATTCCATTAATTTTAAGGTGTTGATGCGTTTGTCATATTACCTAATTAACATTGTGTTATGGGAGAATTTTTGTAGCATATATTTTGAATTACTTTCAATTGTCTTAAGATAACTGAATTTGAAGAAACAATAGCTATTTTGCTATCTAACTTCACTTGTAAATTTCACCTACTCATTCTTACTAAAAACAAAGTAAAAATTTTAATAAACTTCAGGTTATTAATATACTGTATTTCTCCTTTTCCCTCTAACCACCTTTTGACCATTATTTCTACTATAAATTATTTCATTTTCTTTACAATTCATAAACAAATCTTGCTTTTCATCAAGATTTATTTGTTGTGAACAATTCATTATGAAACAGTGAACATTATGAAAAATATTCTAATTTCCTTATAACTTGTTATTAATGCTAATTTACTCCATAATTTATTTAACCTTTAAAGCATCTTTCTCTTTTGATATTTATCTTTAAAATCCTTTTGTAAGCAGCTGTTTACTGAGTTGAAGCATTTTATTAGCTTATTTGGTTGCTGTACATGCTCATGAAATACTGCCAAATAAATCCTTGAAAATTTACCCGGTAGTTGCTGTCTTTTCTCTTACGCTAAAAAGTATTGTCTATACTATTTGCATGCAAAATATACATTTCTGAAACCTGACTTCTAAAGTCTGTCATTTCAATTAACTATTCTCAAATGATCTAACGTGCCTTTATCCTAGAAAATGTACTGTTAGTAGTGTTCCTATTATTATTTATTTTTTCTTTAGAGAACTTTGAAGTATCCTTCAAGATACGATTCTACCATAGCTCTTAGAAATAATAGCAATAGGGTCAAATTTGCCCTATTTTAATCATTCACCTAGCTCTCACCTCACATTCACAGCATGAGTTGTCTTTGAAATTCTCTAGTAGCAGGGATTAAGCCAGTATTACAGAATGAACTCCATCTAATTGTGTGTGAAAAGAGAGAAAATGCCAATTACATAAAAACATCAATGACTTCATTTCATTTATTTTGCTCCCTTTCTCTGGATCAAACAGGCAATCTTGATATATAAGAGAAACCAAAATAGGTAGCTAGAGGTTTCACGTTGCTGGCGTATATCCTCTACAGAGAAAAACAACAACAACAAAACACCAATGTTTTACTAGTCAGACCAGATTTTTCGGGGTTTTTTTAAGATGAGAAAAACGACAACTTTGTAGGAAAGCTGTGATGCTCTTAGACCAGCCATTTGTACAGAGGCTTAGTTTTCTACAAAAAGAGAGAATTGGACTAAATCAAAACAAGGGAGCAAAAGGCAAAATTGATTTTTCACAAATCATAATGTTTAAAAATAGATGTCACTGATCCCCTCAAGCTTGATGCATCCCATCTGAGTACCACCTGAGACTAACCTCATCCTTTGGCTGTAGGTGGTTAACAGAGCAACAAAGAATAAAAAGCCTGAAATCAATCAAATGATGAGTTCAACCTTACTTCTCCTCTCCTCTCAGTACCTCACACTTATTCTCCAGCCTGGAGAGACTCGTAGGCAAGGAAATTGCTGTACCTGTGTGTTTATAAAAATATAAAGTGATAAGTACGTAAGTGCAAGTAATGATAGAATATTATTGCTAATAATAGGAATATATTATTCTTATTTATAATAGTTAATAAAAGCACAATTGCTAACAGACATATTTAAACATATCATGTTAAACACATTACTGTATAAGAGGCATTTGCTTAAAGTCATTAAAGCTCAAGAGTAGATTAAAATGTTTTTAAAACTGCTATAGGTGACTCTAATCAATTAAAGTTACTGGGAGGTAAATTTCAGCTCAGAATAAGAAAGAACTTTCTAGCAAAAGTGCAGCTTTTAGTGGAATGTTGTGGCCTCTGAAGACAATGTGTTTCCTCATACTGAAAGAAATGTAATAGAAGTAGAATCATTGTAAGCCTGGAATATATCCAGTCTCCACGTGCTAATAAGAGCTAGAGAAGCATCCAGAGCACAGACTGCTGTGAGACCTTGAGTCAAAAGCCGCCTTTCACAAGCATCCAGAAAACAATGAGTTCCCACTGTTTCCAAGTCCAAAGTTCCATTCCAGCAGTGATTCTAATATACAGCACTTGAGACAATGTAAACATACATCTATGCAATCTATTTATTTTCCCCAACTTCAACTGAAATCAGTGGGAAAAAAGCAAAAGATTTGTGCCATACTCAGATACTCTTGAGTATAAGGCCCAATTTCTCTCTTCTAAGCACAACTCAACTGTTCTCTCTCATGACTTCATTTTTGTGGATGGCATAAACCTGCCCCAAACCCTTTTCCAATTGTACCTCCAAGGGAGATCGGGCCACTCTAATTACAGTTTACTTAATTTTCAAATGGTTTTTCCAATTATAATGTCAGCATAAGAAGATACCCCTGTTGCCAGGGCAACCTAAATGTACAATTCACTTCCTCAAAACCTAACTCTACCTGGACAAATTGACTCTATATTCTCAGATAATCTCACTTTTGTGAGATTTTGTGCTTATAAAATGTAAGCATTCTGAAGCTTCCATCATCTTATTTTGCCTATTTTTTACAAAGTGTTGTAAATCTATCCTCTTTTCCTTCAGTTTGCTGACATTTTATTTTTCTTAACTAATTCAAATATAACTCTCACCTTGAAAGTCAGATATTTTTCTCATCGTTTACATATGTCTGTGTCAAAATTATCATCTCCATTAAAAAAGAGAAATTGACTTCTATAAAGTATCTATAATTGATCAAAACTTTAGTGTATGTCTCAAATAATTTAGATTGTTCAATATATTGCATATTTATATAAACACTGGAAACATACATGAGCATTCTAACCTGTGTGTGTGTGTATGTATGTGTGTGTGTGTGTGAATTTTTTTTTTTAATTATACTTTACGTTCTAGGATACATGTGCACCATGTGCAGGTTTGTTACCTATGTACACATGTGCCATGTTGGTTTGCTGCACCCATCAACTCGTCATTTACATTAGGTATTTCTTCTAATGCTATCCCTCCTCCAGACCCCAACTCCATGACAGGACCCAGTGTGTGATGTTCCCCGCCCTGTGTCCACGTGTTCTCATTATTCAATTCCCACCTATGAGTGACAACATATGGTGTTTGGTTTTCTGTCTTTGTAATAGTTTGCTGAGAATGATGGTTTCCAGCTTCATCCATGTCCCTGCAAAGGACATGAACTCATCATTTTTTATAGCTGCATAGTATTCCATGGTGTATATGTGCCACATTTTCTTAACCCAATCTATCATTGATGGACATTTGGGTTGGTTCCAAGTCTTTGCTATTGTGAATAATGCCACAATAAACATAAGTGTGCATGTGTCTTTATGGCAGCATGATTTATAATCCTTTGGGTATATGCCCGGTAATAGGATTGCTGGGTCAAATGGTAATTCTAGGTCTAGATCCTTGAGGAATTGCCACACTGTCTTCCACAATGGTTGAACCAATTTACACTCCCACCAACAGTGTAAAAGTGTTCCTATTTCTCCACATCCTCTCCGGCATCTGTTGTTTCCTGACTTTTTAATGATTGCCATTCTAACTGGCATGAGATGGTATCTCATTGAGGTTTTGATTTGCATTTCTCTGATGACCAGTGATGGTGAGCATTTTTTCATGTGTCTGTTGGCTGCATAGATGTCTTCTTTTTTTTTTTTTTTTTTTTTGAGATGGAGTCTTGCTCTGTCGCCCAGGCTGGAGTGCAGTGGCATGATCGCAGCTCACTGCAAGCTCCGCCTCCCAAGATCACACCATTCTCCTGCCTCAGCCTCCCTAGTAGCAGGGACTATAGGCGCCCACCACCATGCCTGGCTAACTTTTTGTATTTTTGGTAGAGATGGGGTTTCACAGTATTAATCAGGATGGTCTCGATCTCCTGACCTCGTGATCCACCTGCCTCAGCCTCCCAAAGTGCTGGGATTACAGGTATGAGCCACCACGCCCAGCCAGATGTCTTCTTTTGAGAAGTGTCTATTCATATCCTTCGCCAGTTTTTGATGGGTTTTTTTTTTTTCTTGTAAATTTATTTAAGTTCTTTGTAGATTCTGAATATTAGCCCTTAGTCAGGTGGGTAGATTGCAAAAAATTTTCTCCCATTCTGTAGGTTGCCCTTCACTCTGATGGTAGTTTCTTTTGCTGTGAAGAAGCTCTTTAGTTTAATTAGATCCCATTTGTCTAATTTGGCTTTTATTGCCATTGCTTTTGGTGTTTTAGTCATGAAGTCTTTCTTTGCCCACGCCTATGTCCTGAATGGTATTGCCTAGGTTTTCTTCTAGATTTTTATGGTTTTAGGTCTTACATTTAAGTCTTTAATCCATCTGTTAATTTTTGTATAAAGTATAAGGAAGGGATCCACTTTCAGCTTTCTACATATAACTGGCCAGTTTTCCCAGCACCATTTATTAAATAGGGAATCCTTTCCCCATTTCTTGTTTTTCTCAGGTTTGTCAAAGATCAGATAGTTGTAGATGTGTGGTATTATTTCTGAGGGCTCTGTTCTGTTCCATTGGTCTATATCTCTGTTTTGGTACCAGTACCATGCTGTTTTGGTTACTGTAGGCTTGTACTATAGTTTGAAGTCAGGTAGTGTGATGCCTCCAGCTTTGTTCTTTTTGCTTAGGATTGTCTTATCTATGTGGGCTCTCTTTTGGTTCTGTATGAACTTTAAAGTAGTTTTTTCCAATTCTGTGAAGAACGTCATTGGTAGCTTGATGGGGATGGCATTGAATCTAGAAATTACCTTAGGCATTATGGCCATTTTCACGATATTGATTCTTCCTATCCATGAGCATGGAATGTTCTTCCATTTGTTTGTGTCCTCTTTTATTTTGTTGAGCAGTGGTTTGTAGTTCTCCCTGAAGAGGTCCTTCAAATCCCTTGTAAGTTGGATTCCTAGGTATTTTATTCTCTTTGTAGCAATTGTGAATGGGTGTTCACTCATGATTTGGCCATTTGTCTGTTATTGATGTATAGGAATGCTTGTGATTTCTGCACATTGATTTTGTACCCTGAGACTTTGCTGAAGTTGCTTACCAGCTTAAGGAGATTTGGGGCTGAGACTATGGGGTTTTCTAAATATACAATCATGTCATCTTCAAACAGGGACAATTTGACGTCCTCTTTTCCTAATTGAATACTCTTTATTTCTTTATCTTGCCTGATTGCCCAGGCCAAAACTTCCAACTCTATGTTGAATAGGTGTGTTGATAGAGGGCATCCTTGTCTTGTCTTGAAAGGGAAATCCCCTGACCCCTTGCGCTTCCTGGGTGAGGTGATACCCCAGCCTGTTTTGGCTCACTTTCCATGGGCTGCACCCACTGTCCAACCAATCCCAACTAGATGAACCAGGTACCTCAGTTGGAAATGCAGAAATCACCCATCTTCTGCATCTGTTCTTGTCTTGTTTCAGTTTTCAAAGGGATGCTTCCAGTTTTTGCCCATTCAGTATGATATTGGCTGTGGGTTTGTCATAAATAGCTCTTATTATTTTGAGATACATTCCATCAATAACTAGTTTTTTGAGACTTTTTAGCATGTAGGGCTGTTGGATTTTGTCAAAGGCCTTTTCTGCATCTATTGAGATAATCATGTGGTTTTTGTCATTGATTCTGTTTATGTGATGGATTATATTTATTGATTTGATTTGTGTATGTTGAACCAGCCTTGCATCCCAGGGATGAAACAGACTTGATCATGGTGGATAAGCTTTTTAATATGCTGCTGGATTCGTTTTACCAGTATTTTATTGAGGATTTTAGCATTGATGTTCATCAGGGATATTGGTCTAAAATCCTCTTTTTTGTATGTGTCTCTGCCAGGCTTTGGTATCAGGATGTTGCTGACCTTATAAAATGAGTTAGGGAGGATTCCCTCTTTTTCTATTGATTGGAATTGTTTCAGAAAAAAATGGTACCAGCTCCTCTTTCTACCTGTCATAGAATTTGGCTGTGAATCCATCTGGTCCTGGACTTTTTTTGGTTAGTAGGCTATTAATTATTGCCTCAATTTCAGAACCTGTTATTAGTCTATTCAGAGATTCAACTTCTTGCTGGTTTAGTCTTGGGAGAGTGTATGAGTCCAGGAATTTATCCATTTCTTCTAGATTTTCTAGTTTATTTGCATAGAGGTGTTTATAGTATTCTCTGATGGTAGTTTTTATTTCTGTGGGATCGGTGGTGATATCCCCTTCATAATTTTTTATTGCATCTATTTGACTCTTCTCTCTTTTCTTCTTTATTAGTCATGCTAGCAGTTTATCTATTTTGTTGATCTTTTGAAAGAACCAGCTGCTGGATTCACTGATTTTTTTGAATTTTTTTTGTGTGTCTCTATCTCCTTCAGTTCTGCTCTGATCTTACTTATTTCTTGCCTTCTGCTAGCTTTTGAATTTGTGTGCTCTTGCTTCTCTAGTTCTTTTAATTGTGATGTTAGGGTGTTGATTTTACATCTTTTCAGCTTTCTCTTGTAGTCATTTAGTGCTATAAATTTCCCTCTACACACTGCTTTAAATGTGTCCCAGAGATTCTGGTACATTGTGTCTTTGTTTTCATTGGTTTCAAAGAACATCTTTATTTCTGCCTTCATTTTGTTATTTACCCAATAGTTGTTCAGGAGCAGGTTGTTAATTTCCATGTAGGTGTGTGGTTTTGAGTGAATTTCTTAATCCTGAGTTCTAATTTGATTGCACTGTGGTCTGAGAGACAGTTTGTTGTGATATCTGTTCTTTTACCTTTGCTGAGGAGTGCTTTACTTCCAATTACATGGTCAATTTTAGAGTAAGTGTGATGTGATGCTGAGAAGAGTGTATATTCTGTTAACTTGGGATGGAGAGTTCTGTAGATGTCTATTAGGTCGGCTTGGGCCAGAGCTAAGTTCAAGTCCTAGATATCCTTGTTAACTTTCTGTCTTGTTGATCTGTCTGATATTGACAGTGGGTTGTTAAAGTCTCCCATGATTATTATGTGGGAGTCTAAGTCTCTTTGTAAGTCTCTAAGGACTTGCTTTATTAATCTCTGGGCTCTTGTATTGAATGCATATATATTTAGGATAGTTAGCTCTTCTTGTTGAAATGATCCCTTTATCATTATGTAATGGCTTTCTTTGTCTCTTTTGATCTTTGTTGGTTTAAAGTCTGTTTCATCAGAGACTAGGATTGCAACCCCTGCTTTTTTATGCTTTCAATTTGCTTGGTAGATCGTCCCCCATCCCTTTATTTTGAGCATATCTGTGTCTCTGCATGTGAGTTGGGTCTCCTGAATATAGCACACTGTTGGGTCTTAACTCTTTATCCAATTTGCCAGTCTGTGTCTTTTAATTCTGGTGTTTAGCCTATTTATATTTAAGGTGAATATTGTTATGTGTGAATTTGATCCTATCATTATGATGTTAACTGGTTATTTTGCCTGTTAGTTGATGCAGTTTCTTCCTAGCATCAACGATCTTTACAATTTGGCATGTTTTGCAGTGGCTGGTACTGGTTTTTCCTTTCCATATTTAGTGCTTCCTTCAGGACCTCTTGTAAGGGAGGCCTGGTGGTGACAAAATCTCTCAGCATTTGCTTGTCTGTGAAGGATTTTATTTCTCCTTCACTTATGAAGCTTGGTTTGGCTTGATATGAAATTCTGGGTTGAAAATTCTTTTCTTTAAGAATGTTGAATATTAGTCCCCCACTCTCTTCTGGCTTGTAGGGTGTCTGCCAAGAGATCCACTGTTAGTCTCATGGGCTTCCCTTTGTGGGAAACCTGACATTTCTCTCTGACTGCCTTTAACATTTTTTCCTTCATTTCAACTTTGGTGAATCTGACAATTATGTGTTTGGGGTTGCTCTTCTCGAGGAGTATCTTTGTGGTGTTCTCTGTATTTCCTGAATATGAATGTTGGCCTGCCTTGTTAGGTTGGGCAAGTTCTCCTGGATAATATCCTGAAGAGTGTCTTCTAACTTGGTTCTATTCTCCCTGTCACTTTCAGATTCACCAATCAAACGTAGATTTCATCTTTTCACATAGTCCCATATTTCTTGGGGCTTTGTTCATTTCTTTTTAGTCTTTTTTCTCTAATCTTGTCTTCTCCCTTTATTTCATTAATTTGATCTTCAATCACTGATATCTTTTCTTCCTTTTGATCAAATCAGCTATTGAAGTTTGTGCATGTGTCACAAAGTTCTTATGCTGTGGTTTTTGGCTCCGTCAGGTCATTTAAGGTCTTCTCTATGCTGTTGATTCCAGTTAGTCATTCATCTAACCTTTTTTCAAGGTTTTTAGCTTCTTTGCAATGGGTTAGAACATGTTCTTTTAGCTCGAAGAAGTTTATTATTACCAACCTTCTGAAGCCTACTTCTGTCAACTTGTCAAAGTCATTCTCCATCCAGTTTTGTTTGGTTGCTAGTGAGGAGCTGCTATCCCTTGGAAAAGAGGTGCTCTGAATTTTGGAATTTTCAGCTTTTCTGCTCTTGTTTCTCCCTGTATTTATGGTTTTATCTACCTTTAGTCTTTGATGTTGGTGACCTACAGATGGGATTTTGGTGTGGATGTCTTTTTTGTTGATGTTGATGCTATTCCTTTCTGTTTGTTAGTTTTCCTTCTAACAGTCAGGACCCTCAACTGCAGATCTGTTGGAGTTTGCTGGAGTTCCACTCCAGACCCTGTTTGCCTGGGTATTACCAGCAGAGGCCGCAGAACAGCAAATATTGCAGAACAGCAAATATTGCTGCCTGATCCTTCCTCTGGAAGCTTTGTCCCAGAGGGGCACCCACATGTATGAAGTGCCTATCGGCTGCTACTGGGAGGTATCTCCCAGTCAGGCTACACGGGGGTCAGGGACCCACTTGAGGAGGCAGTCTGTCCATTCTCAGAGCTTGAACGTTGTGCCGAGAGAACCACTGCTCTCTTTAGAGCTGTCAGACAAGGACATTTAAGTCTGCAGAAGTTGTCTGCTGCCTTTTGTTCAGCTATGCCCTGCCCACAGAGATGGAGTCTGTAGAGGCAGTAGGCCATGCGGAGAGGTGGGCTCTGCCCAGTTTGAACTTCTGGGCCCCTTTGTTTACCTACTCAAGCCTCAGCAATGGTGGACGCCCCTCCCCCCACCAGGCTGCAGCCTCGCAGGTCGATCTCAGACTGCTGCACTAGCAGTGAGCAAGGCTCCATGGGCATGGGACCCTTTGAGCCAGGTACAGGAGGGAAACTCCTGATCTGCTGGTTGCTAAGACCTTGGGAAAAGTACAGTGGGAGTGTGGGAGTGTACCGTTGTTCCAGGTACAGTCACTCATTTCTTCCCTTGGCTATGAAAGGGAAATAACCTGACCTCTTGCATTTCCCAGGTGACGCGATGCCCCGCCATGCTTCAGCTCACCCTCCCTGGGCTGCCCCCACTGTCCAACCAGTCCCAGTGAGATGAACCTGGTACCTCAGTTGAAAATGCATAAATCACCCATCTTGTACATGGATCTCGCTGAGAGCTGCAGACTGGAGCTGTTCCTATTTGACCATATTGGAAATCCCAACCACTTTTTAATTTGAGCTTTTTCAGTTTTTTATGTGGTTTGGCTGTGTCTCCACCCAAATCTCAACTTGAATTGTAGTTCCCATAATCCCCATGTGTCATGGAAGGGATCAGGTGGGAGGTAATTGAATCATGGGAGCAGTTACCATCATGCTGCTCTCCTGATAGTGAGTGAATTCTCATGAGATCTGATGGCTTTATAAAAGTCTTTCCCCCCAACTTTGCTCTGTACTTCTCCTTGCTGCTGCCATGTAGAGAAGGACATGTTTGCTTCCCCTTCTGCCATGATTGTAAGTTTCCTGAGGCTTCCCTAGCCCTGCAGAACTGCGACTCAATTAAACCTCTATCCTTTATAAATTGTCCAGTTTAGGGTATTTCTTCATAGAAGTGTAAGAATGAACTAATACAGTTTCTGTTTTTTGGGTTGTTTTTCTTTTTTTTTCTTTTTTTTTTTTTTTTTTTTTTACAGAGTGTCACTTTTGTTGCCCAGGCTAGAGTGCAATGATACAATCTCAGCCACTGCAACCTCTGCCTCCCAGGTTTAAGTGATTCTCCTGACTCAGCCTCCCAAGTAGCTGGAATTGCAGGCACCCACCACCATGCCCAGCTAATTTTTATATTTTTGGTAGAGACAGGGTTTCACCATGTTGACCAGGCTGGTCTCAAACTCCTGACCTCAGGTGATCCACCCACCTCAGCCTCCCAAAGTGCTGGGATTACAGGTGTGAGCCCTGGTGCCCCGCCTGATACAGTTTTACAATGGAATCATGTCTGCTTTAACAGACAACTTCTTTGAATTTAATTTGATCATTTTTATTTTCTTTTCTGATGTTACCTTATACACTGGGCCCTGAGAAGCCTTCTCACAGACCAGGGCCTCATCCCCAGCCTTGCCCTTTTCCATATCACCTCTGATATTGCTGAAAGTATTCTTGATTTTGATAACATCAAGATATTTCAAGCCTATTCTTATTTATCTGATCTTAAAAC
Organism: Papio anubis; assembly: GCF_008728515.1. Lineage (NCBI taxonomy): Eukaryota > Metazoa > Chordata > Mammalia > Primates > Cercopithecidae > Papio > Papio anubis. Next base: position 75,191,359 of record NC_044978.1, read on the forward strand.
ATTGAGTCAGCTATACTTCAAAAAGCCCTGGTGTTTAGGAATAAAGAGTATGAGAAACCATGATATTGACATTAGCTCATACTTTAAACTCTTCCAAGACTATAGGTGGCAGGAAGAGGGACACCAGATGACCCAAGGAGTGTCTGCCTGAATCATTAAAGCATGTGGAACATTGGAATAGGAAAGTATGTTCACAAATAACATAATGATGTACAATATTTTAGCTTTTCCAAAACCATAAAAAATGAACAAAAGTAAACTTTTATGACAGTAATGTTTTTTAGCCTATTGAAATAAATTATATACATCCACTAGAGTTTTCTGGAAAAGAAGAATAGGAAATCAGTTAACAATAGTGCTTGCCAAAAAAGAATTCTTCATTCTTCCTTTATATATATTAAAACCCGAAGAATGCAACTTGAGGAACTTAAATTAAGATTTGTTTCTTTCCATGAATGATAGGGTTTTTAAATAGGTGGGTTGGGAAAGAGGTCCTATGCATTTTAATCATTAATTACTTTAGAAAAAAATGCAAAATTAATAATTGAGGGAACCAAAATCTCAGGTGACAATCTAAAATTCTGTGGTCATAAGTAATACCCCACCACAAAGATAAATCAACCCTTGTGTTTTTATCACCACAGAATGGTTAAAATCTAAGCCTCTGTCACATCAGTTATCTGGCCAAATAGCCAGTGGAAAAGTAAAAAGTCGAAGTAATTTGAAAAGAGTTTCACAAATGTTTGCTTCTGAATAATACACAAGGTAACAGGTAATTTCAAAACGAAGCTCTGGGAATGTATCTTGAAGACATATTTCTTCCATAAAATAAAACTTTTAAAAATGATTTCTCTCTTTCAGGGTGTGGTTTTGCGGAATTGTGAAAAGTGTTGCCTTTTGTTTTAACTTCATCTGGAAACTTCAGGAACAGACCAACTATTGCTAATCCAGCTGGAAGCAATTTATATGATATAGATATTTGTGATAAACCCTCCCCAGAGAGCTCATTAAGTTGTTGCACCAGGCAAGAGTCATTCTTAAACTTTAGCTGTGTTTTCAAGAGCTACTGTTTCTCCCAATTACAGCAACTACAGGCTTAATAAATTCACCCATAGATATATACTGAGCATTACATCAAAGTCAATCTTCACTTTGTTCTAACTACTCTTTGCTTTCCAATAATTGAGAATTTTGTCAATGGATAAGGCTGTTGTCATAATTTTAAATTGGAATTTCTCAATTTCTTTCTCTTTTCTAAAGAAATACAATGGTTTTGAAAGATACTGGACTTGACATTAATGTTAGTAGTTCATCTATACATCAATCTTAAAAGGCAACAGTCTGAAATTAACTATTAGTATGAAATCAGTAAGAACTCATAAATAAATAAACATTAAGTAAAAACAAATCTTATTAAACTTTGGCCATCAGATGAGAAAACAAGAACTTAAATTGATTTTTTACTTAATTATACTTTTGGATTAATATTCTATGGGGAAGTAACTTGCTATTTTCTTATACTAACATATAGAAAGACTGGGAGAGGGCGGAGCAAGAGGAGAGGGCGGAGCAAGATGGCCGAATAGGAACAGCTCCAGTCTCCAACTCCCAGCGCCAGCGACACAGAGCCGGTGATTTCTGCATTTTTCAACTGAGACTCCACCTCTGGGGACGGGGCACAGCTACACAACAACAGCAGCAGCTCCAACAACAAAGCAGCAGAAACCTCTGCAGATGCAAACAACTCTGTCTGACAGCTTTGAAGGAGCAGTGGATCTCCCCAACACGGAGGCTGAGATCTGAGAACGGACAGACTGCCTGCTCAAGTGGGTCCCCGGCCTGGAGTAGCCTAACTGGGGGCATCCCCACCAGGGGGCAGTCTGACACCCACACCTCACAGGTGGAGTACACCCCTGGAGGAAGCTTCAAAGCAAGAATCAGACAGCTACACTGCGCTGTTCAGAAATATTCTATCTTCTGCAGCCTCTGCTGCTGATACCCAGGCAAACAGGGTCTGGAGTGGACCTCAAGCAATCTCAACAGACCTGCAGCTGAGGGTCCTGACTGTTAGAAGAAACTATCCAAACAGGAAGGACACCTACCTAAAAACCCCATCAATTACATCACCATCATCCAAAGACCAGAGAACCAGATCGGCTCCTAAAGATCTGGGGAAAAACAGAGACAGAAAAAGCTGGAAATTCAAAATAAAATTTTATCTCGAGCGAAAGACGCCAGCTCATAAGCCAACGGATCAAACTGGATGAGAATGACTTTGTGAGATGAAGAGGCTTCAGTCCATCAAATTTCCTCAGAGCTAAAGGAGGAGTGCGTACCGTATAAAAGAAACTAAAATCTTGAAAAGTGGAAGTGTGGTAGAGTAGTGTTAATGCAGAAGGTCATAAGCGAGGAAATGAAAGAAAAGCATGACACGAAAATGCGACAAATGCACAAGCCGGTAACGAGCTTCGATCAACTGGAAGAAAGTATCAGCGATTGGATCAAATAGATAAATAGAAGCGAAATCAAAAAAAAGAAAGAAAAAGAAATGAACAAAGCCTGCAAGAGTAGCAGGATTATGTCAAAGACCAAATCTACGTCTGATTGGGGTGCCCTGAAAGTGAGAAGAAATGGAACCAGTTGGAAAGCACTCTTCGGGATATCATCAGGAGAACTTCCCCAACCCTAGTAGGGCAGACCAACATTCAAATCAGGAAATACAGAGAGCATGCAAGATACTCCTCGAAGAGCAACTCCAAGACATAATTGCCAAGATTCACCAAAGTTGGAAATGAAGGAAAAATCTTAAGGGCAGCCAGAGAGAAAGTTGGGTTACCCACAAAGGGAAGCCCATCAGACTCACAGCAGATCTCTTGGCAAACTCTCAGAAAGCCAGAGAGAGTGGGGAGCCAATATTCAACATTCTTAAAAGAAAAGAATTTTCAGCAGAATTTTCATATCAGCCAAACTGGTTCATAAGTGAAGGGAAAATAAAATCCTTTACAGATAAGCAAATGTAGAGATTTTGTCACCACTAGGCCTGCCTTACAAAGAGCCCCTGAAGGAAGCCTCAACATGGAAAGGAACAGCCGGTACTTGGCCATCTCAAAACATGCCAAAATGTAAGAAGACCATCGAGGCTAGGAAGAAACTGCATCAACTAACGAGCAAAATAACCAGTTAATATCCTTAATGGCAGGATCAAGTTCACACATAACAATCTTAACCTTAAATGTCAATGGACTAAATGCTCCCAATGAAAAGACACAGACTGGCAAACTGGATAAAGGTCAGGGCCCATAGTCTGCTGTATTCCAGGAGACCCATCACACACCAGAGGCATACATAGGCTCAAAATAAAAAGGGATGGAGGAAGATTTACCAAGCAAATGGAAATTAAAAAAGCAGGAGTTTGCAATCCTAGTCTCTGATAAAACAGACTTTTAAACCATCAAAGATCAAAAGAGACAAAGAAGGCCATTACATAATGGTCAAGGGATCAATTCAACAGGAAGAGCTAACTATCCTAAATATATATGCACCCAATACAGGAGCACCAGATTCATAAATAAGTCCTTAGAGACTTACAAAGAGAGACTTAGACTCCCCATGCAATAATAATGGGAGACTTCCAACACTCCTGTCAACATTAGGCGAGATCAACTTGAGACAGAGAGGATTAACAAGGATATCCAGGAATTGAACTCATCTCTGCAGCAAGCAGACCCTAATGAACATCTATAGAACTCCACCCCCAAATCAACAGAATATACATTCTTCTCATACCCTCATTACTTGCCAAAATTGACCATATAATTGGAAGTAAGCCTCCTCAGCAAATGTGCAACAACAGAAGTTATAACAAACTGTCTCTCAGACCACAGTGCAATCAAACTAGAACTCAGGACTAGAAACTCAATCAAAGAACCGCTCAATTACATGGAAACTGAACAACCTGCTCCTGAATGACTACTGGAATTTTATACTTGAAATGAAGGCAGAAATAAAGATGTTCTTTGAAACCAATGAGAACAAAAGTGCAAAATACTGGAAATCTCTGGGACATATTTAAAGCAATTATTAATGAAATTTATGGCACTAAATGCCCCACAAGAGAAAGCAGGAAAGATCTAAGAATTGACACTCTAACATAGCAATTAAAAGAGCTAGAGAAGCAGAGCAAACACATTCAAAGCTGTAGAGGCAAGAAATAACTAAGATCAAGGCAGAACTGAAGGAGATAGAGACAAAATCCCTCCAAAAATCAATGAATCCGAGGTTGGTTTTGAAAAGCATCAACAAAATTGACAGACCACTATAAGATTAATAAAAGAAGAAAAAGAGAGAAAGAATCAAATCGGCCTTAATTAAAAATGATAAAGGGGATATCACCATCGACCCCCACAGAAATACAAACTACCATCAGAATACTATAAAACACCTCTCACATAAAATAAACTGGAAAACCTAGAAGAAATGGATAATTTCCTGGACATACACTCTTCCAAGACTAAACCAGGAAGAAGTTGAATCCCTGAATAGACCAATAGTAGGCTCTGAAATTGGTAATAATTAATAGCCTACCAGCCAAAAAGTCAGGACCAGATGGTTCACAGCTGGAATTCTACCAGAGGTATAAGAGGAGGAGTTGAGTACCATTCCTTCTGAAACAGGCACAATCAATAGAAAAAAGAGTCCTCCTAACTCATTTTTATGAGGCCAACATCATCCTGATACCAAAAGCCACAAGCAGAGACACAACAAAAAGAAATTTTAGACCAATATCCCTGATGAACATGGTGCAAAATCCTCAATAAAATACTGGCAAAGCCAGTTCAACAACATCAAAAGCTTATCCACCATGATCAAATTAGGCTCATCCTGGGATGCAAGGCTGGTTCCAACATTCGCAAATCGTAAACATAATCAGCATATAAGCAGGGCAGACAAAGAACCACATGATTATCTCAATAGATGCAGAAAAGGCTTTTGACAAAATTCAGCAACCCTTCATGCTAAAACACTCAATAAATTCGGTGATGGAACGTACCTCAAAATAATAAGAGCTATTTTTTGACAAACCCCACAGCCAATATCATACTGAATGGGCAAAACGCTGGAAAATTCCTTTGTGGCACAAGACAGGGATGCCCTCTCACCACTCTATTCAACATAGTGTTGGAAGTTCTGGCTAGAGACAATTAGGCAAGAGAAATCAAGGGAATTATTCAGTTAGGAAAAGAAAAGTCAAGTGTCCCTGTTGCAGATGACATGATTGTATATTTAGAAACCCCATTGTCTCAGCCCAAAATCTCCTTAAGCTGATAAGCAACTTCCAGCAAAGTCTCCAGGATACAAAATTAATGTGCAAAAATCACAAGCATTCTTATACACCAATAACAGACAAACACAGAGCCAAATCATGAATGAACTTCCATTCTGGTGGCAAAAGAGAATAAAATACCTAGGAATCCAACTTACAAAGGGATGTAAGGACCTCTTCAGGAGAACTACAAACCACTGCTCAGTGAAATCAAAAGAGGACACACAAACAAATGGAAGAACATACCATGCTCATGGATAGGAAGAATCAATATCCTTGAAAATGGCCATACTGCCCAAGGTAATTTATAGATTCAATGCCATCCTCATCAAGCTACCAATGAAGGTTTCTTCACAGAATTGGAAAAACTGCTTTAAAGTTCATATGGAACCAAAAAGGCCATCTCCAAAGACAATCTAAGTCAAAAGAGAACAAAGCTGGAGGCATCACATACCTGACTTCAAACTATACTACAAGGCTACAGTAACCAAAACAGCATGGTACTGGTACCAAAACAGAGATATAGACCAATGGAACAGAGACAAGTCCTCAGAAATAATACCCATCACCCAGCCATCTGATCTTTGACAAACCTGAGAAAAACGAGAAATGGGGAAAGGATTCCCTATTTAATAAATAGTGCTAGAGAAAAGTGGCTAGCCATAAGTAGAAAGCTGAAACTGGATCCTTTCCTTACCTCATATATGAAAATTAATTCAAGATGGATTAGAGACTTAAATGTTAGACCTAATACCATAAAAATCCTAGAGGAAAACCTAGGTAGTACCATTCAGGACATAGGCATGGGCAAAGACTTCATATCTAAAACACCAAAAAGCAACGGCAGCAAAGCTTCAAAGTACGACAAATGGGATCTAATTAAACTAAAGAGCTTCTGCACACAGCAAAAAGAAACTACCATCAAGAGTGAACAGGCAACCTACAGAATGGGGAGAAAATTTTTGCAATCTACTCATCTGACAAAGGGCTAATATCCAGAACCTACAAAGAACTCAAACAAATTTACAAGAAAAAACAAACAACCCCATCAAAAATTGGGCAAAGGATATGAACAGACATTTCTAAAAGAAGACATTCATGCAACAAACAGACATATGAAAAAGTGCTCAGCATCATCACTGGCCATCAGAGAAATGCAAATCAAAACAATGAGATACCATCACCAGTCAGAATAAGCGATCATTAAAGTCAGGAAACAACAGGTGCTGGAAGGGATGTGGAGAAATAGGAACACTTTTACACTGTTGGTGGGATTGTAAACTAGTTCAGCCATTATGGAAACAGTATGGCGATTCCTCAGGATCTAGAACTAGATGTACCATGATGCAGCCATCCCATTACTGGGGATATACCCAAAGGATTATAAATTATGCTGCTATAAAGACACATGCACCGTATGTTTTATTGCAGCACTATTCTAATATAGCAAAGACTTGGAATCAGCAAATGTCCATCATTGACAGATTGGATTAAGAAAAATGTGGCACATATACACCATATGGAATACTATGCAGCCATAAAAAGGATGAGTTTGCATCCTTTGTAGGGTTATGGATGCAACTGGAAACCATCATTCTTCAACAAACTATCCTCAAGAACAGAAAACCAAACACCGCGTGCCATCCATAGGTGGGAACTGAACAACAGATACTTGGACTCAGGAAGGGGAACATCACACGAGGGGCCTATCATGGGAGGCCGGGGGAGGGAGAGACGTGGAGTTATACCTGATATGTAGCGAGTTGGTGGGTGCAACACACCAACATGGCACAAGTATACATATGTAACAAACCTGCATGTTATGAACATGTACCCTACAACTTAAAGTATAATAATAATAAATAAATTAAAAAAAAAAAAAAGGAAGACTGGATTACAATACTTTGCATAGCTACCCAAAATTTTTATTATCATTATACTAATCTGGTTAAGAAATAGAGAGACTAGAAATGAAAATGTAAAAATAATTTTCCCTCTAAATTCAATGTAGTGTAGAATAGGATACATCTCAGAAACACAAAATTGAATTTATAAAGGAAATTAACAACCCAGAATCTCTCAGTTTGAATGGCTCTCTTCACAACTCATTCAGAACAATTGTGCAACTAGAATAATGATCTTGCCCATTGATATGATTTGGCTGTGTCCCCACCCAAATCTCACCTTGAATTGTAATAATTTTCATGTGTTAAGGGCAGGGCCAGGTGGATATAATTGAATCATGAGGGCAGTATCCTCCATTCTGTTCTCGTGGTAGTGAATAAGTCTCATGAGATTTGATGGTTTTTTAATGGAGAGTTTCCCTGCACAAGCTCCCTTGCCTGCTGCCATGTAAGATGTATCTTGTTTTCCTTTTGCCATGATTGTAAGGCTTCCTCAGCCATGTGGAAACTGTGAGCCAATTAAACCTCTTTCCTTCATAAATTATCCAGTCTTGGGTATGTCTTTATTAGCAGAATGAGAACAGACTAATACACCTATATTTAACTGCACAAGCCTTACCTTTATGGTTTATTTCTAATATTATTTATATTTTTATACTATCTCCAACAACCAGTTTTCCATTTTTTAAAACTTAAATTGTTTCATTACAAACGTTAGTTTTAATATGATACAGAGAATTCAATGATGTTAGTGATATGCTAATATTTATGCAAATGAAAATTTTTGTTCTTTGATGATAAGTTATGTCACTATTGCACTGTTGTAGAATACCGGCAGAAAAACTTCTTATTGTCCCAGAATTAAAGCCTAGAATCTACAGTCTAAAGTCAAATAATGCAAATGCATTTTCTTATTTTCCCAGAATTGATGAAAGAATCCACAGTCTAAAGTCAAGTAATGTCAAATTCTAAAGTCAAAAAACTACCACCTGTGGGCTCAATCACATTCAAGAGAGGCTTGCTACGGGGCACTATTTCAGCACAGTTGGAGCTCTTCATCGTTCCAACCCTTTACTTGCTGACTTCCTCTGGACTACATAAAATGAAGGCAGACTAGAAGTCATTATTGATGGGAATGAGAATTTGTGGAGCAGCTTCTCTTACTCCTCCCATTGGTGAGAAGCATCCAATATATTCTCCCTCATCCTACAAGATGGAGGATGCCAAAAACACTACCCCTTTCACTAAGTTGTGACTGCTGATCATCCCTTGTGTGAAATGTCCTAACTACTGAGCCGGCAGGATATCTGGTGTCCTAGACTTACAGCTGCTGATGAGAGAAAAGAAAGTCAAGAAAGATGATGAGGAGAGAAATCAGCAAGGAGAAGGTGGGGAGGTAACCTGTATGCCTGCTCTGTTGTATGGCAAGGATACAGATATTTCTGACAATCACCTTAGGTGTTGGTTAGAAATTAATTTATCAGGCCGGGCACAGTGGCTCACGCATGTAATTCCAGCATTTTTGTGGGGGACTGAGGCAGCTGGATCACAAGGTCAGGAGTTCAAGACCAGCCTGGCCAAGATGGTGAACCCTCATCTCTACTAAAGATACAAAAAAAATTTAGCCGGGCATGGTGGCAGGCGCCTGTAATCCCAGCTACTCAGGAGGCTGAGGCAGAGAATTGCTTGAACCTGGGAGGCGGAGGTTGCAGTGAGCCGAGATCATGTCACTGCACTGCACTCCAGCCTGGGTGACAGAACAAGACTCTGTCTTAAAAAAAAAAAAAAAAAGAAAGAAAGAAAAGAAAAGAAAAAAATTAATTTATCAGTAAGATACATTAATTCACCTCAAGAGAGCTACTAGAAGAGAAAATTCTCAACACGAAGTAATAGAATGCCCCTTCCACAGCAGAAATGAGCAGGTGGTGGTGGTCTCTAGTTACCTAGTACCTGGTTGGTGATTTAGAGCAGGGAGAATATCAATATGGTGTGTCAGAGTTAATAAAGGAGGTGGCTGAAGGTAGAGACGGGATTGTTTGGCTTGCATATGAAAGGTATGCTCATAGGCAAGTTGTTTGCTATCTCTAGCAATTAGCTATCCTTGGAAGAGACAGTCTCTCTAAGATCAGCAAGACCCCAAGATGTCAAAGCATGATAAAATATATAAATGCATAATTAATATTGCAAGAAGACAGACAAGTATTAACCTTTCCTCTGCAAGGGGGTTTTCTCTCAAGTTCAGTCACTGAGGGTGTTGCTGTCTGGGAAGAGCAGTCTCAGATTATTGAGGTTGTCTCTGATCCAGCCTTCTATGAAGCTCAGGTTCATACTATTGGTGCTGTCTTTCCAGCCTCCATGGATGCAAGCAACCTTAAAATTCAGAGTCAAGGTTACCAACTACTGGCAGATGCTGTCCAGGTAAACAGCACACACTGACTTCAACCTCATCTATTTTGGATTTGTGTTTTCTTGTCAGTTCTGCCCTCTGATGGTTTTTCTGAATTTATCATCTTTACCATGACTTTTGAAAAGATTTTCACTTTTAATCTATTACTGCAGACATTCTATACTGGGACGGGTTTATCTACTCAGCTTGTCAACCATTTTCCTAAAATAAAAGTCTTACATTTACATGTTTAATGTCTCTTTGCTTGTTAAAAAATTATTCGCAATGAACTCTATTAAAAGCAAGAAAAACAATCCTAAAATAGTATCTAATGAAATGTCAATCTTGGATTTTCTATCTTTCAGACAGTTTCCTACATTTTGAATAATTGCCATTAAAGTAAAAGTTACTTAAGATTTTTGACTAAATACTTTGTAATTTTTATGTTTTCTAAGAAATTTTAAACCTTTCCTGTTACACTCTGAAATCTAATTTTATAATGTGACAATGTCAGTCTTCCCTTTTTGCCATTTAAACTATTTTTGTAAGGATGTGAATATTTCTTAATGTACAAATGTTATTTTCTAGTTCATTGATTTAGAGCATAGAAGCCATTGACCCTATCTTCAGAATATGCAATATCCTCTAAATGGACACTACAAAAACATTTTAAAGGCCAACCAAAGAAGACTTAACTATGCATTAGACAAGAACATAAATGTGTAGTCCATAAATTGTATTAGAAAATAAAATTTGAATTGGATAGAATGTTACAATTAAAATATATTAATTTTATATCACTTTGCTTTCATTTTTGAGATCTGATACACAAAGAGAAACAAAATAATTAGATAATTCAATAATCTTAAACCAACCATTGATATGTAGCCTTTTTTTTTTTTTTTTTTTTTTTTTTTTTTTATACAGAGTCTTACTTTGTCACCCATGCAGGGTGGTACAATCATGGGTCACTGCAGCCTCAACCTTCTAAGCTCAAGCAATCCTCCCACCTCAGGGTCCCGAGTACCTGGGACCACAGACACGCACCACCATGCCTAGCTAATTTTTAAAAATTTTTTTTGTAGAGACGATGTCTCTCTATGTTGCCCAGGCTGGTCTCAAACTCCTGGGCTCAAGCAATCCTCCCACCTTGGCCTCCCTAAGTGCTGGAATTACAGGTGTGAGCCACTGCACCCAGCTGACATCTATTTTGGATTATTCAGTAGATCAGTTTGAGTCTGACTTATTGTTTCATTTTAATTTTAGTTAAACTGGAAGTTTATGAGTCATCTTAGCATGTTTTATGTCACCAAATAAACTTGGGAATTTAAATAACTATCATTAATTCATCATATTTCTATTGTCTTAGGAATCAAGTCAGGTTTGAGAGCTAGCTGGTAATCAGGAAGCTTGAGAAAGGCCTGCATAACAAAAGAGATATGGACAAACATGTTTTGTATGTAATGACTACACCAAAGTCATTTGCCAGTTAAGTTATCTGCCTTGTGAGAATTATTCTCATCTGTTTATATGAAGACAAACAGAGAAAAGAGGAAGAGCTCAGAATAAACAAACATTTCTTTAATGAGTGTTGGTTCAATCTCAATACCAATCAAAATGAAACACAATTTGAAATAAGATATTTTTCAATTATCAGTAGTAATGAAAATGGTATCATAATAACCTTAGACAAGGGGGAAGTGAAATAGATGTTTCATGAACTGTTGGTTTAAATATAAATTACTATCAGTCATAGGAGGATGAATTGGCATTACATAGCATCAAAAATCTTATATATATATACACTTTAGCCAACTAAACTTTCAGAACTTTTTTCTTTAAAAAAGTGCAAAGATGTAGGTATATACATGTTTATCACAATTTTACATATAATTATGAAAATTTTGACAAGAGTGAGGGCCTTTACTAAAGACATGGGCTAAAGAATTGGCATAGTTCTGCTCCTTTAAGGAAGAATGCACCTTCAAGCCACCTCAAAGTAAAACCTTTCCTTACTAAGGACTTCCAGTAGCCTTCCTACACTGTGGTTGAGTTTTCTGACTTTACTAAACATTGACTTCTATGGTTCAGCACCTCAAAATTGACTTAAAATGTATTATTAATGTGTATAACATTTATTCCTAAGTTTTATTCTAATTTCATTATTCTTATATTTTGGATTTTCTGCCTCTCTCTTATTTTTCTTTAAATTAAATGGTGACTACTGCATTTTTAATAAAAAGAATTTGACTTTATTTGTACATTCTTAGAAACTACTTTTAGTCTTAATAATCTCATTCTTAACTCTACTTTTTAGATCTGGCTTTTTATATTGCGCATATTCATTTTCAAACTTAATTGTTTTAATCGCTTTTTCCATATTTTAAAATGAATATTTTATTTTTAGAATAAATTTTACCTTAAAATTATATTTTATTTCTGTTTTTTGTTTGTTTAGACTAATCTCTTTAATTGTCTGTTTTCAATTTGTTATTTTTAGTTTCTGTTTGGTTCTATTATTATTTTTTGACAGTTTCTTGCTCTATTACCCTTGACTTCTCAAACTCAAGTGATCCTCCTACCTCAGCCTCCCAAAAGTAACTACACCCAGCTAACTTTTTCTTTTTTTTTTTTTCTTTTTTGTTTTTTGTGGAGACAAGGATCTCACTATGTTTCCTAGGCTGGTCTTGAGCTTCTGGCCTCAAGCTATCTTCCCACTGTGGCCTCCCATAGTGCTGGGATTATAGTCATGAGCCACTGTGTCCAGATGATTATGTTTAGTTTGCTCTTCTGTTGAACAACCTGATTCCATGACTCATATTCAAGACAAGAATCCTGGCCCGGCCCTGCCCACCAATGACTTCTACACCCATCTGAATGAAGAGGTTGGTTAGCTTTCTGTTCTTCTTAAACTCAATTTTCACAAGAAGTCAATTCTCCTTTTCAGTCCGTTGAAACTTAACTGTGAATTAACTTGAAATCTAACTGGCAGCATGTTACAACTGCAATCTATTTATTAACAAAGGTACACTTTAAAGATGCATAATTGAGAACTGCCTAAAAGATAGGCAATCCTTCTAAGTCTCTCTAGGAGCTTCAACGTGAGTGCATAGGTTAAGCCAGATTATCAAAAAGCTTGTACATGAATATATAGTGTTCTGACCCCACATAGATTAATTATATAAAATTATGTTTTAGTGTTCATTTACCAGTCTAATTTAAAGAATCATATAAGAAATTGCCCTATGAAAAGTGCCTATATATTTACTGTGGAGAAATTACCAGTAACATAGTTTCTCAGGAGCAACTACTTTGTTTTGATTTTGTGCTTATTGACATAATAAACTTTATCTTATTGACTCTCTGAGTTGTATAACCCATTTTTTTTTTCCTTTTCAATTGGCTACTAAAGCACATTGAGTTGAAATCATGGCCCATGTCCAATAAGCACACAGTATCTCTTGGCAAGCAATTTACTACTCACTTCGAGGTTTATTTTATTTTTCTCATTTCAAGATATTTTCCTGAATTATTTTCCTAGTTATATATTTTTAATTTATCGGGGCATATTATATGCATTGTTATACTACACCTTAAAGAATTTTGAAACAAATACTCTGAAAGAGAAACAAAGGTCAGCATTATAACCCCATTTTATGCTTAAGAAAAACAGGACAGTGTGACAATAATAGGCAGCCAGTCAGTAATGAAACTAAAATTGGAACATCCATCTTTGAGTTACAAAATGACTTAAAACTCAAGAATCCAAAGTCATTAGACTGTATTGCTCTGTTATTATTGCCAGACTCCTATCAACACTGGAGACAAAACAACAGTCAGAAATAATCAAATACATTGTGTTGAATTCTCTACTTTATTTTGAATAATATTAAAGTTCCAGAAATATATCAGCCCAGGCAAAGCCAGTGAGTATAAGTAACTGAAAGCATTATCTCCCACCTCTTCACCATATGCTCAGAAAAATCTTAGACAAGTTCAACTGGATATTTTGTGAACCACCCATCCAGAAACACTGTAGCCTTTAGGAGGTGGGGTTTTGTGGCAACTTTAAGGTACACAAATTTAGTCAAGTGTATGTAGATGAGCATAACACAAAGATACATTTTACGATGAAGATCCATTATTGCTATTAATATTTAATGTTAAAATATTTAAATAATATTGATAAAATATTTCAAGTTGTATATAAAGTTATTCTGATGGGCCTTATTTTTTGTTTGTTTGTTTGTTTATTTGAGATGGAGTTTCACTCTGTCACCCAGGCTGGAGGGCAGTGGCGCAATCTCTGCTCACTGCAACCTCCACCTCCCAGATTCAAGCGATTCTCCTGCCTCAGCCTCCCGAGTAGCTGGGATCACAGGCACGTGCCACCACACCCAGCTAATTTTTTGTATTTTTAATAGAGAGAGATGGGGTTTCACCATGTTGGCCTGCCTAGTCGCGAACTCCTGACATCAGGTGATCCCCCTGCCTCAGTCTCCCAGAGTGCTGAGATTACAGGCATGAGCCCCCGTGCCTGGCCTAACAGGCGCTATTTATAAGCCACAAATTTTAAAACTCAACCTCGCTCTATAGAACTTTATATTTGGAGCTCAATATTGTATTAATATCATCCAGAGATTTTTCTAAAGCCCTTCATGCTTTTTTTTGCTTTCTGATTATAAAGTAATTCTTCCCATTGTAGAAAATGAAGAAGTAAAAAGTATTTAAAAAGAAAATAAAAATCAAAACATTCTTCATATAAATGTTTAATGCCAACATTTATTAGGCATTTACTGCATGTGAGCACAAATCTAGGCATCTTATACATATTTTCTCTGCCTCCCCGCAGCCCTACAAAGTAGATACATTATGTAACCCTATTTTATGGCTGAAGAAATAAGGTGTGGTGAGACTAATTAAATGATTAAGTGAAATGATCACTAATAAAATTTCTCAGTGGCATTGGATGCATTTCAGTTTTTATTTATTCATTTATGATAGAAAGAGAGAGAGAGTTATAGATCACAGGGTCTTTGGCTTCCCCTGTAATGGAAATTAACATGAGGTCTAGCAGATTTCCCAGACAAAGCTTTTATTTTGGGGCTTGTGCTGAAGTCCAAGAGAGACAGCAGAATGAGGTGTAAGAATCCTCTGGCTGGCTCCTTGAAAACATCCAGTAGGGTTTTTGTTTGCTTGATTAGGCAAAGCACAGGAATTGACATCAGGGGTAAAGTATGCAGGCTGAGCTGGGCAAAGCACATGATGGGTAAGGTGTGCAGGTCAGTGCATCTTGTTGCTATGGTTATCTTGAGTAATGGGCCACCTGGTGGTCTGGCCAGCAACAACAAGGCTGTAAATCAATTGTTCAGTATTCTTTCCCGAGGTGGGACACTCTGCAACTGTGGTTCAGTGTTAAGATTTCCTAAGGCCAACTTTTAGAATATTTTAAATAAAAGGTGTGGTTAAACATTATGAGAGCACAGAAGAATGGCTATTTTCTATGTGTGACTAAAGCCTCAGGATTAGTGGGTATAGCATCAGCAAGATAGTGCTGTGGATTTTGTGAAGAGAATAAAGAAGAAAAAATATGTGAAGTGGGAGCCACATCCCACTCCTATTCTATTTCAATTCCCCCCTGAGAGATTATATTCTCCTTATTCTTAGAGAGGGTCAAAGATCTCATCTTCTGAAGCTACTTCCTACTGAATAGGATTGTCACCCCTGCCTAACCTTGGAAGGCATGGACATTTTTCACTGACTGTTCTAAAGATTAGTAGGAACTAGGATCCTCCTGTGATGGTAAGAGTTGGACTCCTTGGGCCATCAGTAGCATGAGCTGGAATGGCTGAAGGCTGAAGACATAAACTTTAATTATCTGTACTGCTGTTGAATATAACAAATAATTATTTTAAAAATCAAATAGCACCCAGTGATTAATAAAATTCTTAAGCCCAGTTTAACAATGCTTATAACAAGAGATCAGATGCCATTTGAAATGTAAGTGAATAGGCTGGAGAACCAACCTCCTGTTGTCAAACTATAAGACAGACTTTTAATAAGAGGCATTTACATGGAAAGAGAAGAAAAACAAACATTAATCATGGGCATAATCTACCCAGACGTTAGACTCAAAGCATCTTTAGTTACAGAGGAGGAAGATGCTGACAATCTGACACATTTTTCTTGCCTGTGTTATAAGAAATAAGCTTTAGTCTGTAGGGCCTTAGGAAAGAGATACTAGCAATTTTATTGCATTTAAGTCAGAAAAATGGAAGAAAAATTTTAAAATGTTAGTTTGGATACTCATTGCATGGAAAATAATATTTAAAAACTCAATAACAATGGACAAGACTAGAATCTAACAACATGTATATTACGGTCTTTTTATCTCCAGTTTCATTTAATCAAAGACAAATCATGGTAGTACTGATTTGTTTGCAAATAAGTTTTAGTCTTATACTTCGCCTGATTTTTTGCATAAAGTACAGCAAGAATAATTATTTGTCATATAGAGTCTTGTTTGTTTTTATTGTGCTAGAACTTTGTTCTATAAGGAATCTTAGCTTAGACTTTTTAAAGCCTTGAACCTAACCACTGATTTATCTGTCCCTACAAATACTTGTATGAATTGTGTGAATTCCTCCCCTCTTAAGGTCCCAACATTACTTGGAGTTCCAGAACCTGTTAGAGGGTGACATTTTTACTCTATACAGGGACTGCATAGACAAGGTATGAGGCAAGTTTCTCCAAGGGGCTTTTATCAGCTTTGTAAGTCAACCTCAAATTTTAAAAGCAGTTGGAAGCATGCCATTTCAGTCAAACCCCTGGTAAAATACCCAGTGTCCCCAGTTGTGTTCTGTTACAAAAGAAAACAGATTCTTATTGAACTTATGGAAATAACTATATTACCATAAGTTAAGAATAGACACAAATAGTTTCCAAATTCTGAAGAAATCAGGTAGAAAGAAAAATGCTCCAAATTTGCTTATAGGAATATATTGTACTCAATTGTTAAAAGCTATAATTAGTTCAACAGGAAAAAAGTTTTCTTGACTCTGCAAAGCAAAACAAAAAGGATCAGCAGAATTTCAAGAAATTTATAAAAAGACTATTTCAATTTTCTATTAGTTTAGTCCATTCAATTAACTCTTGTTGCACTCAATATTTATTAACACGTAACATCTCCAGGAAAGTCTTAGAAGTTTTTTCCTCTATTCTGATAGTCCAAACTCCAAAGTTATCAGAGACCTGCTTTCAAGAGCACCTGTCAAGAGTTCTATAGCTGGTTATAAAGTGCCTTTTGAACATAATCGGGGTGGTTCCAAGATGGCTGAATAGGAACAACTCCAGTCTACAGCTCCCAGCAGGAGTGACGCAAAAGATGGGGGTTTCTGCATTTCCAGCTGAGGTACTGGGTTCATCTCAATGGGGCTTACTGGACAGTGGGTGCAGGACAGTGGGTGCAGCCCAACAAGCATGAGCCGAGGCAGAGTGAGGCATCACCTCACCTGGGAAGCACAAAGGGTCAGGGAATTCCCTTTCCTAGCCAAGGGAAGCTGTGAGAGATGGCACCTGGAAAATTGGGTCACTCCCACCCTAACACTGCACTTTTCCAATGGTCTTAGCAAAGAGCACACCAGGAAATTATATCCTGAGCCTGACTTGGAGGGTCCCATGCCCGTGGAGCATTGCTCATTGCTAGCACAGCAGTCTGAGATTGAACTGCAAGGCGGCAATGAGGCTGGGGGAGGGGCGCCTCCCATTGCTGAGGCTTGAGTATGTAAACAAAGCAGCCAGGAAGCTCAAACTGGGTGGAGCCCACCGCAGCTCAAGGAAGCCTGCCTGCCTCTGTAGACTCCACCTCTGGGGGCAGGGCATAGCTGAACAAAAGGCAGCAGAAACCTCTGCAGACTTACATGTCCCTGTCTGACAGCTTTGAAGAGAGTAGTGGTTCTCCCAGCACAGAGTTTGAGATCTGAGAATGGACAGACTGCCTCCTCAAGTGGGTCCCTGACCCCCAGGTAGCCTAACTGAGAGGCACCCCCCAGTAGGGGCAGACTGACACCTCACATGGCCGGGTCCCCCTCTGAGATGAGGCTTCCAGAGGAATGATCAGGCAGCAATATTTGCTGTTCAGCAATATTCACTGTTCTGTAGCTTCCACTGATGATACCCAGGAAAATAGGGTCTGGAGTGGACCTCTAGTAAACTCCAACATACCTGCAGCTGAGGGTCCTGAGTGTTAGAAGAAAAACTAACAATCAGAAAGGACATCCACACCAAAACCCAATCTGTACATCACCATCACCAAAGATCAAAGGTAGATAAAACCACAAAGATGGGGAAAAAAACAGAGCAGAAAAGCTGAAAATTCTAAAAATCAGAGTGCCTCTCCCCCTCCAAAGGAACGCAACTCCTCGCCAGCAATGGGACAAAGCTGGATGGAGAATGACTTTGACGAGTTGAGAGAAGAAGGCTTCAGACAATCCAACTTCTCTGAGCTTAAGGAGGAAGTTCAAACCCATCGCAAAGAAGCTCAAAACCTTGAAAAAAGAGTATACAAATGGTTAACTAGAATAACCAATGTAGAGAAGTCCTTAAATGGCCTGATGGAGCTGAGAACCATGGCACAAGAACTACGTGATGAATACGCAAGCTTCAGCAGCTGGAAGAAAGGGTATCAGTGATTGAAGATCAAATGAATGAAATGAAGTGAGAAGAGAAGTTTAGAGAAAAAAGAGTGAAGAGAAATGAACAAAGCCTCCAAGAAATAAGGGACTATGCGAAAAGACCAAATCTACATCTGATTGGTGTACCTGAAAGTGATGGGGAGAATGGAACCCAGTTGGAAAACACTCTGCAGGATATTATCCAGGAGAACTTTCCCAACCTAACAAGGCGGGCCAACATTCAAACTCAGGAAATACAGAGAACACCACAAAGACACTCCTCGAGAAGAGCAGCTCCAAGAGACACATAATTGTCAGATTCACCAAAGTTGAAATAAAGGAAAAATGTTAAGGACAGCCAGAGAGAAAGGTCGGGTTACCCACAAAGGGAAGCCCTTCAGACTAACAGCAGATCTCACAGCAGAAACTCTACAAGCCAGAAGCGAGTGGGGGCCAATATTCAACATTCTTAAAGACAAGAATTTTCAACCCGGAATTTCATGTCCAGTCAAACTAAGCTTCATAAGTGAAAGAGAAATAAAATCCTTTACAGGCAAGCAAATGCTGAGAGATTTTGTCACCACCAGGCTTGCTGTACAAGAGATCCTGAAGGAAGCACTAAACATGGAAAGGAACAACTGGTACCAGCCACTGAAAAGACAGGCCAAATTGTAAAGACCATTGACGCTAGGAAGAAACTGCATCAACTAACAGGCAAAATAACCAGCTAACATCATAATGTCAGGATCAAATTCACACATAACAATATTAACCTTAAATGTAAATAGGCTAAATGCCACAATTAAAAGACACAGACTGCCAAATTGGATAGAGTCAAGACCCATCAGTGTGCTGTACTCAGAAGACCCTTCTCACGTGCAGAGTCACACATAGGCTCAAAATAAAGGGATGGAGGAAGATCTACCAAGCAAATAGAAAACAAAAAAAGACAGGGGTAGCAATCCTAGTGTCTGATAAAACAGACTTTAAACCAACAAAGATCAAAGAGACAAAGAAGGCCATTACATAATGGTAAAGGGATCAATTCAACAAGAAGAGCTAACTATCCTAAATATATATGCACCCAATATAGGAGCAACCAGATTCATAAAGCAAGTCCTTAGAGACCTACAAAGAGACTTAGACTCCCACACAATAATCATGGGAGACTTTAACACCCCACTGTCAGCATTAGACAGATCAATGAGACAGAGAGTTAACAAGGATATCCAGGAATTGAACTCAACTCTGCACCAAGCAGACCTAATAGACATCTACAGAACTCTCCACCCGAAATCAACAGAATATACATTCTTCTCAGCACCACATCTCACTTATTCCAAAATTGACCACATAGTTGGAAGTAAAGCACTTCTCAGCAAATGTAAAGGAACAGAAATTATAACAAACTGTCTCTCAGACCACAGTTCAATCAAACTAGAACTCAGGATTAAGAAACTCACTCAAAACCACTCAACTACCTGGAAACAGAACAACCTTCTCCTGAATGACTGCTGGGTAAATAACAAAATGAAGGCAGAAATAAAGATGTTCTTTGAAACCAATGACAACAAAGGCACAACATACAAAGATCTCTGGGACACATTTAAAGCAGTGTGTAGAGTGAAATTTATAGCACTAAATGCCTACAAGAGAAAGCAGGAAAGATCTAAAATTGACACCCTAACATCACAATTAAAAGAACTAGAGAAGCAAGAGCAAACACATTCAAAAGCTAGCAGAAGGCAAGAAATGACTAAGATCAGAGCAGAACTGAAAGAGATAGGGACACAAAGAAAATTCAAAAAAAATCAGTGAATCCAGGAGCTGGTTTTTTCAAAAGATCAACAAAATAGATAGACTACAGCAAGGCTAATAAAGAAGAAAAGAGAGAAGAATAGAATAGATGCAAAAAAAAAAAAAATGATAAAGGGGATATCACCACCGATCCCACAGAAATACAAACTACCATCAGAGAATACTATATACACCTCTATGCAAATAAACTAGAAAATCTGGAAGAAATGGATACATTCCTGGACACATATACCCTCCCAAGACTAATCCAAGACGGAGTTGAATCTCTGAATAGATGAATAACAGGCTCTGAAATTGAGGCAATAATTAATAGCCTACCAACCACAAAAAATCCAGGAACAGATGGATTCACAGCCAAATTCTACCAGAGGTACAAGGAGGAGTTGGTACCATTCCTTCTGAAACTATTCCAATCAATAGAAAAAGAGGGAATCCTCCCTAACTCATTTTATGAGGCCAGCAACATCCTGATACCAAAGCCTGGCAGAGACACAACAAAAAAAGAGAATTTTAGACCAATATCCCTGATGAACACCAATGCAAAAATCCTCAGTAAAATACTGGCAAACTGAATCCAGCAGCACATCAAAAAGCTTACCCACCATGATCAAGTGGGCTTCATCCCTGGGATGCATTGCTGGATCAACATATGCAAATCAATAAATGTAATCCATCATATAAACAGAACCAAAGACAAAAACCATATGATTATCTCAATAGATGCAGAAAAGGTCTTTGACAAAATTCAACAGCCCTTCATGGTAAAAACTCTCAATAAATTAGGTATTGATGGGATGTATCTCAAAATAATAAGAGCTATTTATGACAAACCCACAGCCAATACCATACCGAATGGGCAAAAACTGGAAGCGTCCCCTTTGAAAACTGACACAAGACAAGCATGCCCTCTCTCACCACTCCTATTCAACATAGTGTTGGAAGTTCTGGCCAGGGCAATCAGGCAGGAGAAAGAAATAAAGGGTATTCAATTAGGAAAAGAGGAAGTCAAATTGTGCCTGTTTGCAGATGACATGATTGTATATCTACAAAACCCCATAGTCTCAGCTCCAAATCTCCTTAAGCTGATAAGCAACTTCAGCAAAGTCTCAGGATACAAAATCAATGTGCAGAAATCACAAGCATTCTTATACACCAATAACAGACAGAGACCCAAACCATGAGTGAAATCCCATTCACAATTGCTTCAAATAGAACAAAATACCTAGGAATCTAACTTATAAGGGATGTGAAGGAGCCCTTCAAGGAGAACTACAAACCACTGCTCAACAAAATAAAAGAGGAAACAAACAAATGGAAGAATATTCCATGCTCATGGATAGGAAGAACCAGTATCATGAAAATTGCCATACTGCCCAAGGTAATGTATAGATTCAATGCCATCCCCATCAAGGTACCAATGACGTTCTTCACAGAATTGGAAAAAACTACTTTAAAGTTCATATGGAACCAAAAAAGAGCCTGCATTGCCAAGTCAGTCCTAAGCCAAAAGAATAAAGCTGGAGGCATCACACTACCTGACTTCAAACTATCCTACAGGGCTACAGTAACCAAAACAGCATGGTACTGGTACCAAAACAGAGATATAGACCAATGGAACAGAACAGAGCCCTCAGAAATAATACCACACACCTACAACCATCTGATCTTTGTCAAACCTGACAAAAACAAGAAATGGGGAAAGGATTCCCTATTTAATAAATGGTGCTGGAAAAACTGGCTAGCCATATGTAGAAAGCTGAAACTGGATCCTTCCTTAAACCTTATACAAAAATTAATTCAAGATGGTTTAAAGACTTAAATGTTAGACCTAAAACCATAAAAACCCTAGAAGAAAACCTAGGCAATACCATTCAGGGCATAGGCATGGGCAAGGACTGCATGTCTAAAACACCAAAAGCAATGGCAACAAAAGCCAAAATTGACAGATGGGATCTAATTAAACTAAAAGAAACTACCATCAGAGTGAACAGGCAACCTACAGAATGGGAGAAAATTTTTGCAACCTATCTATCTGACAAAAGGCTAATATCCAGAATCTACAAATAACTCAAACAAACTTACAAGAAAAAAACAAACAACCCCATCAAAAAGTGGGCAAAGTATATGAACAGACAATTCCCAAAGAAGACATTTATGCAGCCAACAGACACATGAAAAAATGCTCATCATCGCTGGCCATCAGAGAAATGCAAATCAAAACCACAATGAGATACCATCTCACACCAGTCAGAATGGCAATCTTTAAAAAGTCAGGAAACAACAGGTGCTAGAGAGGATGTGGAGAAATAGGAACAGCTTTACACTGTTGGTAGGACTGTAAACTAGTTCAACCGTTGTGGAAGACAGTGTGGCGATTCCTCAAGGATCTAGAACTAGATGTACCATATGACCCAGCCATCCCCTTACTGGGTATATACCCAAAGGATTATAAATCATGCTGCTACAAAGGCACATGCACAAGTATGTTTACTGCGGCACTATTCACAATAGCAAAGACTTGGAACCAACCCAAATGTCCATCAATGGTAGACTGAATTAAGAAAATGTGGCACATATACACCATGGAATATTATGCAGCCATAAAAAAAGATGAGTTCATGTCCTTTGTAGGGACATGGATGAAGCTGGAAGCCATCATTCTCAGTAAACTATTGCAAGGACAAAAAAATCAACCACTGCATGTTCTCACTCATAGGTGGGAACTGAACAATGAGAACACTTGGACACAGAAAGGGGAACATCACACACCAGGGCCTGTCGTGGGATGTGGGGAGTGGTGAGGGCTAGCATTAGGAGATATACCTAATGTAAATGACGAGGTAATGGGTGCAGCACACCAAAGTGGCACATGTATACATATATAACAAACCTGCACGTTGTGCACATGTACCCTAGAACTTTAAGTATAATAAAAATATAATAAAAATTTAAAAAGAAAAGAATCAAAACAAGATAACGATTGTCTGTGCATGACAAAATCTTAGGATAGCCATGACTAACTAATGACACAATCAACAAGAAAATCTGGTAATCAGGCCGGGTGTGGTGGCTCACGCCTGTAATCCCAGCACTGTGGAATGCCGAGGCAGGTGGATCACCTGAGGTTAGGAGTTCGAGACCAGCCTGGCCAACATGGTGAAACCCTAACTCTACTAAAAATACAAAAATTAGTGTGGCATGGTGGTGCATGCCCGTAACCCCAGCTACTTGGGAGGCTGAGGCACGAGAATCACTTGAACCCAGGAGACAGAGGTTGCAGTGAGCCGAGATTTTGCTATTGCACTCCAGCTTGGGTGACAAGAGCAAAACTCCATCTCAGAAAAAAAAAAAAAAAGAAATCTGGTAATCTCTGTGGAACACAATAATTTAATATAACAATTACAATTATTGATAACATACTGAGGAATATCAGAATTATAGGAATCTCATATAATTTTCAAATACATATTAACACATTTATAGGAATATAATCTAACGAAGGCTAAACAACATTTTTAATTTAACAATGTTTCTTGTATGGGTTTAATATATCAAATGAGTCAAATATATCTCTTTTGGACCTAAAAGGACCTAATGCTTAATTTGATCTTGAAAAGTTTGTCAGATATCAAAAGGTCTAAAACACTTGATTGATAAAGCAAAATAGAATCCCAGGCTACTATAAGCCATTTGTTTAGCCAAAGTGATAACTCTAAAACCTTCTTTTTTTTTTTTTTTTTTTTTGAGACAGAGTCTCGCTCTGTCGCCCAGGCTGGAGTGCAGTGGCCAGATCTCGGCTCACTGCAAGCTCCGCCTCCCGGGTTCACGCCATTCTCCTGCCTCAGCCTCCGGAGTACCTGGGACTACAGGGCCCGCCACCTCGCCTGGCTAGTTTTTTTTTTTGTATTTTTTTAGTAGAGACGGGGTTTCACCATGTTAGCCAGGATGGTCTCGATCTCCTGACCTCGTGATCCGCCCGTCTCGGCCTCCTAAAGTGCTGGGATTACAGGCTTGAGCCACCGCGCCAGGCCTCTAAAAACTTTTTAAGCCAAAAACCTTTACTCATTGATAGAGGGGAGACTCCACTTTCCAAACAAAAAGACAGCATGAGGCCAATTGAATCTATTTTCTCCTCCCTCTTTTTTCTGTAGTTATTTAAAAGGCAAAGAAAAATCTTTTGTTTTCCGTTTTAGACGATTAGTCTCTTAAGTACCTGTTCCCTGTCCTAAACAACTGTCAGTAAGGCAACTCTAATTTGTATTTCTAAAGGGACAACTCTTAGGTGAAATAAGATAGAGAATTTCTATTTTTAATCAAACCAAGAAAATATGGTTTGAGTAAAATTCAGGTGAGATAGCTAGGAAAAGCGGATACTCTGGCGCATGGAGAGTTTTCAAGAATCCCATTTTTACACTGAATCTTGGGTCCCAAAAAACAGAGAAATGCTATGGGATGGGATAGTGCAACACTTTCACAGTGTAGTTCATTGCAAAGACATTTCTCCAAGGCTGGTGGGCAACCCGACTCCAATCAGCCCACTCTGTAATCTGTAATCAGCCCATCCCCCATTCTATACCTTCTAGGGGCTCAAGAGCATGTTTTTCTTATCTAAATGCACAAAGAAAGGAGTACCGGCTTGTAGTAGTAGCCACTCACTATAAACAATTGCCATTAGACATTTTTAAAAGTGTATCTCTTATTTAGCTATTACAAATTAAGGGTGTTTTTTAATAATGCAAAGTAATTTCTGATGCCCACAAAAGTCAAAGAGGTCAGGTAACACAATGCAAAACAGAGCAGAGTCTTAGTTGAGAGGGATCTGCCCACTTACAATTATTTGGGTTCCATGAGGAAAGCAGAGATTTTTCCCAAAATGAGGCCTGCGGGACCTCCTCTGTTTTTCCCAAGGCTGTCACAAATTACCTGAGGTCCTCTCAGGTGAACTTGAGGGTAGCAAGAGGACAGACAAAAATAAATGGAGAAACAATTCAGTCAACTAAGAAGAAAAAATATATATATATATTTTATAATATATATTTTATATATAATATATTATATTATATATAATATATAATTAATAAATTATATGTTATAAAATTTGTATAATAAATTATATAATATTGTATATATTTATAAATATATAAAATATATAATATTGTATATATTTATATATTATATATACTTATATATTATGTATATTAAATATATGATACATTTTATAATATATAATATAATATATATATTATATATATATAAATAAATATATATTTTTTTTTTTCAAAAAACAAGATCCAAGAAGAGAAAAAAACGTAATGGCCTTTTAAGTACAGGTATATCTTGGATATCCCCTTTTAATTAGGTTCACTTCTAAGCATGGAGCTCTTTTATTTAAAAATTCTTTTAAATCTTTTATTACCAGACTCTAGCTGGGACAAATAGCTGACACCTCTAGCTTTTAAGCCTTTTGTTTTTCCAAAGGTATTTTCCTGATTGAAACCAATAAGCCTTAAGTAAGGTTATGATTTAACCACAGAATCACAAGTTGTCTCCAAAAAGACGGCAAGTGGTTTTTACAAGAGCTCGAATTGCCGCAAAGATAACTCAAAGAAAGAAAAATTCAAGAGACAGGCTCAGAAGTTGTTCATGGAGGAGAAAAGAATTAACAAGTATTAAAGGTCACAAACCAGAAAGAACCTATTCCTTAAGCTGAGAATTGAACGGAGGCCACACACATCATGAAAGCGCGAGGTCTATAGCTACTGAGCTACAACACATGGCAGTTGCCACTGCTCTTCCCAGAAGGAGCCTAGCGCAGTCATGTTTTAGGTTGTAAAATATTTTTAACTGCTCAATATAACTTCTTACTTTTTAAAAAATTTTGCATTTTACTCTGTTGACCAGGATGCTCAAGATCATTTTAAAGGCTAGCTATGACATTAATATGCATCCTTCTTTTATTTTAAACCATTTTTTCTTTAATTGTTGAGAATAAGAGATCTCTAAAGTCCTTTTCTTTTGATGGTGTACTTAGTTCCAACAGTGAGTGAATCCAAAAGCCTTTTGAAGTTCAGATAGTAATTTTAGAGGTTTTTACTATATAAGCAAAAGGTATATCTAGAGGGAGTAGAGGAGGCATCTCCATGGTCCCCAATAATTCATTCTCAGAAATGACCTAAGATAGCAAAAGACAACTAAAGCCAAATAGAGATGGGATCTTTCAAGACAAAACTCACTCAAGAGCATGACATATTCAGGGTAAAGAGTGTGCTGATGCAGCTCAGACTCCAGGTCCTTTCAGGCTAGCTGCCTGACACGAACCTGAAATTTCCAGCCCTCCAGATGGTAGAGACCAAGAGAGGTACCTCCACATGGTCACATGGTCAAGCTCCCAAGGACATAAAACAAGAGGAGAGGGAAACCTCATCTGGCTTTTGTTTCAGGGACCCACAGCAAAGTTTGTAGTTGAGCAGTCTGCAAGGCTTGCTTGCAAAAGAAGGCTTACAGAGGGCCTAGGCTCGTATTTTATCCTGCGGGGCCACACTTTATGACAGAACAACACAGAAAGACAGATTTATATAGCTCAAAGTATACCAGATTTGCTACAGATGAAGGCTAGTCTCACAAATCCCTTTTCCCTTTAATCAAAGCCTTGCACGGGAGACAAACAGTGATTTTTACCATTTCATCAACTGGTTTACACAGAGAGAGGCCAGGAGTTTGGCTGGTAAGAAATTTTTACCCTTTTTTCGGCATGTCAGGTTTTAGGATTTCCTCTCTCTGCAGCTTCTGGAAGAGCAGAGTGGCTTTTGATGACCCCGCTCACTATGCCATAGCTGTGGGGGACAAGCCATGCTACAAAAAAACAAACACAAAAAGCACATCTTTTTCTGTTTTATGGAATCATAGGCAAAAGTCTCTCATTTTTTACAAGATGCCACCCAATAGGAGGCATAGGGGAATATGTTGTCACATCAAACACACAAAATGGAAAAATGGATTAGGACGTGAGCAGCTGAAACTCTGGAACCATGTGCTGTCAATTCTCTCCTCAAAAGGCAGCACCCAGAGTCCATTGGATAACATGCCCAAAAAGATAGACAACAGAAAAGTCCACAGGCTTCCCTTCCCCACAGGTGTGGGAAAGGGAGGAAAAGTACTTAGCAGACTTAAAGATGACAGTCCTACCAGCTGAACCAATCAGCCATTGCAATCTGTCCTGCACAGGTGTCTATTCAATTTGAACCGATGAAGTTAATGCAAAGTAGGAAGAGAGAAGAAGGAAAAAGAAAGACACAACAAATAGGGGACAGGAGGAGAGAGAAAGCATTGTCTGGCAGTCTCGGGGAGGCAGGAGGAAAACTCACCAGTTGTGGCAATGCTGAGTCAAAGATTCAGGTGACCACCTGTCACCCATGAAGGGGGCACACACACCCCACCATCCTGCTGGCTCACAAGCCTCCTCCTTGGAGAAAAATGCTCTCCACATCCCATAATCACTTCATGGTTGCCAGAGAACATGTTACAGACCACAGGCTCTTTGGCTCCCATGTAACAGAAGTTAACAAAGGGCCAACAAGATTTCCCAGACAAGGCTTTTATTTTGGGACTTGTGCTTGAGCACAAGG
Organism: Papio anubis; assembly: GCF_008728515.1. Taxonomy (NCBI): domain Eukaryota; kingdom Metazoa; phylum Chordata; class Mammalia; order Primates; family Cercopithecidae; genus Papio; species Papio anubis. Next base: position 75,219,087 of record NC_044978.1, read on the forward strand.
GAGACAGCAGAGCTGAGGTGTAAGGATCCTCTGGCTGGCTCTCTGAAAAAGCCAAAATCTGCAGCAGGTTTTTTTTATTATTATTTTTGTTAAGCAAAGCACAGGAATTGACATCAGGGGTAAGGTATGCAGGCCGAGCTGGGCAAAGCACATGAGACGTAGGGTATGCAGGTCAGTGCATCTTGTTGCTATGGTTATATTGAGTAATGGGCCACCTGGTGGTCTGGCCAGTAGCAATAAGGCTGTAAATCAATTGTTTAGCATTCCTTCCCAAGGTGGAACACTTCACAAGATTCGTTCAATGTTTAGTTCTCCTAAAGTCAATTTCTGGAATTCTTTAAGTGAAAGGCATGGTTAACCATTATTAAAGCACAGAATGGCAACTATTTCCTATGTGTGACTAAAGCCTGGGGTTATTGGGATAGCATCAGTGAGGTAGGGGTACAGATTTTCTGAAGAGAAGAGGAAAAAAAAAAAAAAACTACATGAAGAATGAGTAGTATCCTATCCTATTCTATCTCCAATAGATTTTAAAACAGATAGACAGAGATACTTTTCTTACTGTTAGTACTGTAGCAGGACGAGCCACAGACAAAACCTCTCAGACACCAAATTGTAGAAGGAAGGGCTTTATTCAGCTGGGAGCATCAGCAACCTACTGTCTTAAAATCCGAACTCCCCAAGTGCACAATTTCTGTCCCTTTTAAGGGCCCACAACACTAAAGATTTCACATGAAAGGGTTGTGATTGATTTGAGCAAGCAGCAGGTACGTGACAGGGGCTGCATGCACCGGTGGTCAGAGTCAAACAGAACAGGGCAGGGAGTTTCACAATGTTCTTCTATACAATGTCAGGAACATTGGTTTCTAAGTCATGAGTTGATTTTTAACTACTGGGTTTAAGCCAGGCAGACCCAGGCCTGGTTCCAGGCCTGGCGCTGGGCTGCCTGTCTTTGGTTTTACTTCATTGTTTTTTCTTAAAACAGGTACTGAGTATAAAACAATATAAAACAATATGAGAGGGTCTCTCTCTTTCCTCATTTCCCCCCTTTTGAGACTCTCACTTTTTATTAGTAGGTGTTCTCATTCTTATTTTTGCTACTTATGTCTTTTTGTGCAATAGATTGATAGTGATTCATATAGTACACTTGTGCTGAAGCATTTTGGTGAACTAAGATACTGATGAAGCTTTTTTATCATTTGAAGAAGTACAGGTAGCAAACATGGGAGCAGTAAGCAGGTTTTATTACCATTATAACTTTTATTATAAGAGTTTTAAATCCTCCTAGTGCTGGGAACTAATTTTTAAACATGGCTTCAGGGTTGAATTCATGCTACACTTGTACAGGCACATGTGACTATGTCTTTAACTACTTGCTTTTGATTATCTACGTGTAGACAGTAATTAGTAAGGTTAAATTTCTTATAGACCTCTCTTTCAGCAGCTAGCAAGTAGTCAAGAGCCAATCTATTTTGATAGATAGCATTTCTTATCTGAGTTTCTCGCTGGGCCAGAATAGTCAAGGCTTGACTGGTTTTATTAGTGATGATTTTTAAAACAGCTTGCAACCGTATGATACAGTTGAGCATGTAAATGGGGGTCCAGTATTCCCATGAGCCATCTTGTGTCTAAGTGGCAGGCCTATAGTATTGTACAAATTTTTAGGAGGTTATTTATTATCTTTTTAATTACTTGTGGCTATGCTTTGTTTTCTGTGGGAAGCATAGACAGGGAAGCCCAGAAGTTCACCTGTCTTCATGGGCAGTAAGAAGAAAGATGGTTTAATAGTGCCAACAACACAACCGCCTGTCTACTGGTCAGGCAGCTTAGCATAGGCTCTATGTCTACATATCCAGTATAATCCGGTGGGGGCAGTCTAGTCCTGGTGGAACTCTGGGTGGAACTGTTTAGCTATGCAATACTGTCTAATAATTGAGATGTTTAGAACCCAAAAATTGTCAGGGTGGTTCTTTTGGGCCAGGAATGCATCAGGAACTGGGCCTGTAGGAACTAATTATTGGGCTTCCCATGGCCATTGATCTCCTGTTACAGTTCCTCCACAAACATAACACGAAGTGACTTTTAGAGACTGGGTTACATGTTCGGCTAATTGCAAAAACAAATTTTTAGTTTTTCCTTGAATCTCAGGCACTGGCACATTTAGTTCATCATAGAAAGTCTGAAATACTGGTTCTAGAGAGTGTCTTTGAACCTTGCCTTTTATTAGGATGCTTAAGCTAGTATCTAGTCATTTTCCATCAATGCCTAATGTTACATAATTTTTTAGTCCACTTTGGGTCTGAGGGGCTTGTGATAACCAGTTCTAAAGGGTTGCAGCTCCCACTTGTGCAGGAGGGGCTGACTTTTCCTTTTTGGAGCCAAACAGGATCTTTTTTATTTTTTATTTTTTTTCAAGTAGCCCAAATGATGTAAGACCAGTATTGACACATTTCACATAAATATGATTCTTGACAGATATACTTATTTTCTGCTTTGTAACTTTTTTCTCAATCTAGAGAACCACATTCCATCTCATGCTGCTTACTATTAATAGCGGCACAGGTGTCAAATTTTAAGGTTACATTTTTGCAGACCCTTCTTTCTTCTGTTTTAGCTATTACCTTACTTGTGTCACTTAGAAAAGGACCAGTCATTAATTTTATTTTAAAAACTGTGATCATGGGAGGCTTAAAATGGGTCATAACATGCATCAGGTTGGTTATTTCCTGGGCTACATACCTTGGATAGAATAGCATTATACAAACAAGTTTCTTTTTAGAGTTCTGGTACACTTATAATAACCATAAAATAATAGGACTGTAGCAATCTTTTGTCCTACCTCAGTGACTTGATGTATACACTGGGAGCAGCCCTCAGTCTGAGTAAGGTCAGTTGAAGTCTTTACTGCACAAGTCCAAATTTTAAGGAAAATGAGTCCCACGATGAGTTTCTTCATGCTTCGGCCATGCGTGGACCAGTCAGCTTCCGGGTGTGACTGGAGCAGGGCTTGTCGTCTTTTTCAGAGTCACTTTGTAGGGGTTAGTGAAGCTGCTCCCATCCACGTACAGCTCCCAGTCTACAGATGTTTAAGGATGGTCTCAGAGGTTAGGCCCACTAGAATAAACTGAGTACAATACTTTTACACAGTTATGCTTAACTGGGCTCTTTGATACCAGGAGCAAGGTGGCGGGTTTAGGGTGTTGCAAACTTCAATGGTTATGCGGAGAATTTTATAGAGCAAGCTTTGGTATCTAGTTAGTCTAGCATTTATTAGCTAATGGTGTCCTTTGGTATTTATTGAAATCACCACAGCATGGGGGGACTTTATGATTAGGTTTTGTCTAAGAGTTAGCTTATCTGCTTCTTGTGCTAACAGGGCCATTGCTGCCAGGGCCCTTGGACATGGGGGCCAGCCTTTGGAAACCCCATCTAGTTGTTTTGAGAGATAGGCCACTGGCCTTGGCCAGGGCCCTACAGTCTGGGTTAAAACTTCAACTGCCTTTTTTTTTTTTTTTTTTTTTTGACACATAGAGTGTAAAGAGTTTTGTCAGGTCAGGTAGCCTCAAGGCTGGGGCCAACATGAGTTTTTCTTTTTAACTCATGAAAAGCTCATTGCTGTTGGTTGTAATAGATGTAGTTTATTTAATGTACATTTTTATTGACTGTCATCTACCAAAATATTAACTTAAATCTTGTAACTATTTGATTTCAAGCTTTAAATTGATCTGGTATTTCTTGTGGGGCTCTAATTGCATCTAAGTAGATGTGAGAGTAGAAAGATCTATAAGGGGCTTCTCTCGCTTTACGATGTCTTCTTCTTATTATTATTATTATTTCTGATTGATGAAATGCCAGGGTGAAAGGGATAGCCAAATTGACTAAAGCACAAGTGCCTCTCTAGTTATTTGGCAGAGTGCCCAGTAAAGGTCCACGACAATACCACCACACATCCGCTCAGGGATGAACAAGGGCTGACTGATTGATAAGCTCTTGAAAATTCTTAAGCTCACTGCATCCCTTCAGGTCTCCAAGGAATACTAAGTCTCCTCCTTGCCGTGAGAGACATGAAGTGAACTTAGTGTTGGGAGACGGAAGCTGGATGGCCTTCGGGGGCTGACCCACAGGGACTTTGGGATATATCAGAGAGAGCTTGGCATGACTTATTACTCCAGACTGTAGAATCCTGGAAAAGAGCTACCATGCAGCCCATGCCTGGTTGACTGGAGGACCACCTTTGTGGAAGGGGGACAATCAGGGCTTCTGGCCTGCCATGTGCACAAACATAACAATTGCTTTTGTTTAATGTGCAGATAGAATATTTGATCCATTTCAACCAGACATTTGCATATTGGTATGCTGCCTTAATTGGCAAAGTTTGTTTTAAGTCTTTAACTTCTATGATCCTCTAGTAAAATGAACGTTTCCTTTAGCACCTATTTTTATTAGTTTTTAGAACAAAAAAAGCTAAACACCATTTTATATTTAAGCATGCTTTTTGTATGATTTTTATACCAGATAAGTTAAATTTTACCTTTATATTAGTGTGTTATTAATGTTAATCTTAATTTCAAAAAAACCTCGTAGACATATTTATCCAATTTTTTATGTTTCACCATCAGGTAAGATTTTATAGACTCTTTTTAACCTTTTATAATTTTTGTTAAAGAGCAGGTTGATGCTTTAAGAAAAACATGTTGCATTTTTACTTTAATGTCCAGTTCACAGAAAAACTGGATGATACCTTTCTAACTTTAGCTAATATGTTAACACACAGAAATTTTTTTACAATTAACGTTTTAAAACTTGCTTAAACTTTTAAAACAATAATTTTTTAACATTTTCATGTAGGTAAAAATCCACATTCTTATGCCTCCTTATAATCTTTTTACTAAAGGTGTATTTTACTTTTTTTATACACATTGCACATAAACTGTTTTTTCAATAGTACTCAGGAGGCCTTATTACTTTTAAATTATATAACACTTTTTGCATAAAAATTTTTTTATAACTTTTTTATGACTTTCACAGACAATTTTTTGACATGTTTCAACTTTTTGACTTATTATAAACTTTTAAAAAAAATAACTAGTTAATTTATTTCAGGACAAGAATTTATCATATAACTTTTTAAATATAAATTCTGCCTCTCCCCTTTTTTTCCTTTCTTGAAATTTTCCAACATAGTTCCTAGTGGGGTGGGTTTATTTTGCACCTGACCCATGTTTTCTCAAGACAAAATAAAACACTCACACCACATACACTCACCGCAAAACAAAGAACAGGTAAAGAGTGCACACACACACTTTTGTCATTTATACCAAACCAAAATCAGAATACCACGAAATCCAAAATTCAAGTACTGAGAAATTTAAGCCAAGTCAAAAACCAAAACCAAAGTATCCATCAATTGAAGTCAAGTCAAAACCAGAACAAAAGTGCCAATACAGGTACACTGTGGTTGATCAGGCCACGCTTCCACTCAAATGGAGTGGGACAAGTTCCAAAGTCTAGTCTCACCAAGTCAAGTCAAGTCAAAACCAGAACAAAAGTGCCGATACAGGCACATGGTGGGTGATCAGGCCACGCTTCCACTCAGATGGAATGGGGCAAGTTCCAAAGACTAGTCTTACCAAGTCCAGTCAAGTCAAAACCAGAACAAAAGTGCCAATACAGGCACACCGTGGGTGATCAAGCCACGCTTCCACTCAGATGGAATGGGGCAAGTTCCAAAGACTAGTCTTACCAAGTTTCAGATGTCTGGACTCCAGGTGCCAGTTCCTTCCCTGTGTTCAGCCACTGTGTTAATCCTCCATGGGGGACCGCTAGGCGCTGCTCTGGTGAGGCGTTCCGCCGGGACAACTGCCTACCCAGGAGCGCTCTTTGGATCGCGTCACTCAGGCTGGTCAGAGTCCCCCCGCAGGGATGCTCCACAGGGCAGGCCTAAGCCGCCTAAGGGGCTGCCTCAGCCGTCCCTCAGTTCTTGCTTCCCAGTCAGGGAACCAAGAAATGCAGCAGGACAAGCTGCAGACAAAACCTCTCAGACACCGAGTTGTAGAAGGAAGGGCTTTTATTCAGCTGGGAACATCGGCAAGCTACTGCCTTAAAATCAAAGCTCCCTGAGTGCACAGTTTCTGTCCCATTTAAGGGCTCACAACACTAAAGATTTCACATGAAAGGGTCGTGTTTGATTTGAGCAAGCAGCAGGTATGTGACAGGGGCTGCATGTACTGGTGGTCAGAGTGAAACAGAACAGGGTAGGGAGTTTCACAGTGTTCTATACAATGTCAGGAACATTGGTTTCTAAGTCATGAGTTGATTTTTAACTACTGGGTTTAGGCCAGGCAGACCCAGGCCTGGTTCCGGGCCTGGCGCCAGGCTGCCTGTTTTTGGTTTTACTTCATTGTTTTTTCTTAAAACAGGTACTGAGTACAAAACAATGTAAAACAATATGAGAGGGTCTCTCTCTTTCCTCAGTACCATTAAATTTGAAACCTGAATCTGCTATATATAATTTATATCATAAATTTTGTAAAGTCTTAAAATTCGAATGAAAATTTTAAAATCTGCTGAGTCCATTTAAATTACATTCAAGGGCAAGGAACAGCAACCCTAAGAGAAAAAATTAACATGTAAACATTTAAGTGCTTATTCAACTACAGGAATTCTAGGGATAGAGAGAAGTGAGGAAAGCATAGTAGTTCAGGGATGTCACTAGCAATGGCTCTGGCTCTCTCTCTTCTCTGCTATCCTTAACATATAGGTCTTCATCCTTGTGCTTTTCATTTCCAGGTCATAAGATGGCTGCTGCATTTGCACCAATCCCGTTTCAGGAAGGAGAGAAATAAAGGAGCAAAAAGAAAACAGAAGTACATGCCCATCAGCTCTGTGCCTCAGAAGCTCCTCTCCTCATTAGCCAGATCTGCTTCGTACAACATTTCAGTTACCTCCTATTGTATAACAACACACCACAATACTTAATGGTGAGGACTAAAATCTGACCTTTTCTTCTCTTGCCAAAATTCCCATCTAAGGGGCCTGGAAGGTATTGCCCTACAAACCATAAAATCTCATTAGATGTTTATTAACCAAGTATAATGTGGCTTACTTTCCAACCTGACTCTGGTGTAGCATCACATGATAGATAGCAAATCCTGAAGGAAATCAAAATATTTCACCCCAAAATACTTTCATTTGATGTGTTTAGAAATAGCTACCACAGGGCCAACAAGTTGAAATGACCCTGCAAAGTCATATTTTGTGGGAGAAATTTGCATCTGTAGAGAATCTCCATTAATGCGGCAGGTCTATCCTTTCTAGGCCTTTCCTGGATCTAGGAGAGATTAACTGTGAGTCTTACACCTTTAAGTCTTGAAAAGAGATATTTACCATCTATTCTCATCGAGGGCTGCTACCTGAGAGCTTTATCTACATAACAAAAACCTTAACTCAAGCATTCCTTTCTACTGAATCCAAGTCTTTGGACAATAGTTTAACTCTCAATTAATTGTCAACTAAATAATCCCTAAAACCCACCTGTGACTTACAAGTTCCCCACTACACAACTCCTAACTCCACATTGAGATGTCCCACCTCACCCTGCAGAATCTTCCACATATAAACCCAAACTATAACCTGACCACCTCAGATAAACCTTCCCAGGACCTCTTGAGGTTGTATAACCCCAGACCATGGTCACTTATACTGGCTCAGAATAAGCCTCTTCACACTTATCTTGGCAGAATTTAGTTGTATTTCATCATCAATATCTTTATAAAACAAGAACATAGCAGACAATTCTTCCATTTGCATACATTTCACTAGGAAAGGCCAGAGGATCTAAGATGGCTTCATCTATAAATCTGGTATTCAACTGGGATGGCTAGAGTGACTGTGAGTTGGCTGGACCTCTCTTTATTATTTTTTTTCATGATTTTTCTTCCTCCAAGATTTTTGTCTCTGTCCCTATGGATTTTTTTCTAGCCAGTAGCTGGAATTCTTTACATGATGAGTGGCTTCTAAGAGAGTGACAAACAGAAGTTGCAAAGTCTCTTAAGATCTAGGTCCAGGCATCAACCAATATCACTTCAACACAGTCTACTAGTCAAAACACAACCAGCCTATATTAGTCTGTTTTCACAATGCTATAAATAAATATCCAAGTTTCAATTGACTCACAGTTTCACATGTCTGGGGGGCCTCAGGGAACTTATAATTGTGGCAGAAGGCAAAGGGACCTTCTTCACATGGCATCAGAGAGAGAAGAGTGGAAGAGAAAAGGGAGAAGAGCCCCTTATAAAACCATCAGATCTCATGAGAACTCACTCACTGTCATGAGGACAGCATGGAGGAAACCACCTCCATGATCCAGTTACCACCCAAGGGTCTCTCCCTTGACACATGGGGACCACAACTGAAGATGAGATTTGGGTGGGGACACAAAGCCAAACCATATTACAGCCCAGATTCAAGGGCAGAGGAAAACAGACTTTACCTCTTCATAGAAGGAGGGGCATACTTATACAAGGATGGAAGGACTCACTGATGGCCATCTTTGCAAATAATCCACCACATATACATACTCTATTCCAATTGCTGTTCAGAAAAAGTTTCAGTAGATCAAAGAATGCTCACGACAGTATCTGCCTTAATTCAAATACCTTTTTTTTTTTTTTGAGGAATTTCCATTCTTTTTTTTTTGTAACACACATATATATGATATTCACACATATATATGATATTGTTTACAGCTTAATTTTAACTTATTATACAGTTAAATTTTAACTTTAAAGATAGAAAATGTTTGTGTGGATGAACTATAGGTATTTTTTTGTTATGTTTTCCATTATCTCCGATTTTTTATAATTATAATGTTACTTCTGTATTATTAAAAAATAATAGGGGGGCGGAGCAAGATGGCCGAATAGGAGCAGCTCCAGTCTTCAACTCCCAGCGCCAGCGACACAGAAGACCGGTGATTTCGGCATTTTCAACTGAGGTACTGGGTTCATCTCACTGGGGAGTGCCGGAAGATCGGTACTGGTCAGCTGCTGCAGCCCGACCAGCGAGAGCTGAAGCAGGGCGAGGCATTGCCTCACCTGGGAAGCGCAAGGGGGAAGGGAATCCCTTTTCCTAGCCAGGGGAACTGAGACACACAACACCTGGAGAATCGGGTAACTCCCACCCCAATACTGCGCTTTGAGCAAACAGGAACACCAGGAGATCATATCCCACACCTGGCTGGGAGGGTCCCACACCCACGGAGCCTCCCTCATTGCTATCACAGCAGTCTGTGATCTACCGGCAAGGCAGCAGCGAGGCTGGGGGAGGGGCGCCCGCCATTGCTCAGGCTTAAGTAGGTAAACAAAGCTGCTGGGAAGCTCGAACTGGGTGGAGCTCACAGCAGCTCAAGGAAACCTGCCTGTCTCTGTAGACTCCACCTCTGGGGGCAGGGCACAGTAAACAATAACAAAGCAGCAGATACCTCTGCAGACCCAAACGACTCTGTCTGACAGCTTTGAAGAGAGCAGTGGATCTCCCAACACGGAGGTTGAGATCTGAGAAGGGACAGACTCCCTGCTCAAGCGGGTCCCTGACCCCTGAGTAGCCTAACTGGGAGACATCCCCCACTAGGGGCAGTCTGACACCCCACACCTCACAGGGTGGAGTACACCCCTGAGAGGAAGCTTCCAAAGCAAGAATCAGACGGTACACTTGCAGTTCAGAAATATTCTATCTTCTGCAGTCTCTGCTGCTGATACCCAGGCAAACAGGGTCTGGAGTGGACCTCAAGCAATCTCCAACAGACCTACAGCTGAGGGTCCTGACTGTTAGAAGGAAAACTATCAAACAGGAAGGACACCTACACCAAAACCCCATCAGTACATCACCATCATCAAAGACCAGAGGCAGATAAAACCACAAAGATGGGGAAAAAGCAGGGCAGAAAAGCTGGAAATTCAAAAAACAAGAGCGCATCTCCCCCGGCAAAGGAGCGCAGCTCATCGCCAGCAACGGATCAAAGCTGGACGGAGAATGACTTTGACGAGATGAGAGAAGAAGGCTTCAGTCCATCAAATTTCTCAGAGCTAAAGGAGGAATTACGTACCCAGCGCAAAGAAACTAAAAATCTTGAAAAAAAAGTGGAAGAATTGACGGCTAGAGTAATTAATGCAGAGAAGGTCATAAACGAAATGAAAGAGATGAAAAGCATGACACGAGAAATACGTGACAAATGCACAAGCTTCAGTAACCGACTCGATCAACTGGAAGAAAGAGTATCAGCGATTGAGGATCAAATGAATGAAATGAAGCGAGAAGAGAAACCAAAAGAAAAAAGAAGAAAAAGAAATGAACAAAGCCTGCAAGAAGTATGGGATTATGTAAAAAGACCAAATCTACGTCTGATTGGGGTGCCTGAAAGTGAGGGGGAAAATGGAACCAAGTTGGAAAACACTCTTCAGGATATCATCCAGGAGAACTTCCCCAACCTAGTAGGGCAGGCCAACATTCAAATCCAGGAAATACAGAGAACGCCACAAAGATACTCCTCGAGAAGAGCAACTCCAAGACACATAATTGCCAGATTCACCAAAGTTGAAATGAAGGAAAAAATCTTAAGGGCAGCCAGAGAGAAAGGTCGGGTTACCCACAAAGGGAAGCCCATCAGACTCACAGCAGATCTCTTGGCAGAAACTCTCCAAGCCAGAAGAGAGTGGGGGCCAATATTCAACATTCTTAAAGAAAAGAATTTTAAACCCAGAATTTCATATCCAGCCAAACTAAGTTTCATAAGTGAAGGAGAAATAAAATCCTTTACAGATAAGCAAATGCTTAGAGATTTTGTCACCACTAGGCCTGCCTTACAAGAGACCCTGAAGGAAGTACTAAACATGGAAAGGAACAACCGGTACCAGCCATCTCAAAAACATGCCAAAATGTAAAGACCATCGAGGCTAGGAAGAAACTATATCAACTAATGAGCAAAATAACCAGTTAATATCATAATGGCAGGATCAAGTTCACACATAACAATCTTAACCTTAAATGTAAATGGACTAAATGCTCCAATTAAGAGACACAGACTGGCAAACTGGATAAAGAGTCAAGACCCATCAGTCTGCTGTATTCAGGAGACCCATCTCACACACAGAGACATACATAGGCTCAAAATAAAGGGATGGAGGAAGATTTACCAAGCAAATGGAGAACAAAAAAAAGCGGGGGTTGCAATACTAGTCTCTGATAAAACAGACTTTAAACCATCAAAAATCAAAAGAGACAAAGAAGGCCATTACATAATGGTAAAGGGATCAATTTAACAGGAAGAGCTAACTATCCTAAATATATATGCACCCAATACAGGAGCACCCAGATTCATAAAGCAAGTCCTTAGAGACTTACAAAGAGACTTAGACTCCCATACAATAATAATGGGAGACTTCAACACTCCACTGTCAACATTAGACAGATCAACGAGACAGAAAGTTAACAAGGATATCCAGGAATTGAACTCATCTCTGCAGCAAGCAGACCTAATAGACATCTATAGAACTCTCCACCCCAAATCAACAGAATATACATTCTTCTCAGCACCACATCGTACTTACTCCAAAATTGACCATATAATTGGAAGTAAAGCACTCCTCAGCAAATGTACAACAACAGAAATTATAACAAACTGTCTCTCAGACCACAGTGCAATCAAACTAGAACTCAGGACTAAGAAACTCAATCAAAACCGCTCAACTACATGGAAACTGAACAACCTGCTCCTGAATGACTACTGGGTACATAACGAAATGAAGGCAGAAATAAAGATGTTCTTTGAAACCAATGAGAACAAAGATACAACATACCAGAATCTCTGGGACACATTTAAAGCAGTGTGTAGAGGGAAATTTATAGCACTAAATGCCCACAAGAGAAAGCAGGAAAGATCAAAAATTGACACTCTAACATCGCAATTAAAAGAATTAGAGAAGCAAGAGCAAACACATTCGAAAGCTAGCAGAAGGCTAGAAATAACTAAGATCAGAGCAGAACTGAAGGAGATAGAGACACAAAAAACCCTCCAAAAAATCAATGAATCCAGGAGTTGGTTTTTTGAAAAGATCAACAAAATTGACAGACCACTAGTAAGACTAATAAAGAAGAAAAGAGAGAAGAATCAAATCGACGCAATTAAAAATGATAAAGGGGATATCACCACCGACCCCACAGAAATACAAACTACCATCAGAGAATACTATAAACACCTCTACGCAAATAAACTGGAAAACCTAGAAGAAATGGATAATTTCCTGGACACTTACACTCTTCCAAGACTAAACCAGGAAGAAGTTGAATCCCTGAATAGACCAATAGCAGGCTCTGAAATTGAGGCAACAATTAATAGCCTACCAACCAAAAAAAGTCCAGGACCAGATGGATTCACAGCTGAATTCTACCAGAGGTACAAGGAGGAGTTGGTACCATTCCTTCTGAAACTATTCCAATCAATAGAAAAAGAGGGAATCCTCCCTAACTCATTTTATGAGGCCAACATCATCCTGATACCAAAGCCTGGCAGAGATACAACAAAAAAAGAGAATTTTAGACCAATATCCCTGATGAACATCGATGCAAAAATCCTCAATAAAATACTGGCAAACCGGATTCAGCAACACATCAAAAAGCTTATCCACCATGATCAAGTGGGCTTCATCCCTGGGATGCAAGGCTGGTTCAACATTCGCAAATCAATAAACATAATCCAGCATATAAACAGAACCAAAGACAAGAACCACATGATTATCTCAATAGATGCAGAAAAGGCTTTTGACAAAATTCAACAGCCCTTCATGCTAAAAACACTCAATAAATTCGGTATTGATGGAACGTACCTCAAAATAATAAGAGCTATTTATGACAAACCCACAGCCAATATCATACTGAATGGGCAAAAACTGGAAAAATTCCCTTTGAACACTGGCACAAGACAGGGATGCCCTCTCTCACCACTCCTATTCAACATAGTGTTGGAAGTTCTGGCTAGGGCAATTAGGCAAGAGAAAGAAATCAGGGGTATTCAGTTAGGAAAAGAAGAAGTCAAATTGTCCCTGTTTGCAGATGACATGATTGTATATTTAGAAAACCCCATTGTCTCAGCCCAAAATCTCCTTAAGCTGATAAGCAACTTCAGCAAAGTCTCAGGATACAAAATTAATGTGCAAAAATCACAAGCATTCTTATACACCAGTAACAGACAAACAGAGAGCCAAATCATGAATGAACTTCCATTCACAATTGCTTCAAAGAGAATCAAATACCTAGGAATCCAACTTACAAGGGATGTAAAGGACCTCTTCAAGGAGAACTACAAACCACTGCTCACTGAAATAAAAGAGGACACAAACAAATGGAAGAACATACCATGCTCATGGATAGGAAGAATCAATATCGTGAAAATGGCCATACTGCCCAAGGTAATTTATAGATTCAATGCCATCCCCATCAAGCTACCAATGAGTTTCTTCACAGAATTGGAAAAAACTGCTTTAAAGTTCATATGGAACCAAAAAAGAGCCCGCATCTCCAAGACAATCCTAAGTCAAAAGAACAAAGCTGGAGGCATCACGCTACCTGACTTCAAACTATACTACAAGGCTACAGTAACCAAAACAGCATGGTACTGGTACCAAAACAGAGATACAGACCAATGGAACAGAACAGAGTCCTCAGAAATAATACCACACATCTACAGCCATCTGATCTTTGACAAACCTGAGAGAAACAAGAAATGGGGAAAGGATTCCCTATTTAATAAATGGTGCTGGGAAAATTGGCTAGCCATAAGTAGAAAGCTGAAACTGGATCCTTTCCTTACTCCTTATACGAAAATTAATTCAAGATGGATTAGAGACTTAAATGTTAGACCTAATACCATAAAAATCCTAGAGGAAAACCTAGGTAGTACCATTCAGGACATAGGCATGGGCAAAGACTTCATGTCTAAAACACCAAAAGCAACGGCAGCAAAAGCCAAAATTGACAAATGGGATCTCATTAAACTAAAGAGCTTCTGCACAGCAAAAGAAACTACCATCAGAGTGAACAGGCAACCTACAGAATGGGAGAAAATTTTTGCAATCTACTCATCTGACAAAGGGCTAATATCCAGAACCTACAAAGAACTCAAACAAATTTACAAGAAAAAAACAAACAACCCCATCAAAAAGTGGGCAAAGGATATGAATAGACATTTCTCAAAAGAAGACATTCATACAGCCAACAAACACATGAAAAAATGCTCATCATCACTGGCCATCAGAGAAATGCAAATCAAAACCACAATGAGATACCATCTCACACCAGTTAGAATGGCGATCATTCAAAAGTCAGGAAACAACAGGTGCTGGAGAGGATGTGGAGAAATAGGAACACTTTTACACTGTTGGTGGGATTGTAAACTAGTTCAACCATTATGGAAAACAGTATGGCGATTCCTCAAGGATCTAGAACTAGATGTACCATATGACCCAGCCATCCCATTACTGGGGATATACCCAAAGGATTATAAATTATGCTGCTATAAAGACACATGCACACGTATGTTTATTGCAGCACTATTCACAATAGCAAAGACTTGGAATCAACCCAAATGTCCATCAGTGACAGATTGGATTAAGAAAATGTGGCACATATACACCATGGAATACTATGCAGCCATCAAAAAGGATGAGTTTGTGTCCTTTGTAGGGACATGGATGCAGCTGGAATCCATCATTCTTAGCAAACTATCACAAGAACAGAAAACCAAACACCGCATGTTCTCACTCATAGGTGGGAACTGAACAACGAGATCACTTGGACTCAGGAAGGGGAACATCACACACCGGGGCCTATCATGGGGAGGGGGGAGGGGGGAGGGATTGCATTGGGAGTTATACCTGATGTAAATGACGAGTTGATGGGTGCAGCACACCAACAAGGCACAAGTATACATATGTAAAAAACCTGCACGTTATGCACATGTACCCTACAACTTACAGTATAATAATAATAAATAAATTTAAAAAAAAAAAAATAATAATAATAAATGCTCTTCTCTGAAAGCTAAATATTTACTGGTAGTACCTTTTATAGATGTAACAAAAGTGATACACACATTCCCTTATAACTGGATATTTAGGTTGTTTATAATTTTCTCATTAAATTATGCAAAGATAAATGTATATAAATCTGTTTTCCTAAAAATCTGTTTTCTAAGAAATAATATTTCTATTAGACTTTGGCCAGCATTATATAAAACAGTCTGTCTAATCATATCTTCAGCAACATTGAGGATTTCTGTGTTTTTGGCATTTATTACAACTTATTTTTACTTGCTTTTCTTTTTTTTTTTTTTTAGACAAAGTCTCATTCTGCCGCCCAGGCTGGAGTTCAGTGGCATGATCTCAGCTCGCTGCAACCTCTGCCTCTCAAGTTCAAGTTATTTTCCTGCCTGAGCCTCCCGAGTAGCTGCGATTACAGGCACACACCACCGTGCTGGGCTAATTTTTGTATTTTTAGTAGAGATGAAGTTTCACCATGTTGGCCAGGCTGGTCTCAAACTTCTGACCTCAGGTGATCTGCCCACCTCGAGCTCCCAAAGTGCTGGGATCACAGGCATGGGCCACTGCGCCCGGCCTTTTAATTACTTTTCTATGATTAGTGAGTTTGAGAGTTTACACAATTTTTTGTGGCCATTTTGTTTTTTATTGTATGAATTGTCTACAGTTTTTCTGTTGGGAGCTAAAACATTTTTTCATTGTTCTTTGAAAGTCTTTATATGGTAAGCATATTAATTTCTTGTTTATAATTTATTACATTTTCCTAGTTTCTCATTCACCTTTTAGAGGTTTTTCCCATACAAAAAGTTTTAAATTTTGTATTTCATTTGTATTTTCTTACATAGTGTATATTCTTAGATGATATACACCTATTCTGCTAATATTTAAAATTTCTCCTAGTATATTTTAGATTTTTTTTATATTTAACTTTTTGATTCACTACTGCTTGCTATTGGTACATGATATAATGAGGTTTAAGGTGACAACCCCCATTCCCACCGTGAAGAAAAAGGCCATTTCTCAATGTCATTTGTTGAAGAATCCATCCATCTACCTCTATATGTATAAATAACTTTTAATAAATATATTACATAAACATATATACACAACATATACACTATTGTTTGATTAGTTTATCAATTCTTATAACAACAAATGATGTATTTCTAGTTTTATAATATATTTTTAAATCTATTAGGCCTATTTTCTTAATAGGCAAGATTCCTGCTTATTTTTTCTCAAAAAAAAAAAAAAGGCATTTAGCTCCTTTAAGTTTTTAATCATTCCAGATAAATACTCAAACCGTTATTTCACAGTCCTAAAATGATCCTACATTCTTTCCACTTAGAATTATAATGAGTGTGTAAATTAATTTGGAAAGAACTGAGATATTTAAAATACTCTCATGAGGAATATTTTGTCTTTACACATGAGTTTTCTCTTTTTTTTGTAAAGTTCTGTAATTCATGAGAATCATGGTATTTCTTCTTAGGATTTTCCCTTGATAATATTTTGTTGCTATTCGAAATAAAATAATTTTCTTTCAGTACATCCACTAAATAGTAATTATTACATTGAAAAACTCTTGATTTTTTGTATCCTTCATATACCTGATCCATTTTTAGAATCATTTTGTTCATTCAATGGTTTTCAAATCATTTTCTTGGATATTCTTTGTATATGCCATATTGCCAACAAATAAATGTTTTTGTCTCATTTACTGTAAAATAAAAACCTTATTTTTTTCTACTTAATGTCTTTTACATTGGCTAGGATTCGAGAATAGTATCATGATCTTTTTATTCATTCAACTAATATTTAGTGAGGACCTAGCCTTTTTCTGGCTCCTAATCTGCACTAGAATTAGATCACTGTTTCAATTTCAGAACCCCATACATGTTTGAAGTGCTCATCCCTTTTTTGTAATTAGGGTTCCCATACCATTATTCATTCAGGCTCTTCATAGGGAAGATTTTTTCTTTTTTCTCTTTTTGTCTTTATAATCTTTACACAGAACCACAGAACTTCAAACATTACATATTCACTAGATGTTTTATGAATGGAGGAATGAATGATGCAGTGTGTGGTCAAAGACATGTCTATGGAGAAAAGCTAAGAAGGATGTATTTATTTAGTATAAATGCATAGCATTTCCATCCACTAAGCTTCATCAACCTGTAACAAAAGAGCTATAATTCTGGAGAACAAAAATATTATGAGCAGTACAGCTGAAATGAAGGGATTGTTATGCCAGGGAATGATCTGTGCAGTGAAAAGCAGCAGGAAGCATGGAGGTTTTGCCAAGAAATCTTATTTTTAGACTGCTTATACGTAAGATGTTTATGCTTCTCTTAGCACTGAGGAGAGTCTAAGGAACAGGCTCACAATAACTTCTCTTTCATATACCTGGTATTGCATTAACTGTGAGAGTGGAAGGCAGAGTAGCTACACAAATGAAACTAAAGATTTAGATGTTGACTTGTAAGCAAAGTTCAAATTAAACAATGATAGGGTTGGTTAATATGGAGAATAATGGGCAGAAAGAATCATTTTTTAACCTAATTATCAAATGATATCTAGGGTTATCTCAAACGTAATTTAGAGATTTAGGAATATATATAGTAATTCTTTGCCTTCATTGTATCTAGTTTTCAATATGTATGCAGGCTTTAACAACCCTAGTTATCAATTTGTATATAAAGTGATTGGGGAAAGAAAAAAAATGGATTCTCTAGTCTAGAACATTGATTTTCAAAACAAGTCCCTTCTGTTTCTGTCGGGATGAGATGTCTTAAATAAACAGGGCTCCAAAGATTCCATGAAAACTACTGCTGTAGACTAATTTTATAACTAAATAAGTTTTTCTGAGTAATAGTTCTTGGATTTATGCTGGCTACCTTAGGTCATTCTATTCAAGCTGTAAACAAGATGATACTCGTGGTCCTTTTTGAAGAATACTTTGGAGGGTTAGTAATGGCGGGCCAGGAGGAAAACATTTTCTAAAAACAGTGAAGTCTGCCCATGGAACCCACATTAAGCAAGGAATTCAAAGTAAGTATACTTTAGGTAACTTAATCAACTTTTAATCTGCTTCATTAAAAATAAAAGATTTGTTAAATAGAAAAGGCTAGGGCATTCCTTCTTGATTAGTACTAGTCGGTAAATGTTGTGTGATGGCTGAACTAATCCTTGCCTACTCAAAAATAATGAGATGATAAATTCAAACTAATTGTATTATTTTATTCCTTAAAATAGAACAAATATACCCTAAGTATTTATGAAGAACGTTTCTGGCACATCCATCACATATAAATTGTCTCATGAAACAAGTTTTGTTTTCATTAATTATGGATAAGTAACACATAGTTACTTGACTGTGCTATCATTATAGCTTTCAAAATTGTAATAGAAGAAATTGCACACTAATACTATGCTAGATAATAAAATGAACACAAAAGTATGTATCACTCAGGCACAGGATTTTAAATTAGTAAGGTTTGATATTATGTTCAATATATAGGATCTGGGGCGATAAAGAGGAAATTAAATAAAGAATTTTCTGACGTAATAGTATTCATCAGAGAGAGCCTAGAGAGTCATAAAAGAATATAAATAATAACTAAGGTTAACCAAGAAACTAAATAGTTTGTCCCCTGGGCTTCAGTATTTAAAAAAAAAAAAATTCCTAAATGACACCAACCCTCTTTCATAGAAAAAAAAAGTCAGAAGAAATCAGATATCCTTAATGAGCAGTGGCTCTGTAGCTATATTTGTATATTTAATCAAACCTTTCATCATTACAAATTATAAATAAAATATGAAGCCTT
Organism: Papio anubis; assembly: GCF_008728515.1. Classification (NCBI taxonomy): domain Eukaryota; kingdom Metazoa; phylum Chordata; class Mammalia; order Primates; family Cercopithecidae; genus Papio; species Papio anubis. The sequence goes on from NC_044978.1 coordinate 75,238,003, forward strand.
TGCTGCACACCTTAGTAGCCAGATGCAACAATGCATACATAAATTATTTTTCACTTTATACATTGAACCCGAGCATGATAAGAAAGAAACACCTACTATATTGAAAGTTTCTAGCCTTATTTAATCTAGGCTACTGTGCATAGGAGAAAACTAGTTGTTAAAAGATGGCAGAGTTCACTCAATCCAATGAAATTTTAAAACATCTCAAAGTAAACAAAGCCAGAGAATTCATCAGCTGATGCTGCCTCATGAGGTTATCTGCATATTAGGTGATCCCAATGGCTACAGAACTGACTTTCAGAAACACTAATGCTTTGAGAAAAAATGTGAACCATATTATGGTTTATAAGATAAATATCGAATGTGTTGTGGGGCCAATTTTCAATTTTATCTTTTTCTAATACATTGTCTCAAAGAGTCTCATTTTTGCTTCTCTATCACTTAGTAAACATTATATTGTCTTCAACAGTAATCATTCTATGACTGAAAATTATGATTAAACATAATCATTATCATTTATTTAAGTTACTAGCACTCCTTATATACATATATTTGTATATGTAAAGATGCTAGTATTATATATTTATACTTAAATATTTATTTTATATATTTAAATATATATTTGCTTATATATTTATATATGTGTATGTATACAGATGCTTCTTGACTCACAATGGGATTATTTCCTGATAAACCTATCTAGTCAATAATATTATAAATCAAAAATACATTTAATGCCCCAATAAACCTATTGTGAATTCAAAAAATCATAAGTTGAACTGCCATAAGTCAGGAACCATCTATGTATAACATATATATTATATATTATATATATACACACACACACACATCAAATCATATAAGCAGCTCCCACACACATAATACAATGTGCCAGGCTCCCTTTTAAATACTTTATATATATAAATTAATTCTCTCAGCAACGCTGTGTAATAGGTACTATTATTATCCCCTTTTTACTAAAGAAGAAACTGAGAAACAGGGAGGTTAAGTGACTTATCCAAAGTCATACCTGTTGTAGGTAGTGAGACTAGAATTTAAATGTAGGTGGTGCAGTATCAATATCCACACCCCTAACTATGTATAGAGGATATTTTAAGAGATTAAAATTTTATTTGCAAATAAAGGATGGACTTTAGTAAATAGTGACCAGTCAACAACAACAATAAAATGCTGACCTAGGGCATCATTCATTCTTAAATATCTGACCAGTAAATGACATGGTATGTGTTTGCTTGTATGTATCCTTGTGTCCTTTTGTTCGTTGCATGTGAGATAATCCTAAAGGCAGGTTTAGCAGCACTTTTTAGAAAAAGATTAGTTATTTTTTAAGGAACATGTACTGTCTATCCATTTAGTTGAGAACAGGATTTATTTTTTACTTCCTAAAGGGATTTATAGACCCGAAGTATCTTTAGACATTCTCTTCACTTTGACATTTTTCATGTATTCAAATGTTTATATCTTTCAGGATTTAGTAGCCCCTCTACATTTCTTATAAATTCTTCCATACCCTTAATAGTGTGGATCAATCTTTTTCTCATTTTAGTTCCTATAGCACATATGGCATGTACCATTCATTGGCAAGTAAACGTTTCTTGTCCTACGAAATCTTCTTCTGTCTCATTTTTAAATCTCATTTCATAGTTTGAATTCTCATCTCTTTAGCTTGACTGAAAACTGGGGGCTTCTACTTTTTTCCATGACGCATAGAATATTATTGAATAAATATTTGTTGATATGATTTTCATTAAATGAACTTGGACAAGCTGTTTATTTAGCAAATGTGGAATCATGCCACAAGGAGATTAAGTTAATTATCTATGATTGCACTAATATTTTTTAAATGATCAAAGATTATATTTCCTCACTCTTGATATAATTCCTATTGGCCTATAGATCATGCTACTTCTGCATTCGGAAAATAATTATCAGTATCTCAGTCTTTTCTTCACTCTGTACTATAAAAAAATGAAAATATAATATTATAAATCCAGTTAATAAACATTAAATGAAAACAACAACGACTGAACTTAGCACAGAAATCTGGGGACACCTACAAATGCCACTTCTACATCACCATCTCATAGAATGATACTAAACATTTTTGCCTATTCTTTTACTTGGGATGTTCTAATAGCCACTCATGAAGGTGGGTGTATTAGTCAGGGTTCCCTAGAAGGACAGAACTGACAGGAGATATATCTATATATTTATAGATAAAGATATCCTCTGTGTGTGTGTGTGTGCGCGCGCGTGTGTGTATCTCCTGATAGACTTTATTAAATATTAACTTACACGATCAGAAGATCCCACAATAGGCCGTCTGCAAGCTTGAGGAGGAAGGAGAGCCAGTCTGAGTCTCAAAACTGAAGAACTTGGAATCCAATGTTTGAGGGCAGGAAGCATCCAGCACGGGAGAAAGACGTAGGTTAGGAGGCTAGACCAATCTCGCCTTTTCAGATTTTTCTGCCTGCTTTATATTCACTGGGAGCTGATTAGATTGTGTCCACCAGATTAAGGGTAGGTCTGTCTTCCCCAGCCCACTGACTCAAACGTCGATCTCTTTTGACAACACCCTCACAGACACACCCAGTATCAATATTTTGCATCCTTCAATCCAATCAAGTAGACAGTCAGTATTAACCATCGCACTGGGCAACTAGCAGTTACATAACATTCTCCTCCATTATGGTAAAATTTCTAAATGAGAAGCCATGCCTTCCTCCTTCACTAGCACATGGGAGCCTCGTGCCTAATCTAAAGGTATAAATAAATATTTATTAATATCAAGTGCAAAATGAATGAATAAAGGCCATTTATATTGAGAACTTCTTCGTGTATTATTTTTAGTTCCCACAAAAATGCTCTGGGATGGTTGCTGTTCCCACAGAAAGAAGCAAACTGAGAGAGGTTAGCTGAGCTGCCCCTGGTTACAGAACCACTAGAATTGAAGCCTGTTTGCATTCTATAAGCTAACCTCACCTAGAGAACAATAGCTCCCAGCAGCCCTCCGTCTTGGCTTTTCCAGTTTATATTTGAGTCCTTCTGCAACCACTATTTTTTCTCTAAACTTCACAGGTGTCAAGAGCTCACATTTTTTATTATTTTAGGTAGTTGTGAAAGGATGTATTTTGTTACAAAAATTTAGTTGAATCTGTAAATATTCTGGAGGAAATTCTTACAGTACAAAAATCCCTAACCTGAGAGGGTAGTCCCATGTGATACTGCTGCTATTTACTTTAGTCGTAAGTCAAGCTTTATATTGAAAATCAGGAAAAGAGAGCCAGGATTGTGTACTTTTGTAAAGAATTAAAAGGTATTTAATAAATACTTGACAGATGAGTGAATTTATAAATTATACTAAGGTGCTGGCCTTGAAACTATTTGACTTATGAGATGACTTATTACTGGGCCAATAACCAGTGAACTACCTAACATAAAAAAAGGTTATTTTATTTTTTACTTTATTAGAATACTTGTACTACATATTCAAATTCTGAGCAGGAATGTTAAACATTTCTCCATTTATCAGGTCTAAAACTTACAGCTACATGAACTGAAAGAAGTATTTCAAAATCACACTTAGGAATAATGATTCCTAAAAGCTAAATCAAAAAGGATTCACTATAATGAAACAAAATAAGTAAAAATTGTTCTTAGCACGTTAAATCTAATTTTTCTTTCTTTTTAACTACATTATTAATTTGTGTAAGTTTGGGACATTAAATTGAAAATATACTATATATACTAAAATATGCATCCTAAATCTACTAAATTGAAGATATACTAAAAATAAAGGACATTAGGTTTAGGACATTAAATTGAAAATATACTAAAATAAATATACTAAAATATACTAAATTGAAAATATACTAAAAATAAAAGGTACCTAAAAATGTGTAAAATGGTGGTTTCCTTTATATCAGAGCATTTGAATGTAAAATTTTGTTCTATTTGATATTATATTATTTCTTCTCATTCTTAGTTTATATCCAACAGCCTAAGCTTCAGTACCAAATGACCCTCAGGCAAGAAAGACGGTACAGCAAAGTAATTTGTAAAGTGAAACTAACTTCTAGTGAATTCTTCAAGGAATTCACTGCTTCTTAACATTTCAAATTAACCTTTTCATGTCACACATTATTAAAAGCAAATCCAATTAAATTACATAGCTTCTGTAAAGTAATTTCCCCTTGGACCTAGGTGCCATTTCTACCTCTCCAGGGAAAATGATATTTTTAAAAATTATAATTAATACCAAACTTGAGAAATTATCATTTTAAACCTATGTAATGCAAATATATATTTTGTATTTGAAACTATTACTTTCTTACACATCCATAATTTAAACAAAAATACCTAATCAAAAATCCTAATCAAAAATACCTAAGAACATGACCTAATTCCCCCATATAACCAAGATATGGATAACCATCCATGTAGAGAGTATCTGAAGAAATCTCGTAATTACACTCTTATTTTTTAATATATAATTTCTCTTTTCTTTTGGAGCGAACATTTTGTTAAACAAGAGAAAGTAGGTAAAACAAGATGATGCATAAAATGAAGAGATAGTAGCAATAAAGGAATGAAGGAATTAATACATTTTAAGCTATATGAAAGGCATGATTTTTTTAAGTGTTTAATATGGAGATAGTAGAAAGATCAGTGGTTGCAGGGTTATAAAGAAAAGAGGGATGAATGGTTGAAGCATAGTGGATTTTTAGGAGAGTGAAACTATTCTGTATACTACTATAGTAGTGGATATATATCATCTACATTTGTCCACATCCACAGAATGTACAAAACCAAGAGTGAACACCAATGTAAACTGTGGGACTTCTCGTGAAAGTGATGTATCAATGCAGGTTCATCAGTTGTAACATATGTACCACTCTGGTGCTGGATACTGACAGAGAGGAGAATGTGCATGTGTGAGGGCAGGGGCGATGAGAACTCTCAGTAATTTCTTCTCCATTTTGCTATGATCCTAAAACTTCTCTAACAGAGAAAGTATTTTTTAATATTAAAAACAAAGAATGAATCCTAAGAGATAATGTTGGTCCACAGACACTTTCCCCTTACTCCCTTTCTGGGGCCTCAGTAGGAGATTATCCTGAGATATAAAGGATCTCATATTCCATACTTGAGATCCAGAGCAATGCTTACTTCGCAACACTCATGCATCCTTCGAAACAGCTTTTTAAAATTTTAGTCATTTGTGTTCTTGTTTTCAAATCAGTGCACATTTTTGAAAGCATTAGCTATGTTCTAAGTTTGTACCTTGTGTACAGAAAACATGCTCTACATGCAGTTAGAATACCTTTGACACTTCTTGGCCTGTAGTGCACAATAAATCCTTTAAATGCCCTAAGCCTTACTTTCCTCATCTCTAAAATGGGGAGAGTATCTACTCTGCTAACCTCAGTAGATGAAGGTCAGATGTATAATGTATCTTGTCTATAGGAAAAGCACTAAACAAGTGGATGTTATCATCAGATTCCTAGTATCAGAGATTGTGTCTTATTTACTGTTTTTCATCTCTTAAGGTCCTTAGTACAATGCTTATCATGGAGACAGTACTTAACAAATAATAAAATTAGAATCATGTCACATGTTCATGGATTGGAAGAATTAATGTTGAAATGTTCATATTACCCAAAGCGATCTACAGATTCAATGCAATTCCTATCAAAATTCCAATGACATTTTTCACAGAAATAGAAAAAATATTCCTAAAACTTATATGGAACTACAAAAGATTCCAAATAGCCAAGGCAATTTTGAGGAAAAGAAAAATCCAGAGGCATTACTATCTGATTTCAAAACCCACTACAACGTTAAGTGCTCAAAACAGCACTCTACTGGCATAAAAACAGACACATAGACCAATGGAACAGAATAGAGAGCCCATAAGTAAACTCACACATTTATGATCAATTGACTTTGATCAAGCTGCCAAGAACACAGATAGGGAAAAGAACAGTCTCCTCAATGAATGGTGTTGGCAAAACTTTATATCCAGAGACAAAGGAATAAAATCAGACACCTATCTCACACTATACACAGAAACAAACTCAAAATGGATTAAACACTTGACTTGAAACTGTGGAACTACAAGAGCAAAAAGCAAAAATACACAAATGGGATTATGTCATATTAAAAGTTTGTGCACAGCCGAAGAAACAATCAACAGTTAAGAGATAATCTATGAAATGGGATAATGTATTTGCAAACCATACATCTGATAAGGGGTGAAAATCCAAAATATAAAAGGAACTCAAACAATGAATAATAAGAAAATAAATAACACACTTTAAAAATGGGCAAAGGATCTGAACAGACATTTCTTAAATGAAGACATACAGATGATCAACAAGTATATGAAAAAATGCTCAACATCACCAATCAGGGAAATGCAAATTAAAACCACAATGAGATATCACCTCACATCTGTTAGAATGGCTATCATAAAAAAAAAAAAAAAAAAAAAAAAAAAAAGATAAATGTTGGAGAGAATATGGAGAAATGGGAACACTTGCACACTGTTAGTAGAAATGTAAATTAGTACAACCACCATGGAAAATTGTAAGAGGCTTTCTTAAGAAACTAAAACTTGAACTACCATTTAATCCAGCAATCCCACTACTATCTACCCAAAAGAAAAGAAATCATTATATCAAAAAGACCCTGCACACCTCTGTTTATTGCATCACTGTTCACAAAACTGAAGTCATGGAATTAACTTAAGTATCCATCAATGGATGATTGAATAAAGAAAATGTGGTGTGTGTGTGTGTGTGTGTGTGTGTGTGTGTATATATATATACATATATATATATATATTTGTGCCATGGAATACTATGCAGCCATAAAAAAGAATGAAATCATGTCTTTTGCAGCAATGATGATGGAGCTGGCGCCCACTATCCTAGGTGAAATAACTCAGGAAGAGAAAAATTAAATACTGCATGTTCTTACTTATAAGTGGAAGCTAAACAATAGGTATATGTGGATATAAAAAAAGAAATAAAAGACATTAGGGACTACAAAAGTTGGAGGGTAGGAAGGGGAAGTTTGCAAAATTACCTATTGGATACAATGTTCACTATATGGGCAATGAGCACACTAAAATCCCAGGCTTCACCACTGCACAATATATCCATGTAACCCCTGAATGCTTTAGGCCCAGTCAAGCCTTCAGATGACTGCAGCCCTGGATAACGTCTGACTATTATCTCAGGAGAAACCCTGACTCAGACCCACCGACAGAAGCCACTTCTGCATTCCTGACTTTGAGAAATCTTTTGAGATAATAAACATTCATTGTTTTAAGCTGCTAGATGTTGAGGTCATTTGTTACTCAGAAATAGATAATAATACAATGATACTATGATGTAAAATAATGTTCTATTATGAAAAAATACTATAAATGAAGAATTTTATATTATCTTTATATTTTGGCATAGAGAGTGGCAAATTACTGGGAGCTTTTGCTTACAGAACCATTGAAGACTCAAACTGAAAAGATACAATTCTGTTAGAAATACTGGGAAATATAAATGGGCCATATAACTTGATTATAGTCTTGGCCTTGACCCTGTCTAGTGCCATAATGCATCCCACTTGGGCAGTTCATTATTATATAGCTTTGGACAAGCCTGTCTGGCACTCAGTAAGTATTTGTTGAATGAGGGAACAATGGGAAAGATGAGGAAACATGTTGGTCTGGGGAGAGTACAGACACCCATGTTAGAGACTGCCTACTTTGTGCCAGACACTATGATGAAGACTTCCCATGAATAAACAAGATAGTCCTTATATTATTCAAGACAATTGATTTGAAACTATCCATTGTCTAAAAAACTCATTTGGGAACAGGGTAAATAGAGAAAAGGAATCTGCTGGAAATAAAAAATATGTATGTATCAGGCAGAACAGAAGAATTAATTATATGAACCAAAGAATCCTAGAAAGTGTGCCTTTTCAATATCTCAGATGAAAGATGTTTTCCTAGACTATGTGTTTTTTTTTTTTTTTACAAAGAGAAAAAACTTAGTAAACCAGTTTAATTATTGGAATGCAGTGTTCACCAGTGTTCATTTAAAACTACCTGATGCCCAAAACAGTTGCATGAATGAGACCTGCTTGCTTACCATTATCTTTACTGTTGCCAGTGTAAGAGATTTTATTTTAAAGTTTGTTCTTTATATCAGCATACTGACCTGAAGTAAACTTAAAGATAAAATAAAATGATGATATATTAAAATTTAAAGATGTTAAAATATGTATTGGTTATATGCAAAAATATTTTATTTAAACTGTGTACTTTAATAATTTAAAAATGTGTAGTCCATTAAATGTCATGACCATTAGGATCTACATATATTGTTTGAGTTCTGAAAGAAGAAATTTGGTATTGTGAATAGTGCTGCAATAAACATACGTGTGCATGTGTCTTTATAGCAGCATAATTTATAATCCTTTGGGTATATACCCAGTAATGGGATGGCTGGGTCATATGGTACATCTAGTTCTAGATCCTTGAGGAATCGCCATACTGTTTTCCATAATGGTTGAACTAGTTTACAATCCCACCAACAGTGTAAAAGTGTTCCTATTTCTCCACATCCTCTCCAGCACCTGTTGTTTCCTGACTTTTGAATGATCGCCATTCTAACTGGTGTGAGATGGTATCTCATTGTGGTTTTGATTTGCATTTCTCTGATGGCCAGTGATGATGAGCATTTTTTCATGTGTTTGTTGGCTGTATGAATGTCTTCTTTTGAGAAACGTCTATTCATATCCTTTGCCCACTTTTTGATGGGGTTGTTTGTTTTTTTCTTGTAAATTTGTTTGAGTTCTTTGTAGGTTCTGGATATTAGCCCTTTGTCAGATGAGTAGATTGCAAAAATTTTCTCCCATTCTGTAGGTTGCCTGTTCACTCTGATGGTAGTTTCTTTTGCTGTGCAGAAGCTCTTTAGTTTAATGAGATCCCATTTGTCAATTTTGGCTTTTGCTGCCGTTGCTTTTGGTGTTTTAGACATGAAGTCTTTGCCCATGCCTATGTCCTGAATGGTACTACCTAGGTTTTCCTCTAGGATTTTTATGGTATTAGGTCTAACATTTAAGTCTCTAATCCATCTTGAATTAATTTTCGTATAAGGAGTAAGGAAAGGATCCAGTTTCAGCTTTCTACTTATGGCTAGCCAATTTTCCCAGCACCATTTATTAAATAGGGAATCCTTTCCCCATTTCTTGTTTCTCTCAGGTTTGTCAAAGATCAGATGGCTGTAGATGTGTGGTACAATAGCAAAGACTTGGAATCAACCCAAATGTCCATCAGTGACAGATTGGATTAAGAAAATGTGGCACATATACACCATGGAATACTATGCAGCCATAAAAAAGGATGAGTTTGCGTCCTTTGTAGGGACATGGATGCAGCTGGAATCCATCATTCTTAGCAAACTATCACAAGAACAGAAAACCAAACACCGCATGTTCTCACTCATAGGTGGGAACTGAACAATGAGATGACTTGGACTCGGGAAGGGGAACATCACACACCGGGGCCTATCATGGGGAGGGGGGAGGGGGGAGGGATTGCATTGGGAGTTATACCTGATGTAAATGACGAGTTGATGGGTGCAGCACACCAACAAGGCACAAGTATACATATGTAACAAACCTGCACGTTATGCACATGTACCCTACAACTTACAGTACAATAATAATAAATAAATTTAAAAAAAAATAAAAAAATAAAAAAATAAAAAAAATAAAAAATAAAAAAAAAATAAAAAAAAATAAAAATAAATAAGAAAATGTGGCACATATACACCATGGAATACTATGCAACCATAAAAAAGGATGAGTTCATGTCCTTTGTAGGGACATGGATGAAGCTGGAAACCATCATTCTGAGCAAACTATTGCAAGGACAGAAAACCAAACACTGCATGTTCTCATTCATAGGTGGGAACTGAACAATGGGAACACTTGGACACAGGGTGGGGAACATCACACACTGGGGCCTGTCGTGGGGTGGGGGCAGGGGGGAGGGATAGCATTAGGAGATATACCTAATGTAAATGATGAATTAATGGATGCAGCACACCAACGTGGCACACGTATACATATGGAACAAACCTGCACATTGTGTACATGTACCCTAGAACTTAAAGTATAATAAAAAAAATCGATCTACTATATGATCCAAAAAAAAAAAAAAAAGAAGAAATTTGGGCTTAGAAATAGCCAATTATTTATTTTCACATCCTTTCTCTTCTACCTTCAACTGAAGTAACAAGCATCAATCTTGCTACCTATGAGGACTACATATTCATCTATCAAATGACTTGAACCAGGTTGGATGGCTCACACCTGTAATTCCAACCCAGGAGGCTGAGGTGGGAGGATCACTTGAGGCCAGGAGGTCAGGGCTGCAGTGAACCATGATAGTGCCACTGTACTCTAACTCGGGCAACAGAAAGAGACCTCAAGCCTAAGTTTAAAATAACAGAATAAACAAATGACTAGTTTAGAACATTTTAGCACACTTTTGAATTTTGTTATTATGAAACTCATGTTCCTTCTAATTCCAAACCTACATACCTTTGAATTATACCTTTTGCCCAAACAATAATGGCAATTAAAGATAAACAAATAAATGGAACTATAATCTATATAAAGATTCTGAGCACACATCTTTCATATACCTGGTTCAGCTCAATCATATGCCATACCTAAGAAGAATTCCATGGCACACAAGCAGCATTCACAGAATGACTTTCAGAATTGCCCTTCCATATCTTGCTCTTTTTTCTTGTTATCCCATGGTGGGCCTTTGCCTTGTTCCCTGGTTTCCTTGCTGCTCAGCTTGACACACTGATTGGCTGCCATCCCAGTTCCAGATTTTGGCTTGATTCCCAGAACTCGAAATCACAGCTCTTTTTCCTAACTTCATCCCAAATTATTAACTGATAATGAGTTCTTTTTTGGAAATGACTCCCGCCCTGCTGCAATACACACCGTCCTCCTGGTGGCTGACATTTGGCTAGGCCTGGCCTGCAGAGTAGGTATGAGATATTGTAGGTTTGGCATACTTGCATATGCCATACAGAGCATGGAGAGATTATCCACCCATGCTCTGTGCGCTGTTGTTGGACCCGCCCAGTAGAAACTGAGCCTCTCGCCATCTCCAATTCTCCCTATATACCAGTCTCTAAGGAGATTCTGTTTCTGAAAGTGCCTGTTGCAATATCTCTCTCAAGTGCCAGATCGTTTACTCTCAGTCAAACCCCTTAGGTCCGAAGAGTAAGAACAAGCATATATTCAAATATATCCACACCTAATTTTAAAAAGTGACCTTCTGCCCCTGAAAAGAAAAGTTAAAACAAAAACAAAAAACACAAGTTAGTAACTTGGCACCCAACATTAAAATTTGCCAATTCCTGATATACACAAACACACCAACAATCCAGAGTGCATTGACTCAAGCAAATGAGTGATCGAAGCTCATAACAAAATCTTTAGGCCTTCAATTTCTTTTTCTTTTTCTTTCTTTCTTTTTTTTTTTTTTTTTTTGAGATGGAGTCTCGCTCTGTCGCCCAGGCTGGAGTGCAGTGGCGCGATCTCAGCTCACTGCAAGCTCCGCCTCCCGGGTCCACGCCATTCTCCCGCCTCAGCCTCCCGAGTAGCTGGGACTACAGGCGCCCGCCACCTCGCCCGGCTATTTTTTTTGTATTTTTTAGTAGAGACGGGGTTTCACCGTGTTAGCCAGGATGGTCTCCATCTCCTGACCTCGTGATCCGCCTGTCTCGGCCTCCCAAAGTGCTGGGATTACAGGCTTGAGCCACCGCGCCCGGCCTAGGCCTTCAATTTCTAAAACCTGACAAGAACTACTTGGAAAGGAATATGTAAGAAAAATGACTCTGAGATCAATATTTTCCCTGTGTGAAAGGAGCTTGTATGCAAGAATCTATAGAGGGAAAACAACAACAACTTTGCCCTTGACCTGTGAGTGTTTTATCTCTTCACATGGCCACACACTGGTATATCCCAAAGAAGCTGCAGGAGATGAATGGAACCTGGCAGTTAATGCAATTCAGCTTATCCATTCATTCAACAATTATCTTTTGTACTTCCACAATGTGCGGGATCATCAATGCCCTTGAGTTCACAGAGCTTACATTCTCCTGTAGGAGACAGACAAGAATCAAATAAATAAGTTTAGAACACATCACAAGCAGTGCTAAGTGCTGAGGAGAAAAATAATAAAGCAGGTTAAAAAGAAGGAGTGTTGCAAGTGCTGCTATGTTAAACAGTGCAGCTGGGGAAGAACTTTCCTAGGAACTGTCATTTGATCAGGGGTCAGAATGAGGCAAAAGAGAGGGAAGCTGTGCAGAGGTGTGCAGGGAATTTCAGGCAGAAGTAATGAAGAATGTGAAAGTCCAGGAACAATATGCTGGGAGAGTACAAGAAATAGAAGAAGGAACAGAGCACCTGCAACAGAGAAAGAAAGGTAACAAGTAGTAGAAAATTATTTCAGAAAGGTAGCCAGAGGCCAGATAATATAGATCCCTACCAGCTGCAATAAAGGCTGCAGTTTTGGGGTTTTTCCCAGGTGTCACTGGAAGCCACTTTGGGGAAACTCAGTTATTCTTCACTATGTTTCACTTGTCTGTAATAGAATTACACAGTCATATCCTTTGTCATATTTTGTTGCAATATCCTCCTATGGAATTAGAGTATATTTCCTCATACCCTTGATGCACGTGACTTGCTTTGGCCAGTGGAATGTTAACAAATGTGACTCAGAGGCCTTAAATATGCTCACATTGGCTGTCTTGGCTTCTGGAGACATTACCTTGATTACCACCTGATATGGTTTGGCTGTGTCCCCGCCCAAATCTCATCTTGAATTGTAGCTTCCATGATTCCCATGTGTTGTGAGAGGGACCTGGTGGAAGGTAACTGAATCATGGGGACAGATCTTTCCCATGCTGTTCTCATGATAGTGAATAAGTCCCATGAGATCTGATGGCTTTACAAAGGGGAGTTCCCCTGCACATGCTCTCTTGGCTGCCACCATATAAGATGTGACTTTGCTCCCCATTCGCCCTCTGCCATGATTGTGAGGTCTCCCCAGTCATGTGGAACTATCAATTAAACCCCTTTCCTTTACAAATTACCCAGTCTCAGGTATGTCTTTATCAGCAGCGTGAGAACAGACTAATACACCATTCAAGGAAAGGCTCTAGGTCACTGCCTCTTCAGCAAGGGCTCCAGAATAAGATTCATGGAACACACCAGAACTCATCGTGAAACCTGAAGCAGACCTACCTCAGCTGCCTGTGGGAGAGAAAAATGAATACTATTGTAAACCACTAAAAGTTATGGTGGTTTTTTAAGCAGAATTGTTGAAGTAAGAGCTGACGGATACACCATTGGAGGGTTTAAATTGAAAGAATAAAGTAATCTGAATTATATTTGTAAATGACTACTCTGACAACTGTTTAGAGAGTAGATGGGTGAAAGACAAGAGAACATACAGGAAACCAGTTTGGAGCCTGCTGCAAAAACCCAGGTAAGAGTGGTGGAGTTGACAGGATTTGTTGATGAATGGAATGTAAAGTGTGTGATAAAGGATAGTTACAGCACTGTCTTATAGCAATTTTATCATCCAGCTTGTTATTTTATCCATCTCACCAGCCCAGCCTACGTTTCTACGCATAAAAATCAGCATATAAAGAGTGTTTTTGTCAACTGCTATAGATCCAGGGACACAGTTGCTATAGCAGCCAAGCAATTCTCTTTGGGTAGCCAGGTGGAAACCAAATCATCTTGAAGAATCCTAGAACTTAATAGGGAGATTTTTTTTCTCTAATGCCATATGACAAACTTCATAATTGTCTTTTTAATTTTTTTACAAGACTATCTAAATCAGAAGGCTCTGATCTGGCAGATAATTATCTCTTCTGGAAACAGCTCTGTTTTCCCATTTTGCATTTTGTACTGAGGATTTCATAGAGGTTGCCTCTCCCCCAGGCTTACTCTGTCAGATGCTAGGGCATCTCTCTCCTCCACTGAGTGAGTGCCTGTCTTGCAGTTTCTGCAGTGGCACAGGCCAGCGTATAATCCTCATTCATAGCCAGGGTTTTGCCACAAATCTTTATCCTCTCTCCTAGCTTAGAAAACTAGGTCAGAAAATACTGGAGCCTCTAAGACCACCTGGCCTCACTTTTGTCACTCTTCCTTCAAACTAAGAGCCACACTAGGCTGGGTGCGGTGGCTCATGTCTGTAATCCCAGCACTTTGGGAGGCCAAGGCAGGCAGATCACAAGGTCAGGAGTTTGAGACCTGCCAGACCAACATGGTGAAACCCCATCTCTACTAAAATACAAAAATTAGCCGGGCGTGGTGGCATGCACCTGTAATCCCAACTACTCAGGAGGCTGAGGCAGGAGAAACGCTTGAACCCGGGAGGCGGAGCTTGCAGTGAGCCGAGTTTACACCACTGCACTCCAGCCTGGTGACAGAGCGAGACTCTATCTCAAAAAAAAAAAAAAAAAGGAAAAAAAAAAAAAAGGAAAGAAAAGAAAAAGAAAGAGCTACCCTAGTCTTGGCAGTCTGATCTTCTCTTTCTTTCTCATGTGGCTCAATCTGGTACTCATCTGACCAAAACCAAGATCTCCTACCTGCTTAAAGTACGCCCACCTCAAAGCCCTCCCCACTTGGATGACAAATTAATAAAGATAGTCTCCAAAACTCCTACCTTTATGATCCCCTCTGTCTCACATAAAACCTTTAGTCTCCAACTCCCATGGTCTGGGTGACACATTGTCTTATAATGCACCCCACCCATCATCTGCATGTACATATAATATAACCATTTTTGGTGCTTCTGTGTCTGTTGTGTCCACAGTGGTCCTTGACAGGCATTTGCATTCCTCCTCCTTGAGGAGATCAGAATGACAGAGGAACAGTAGTTGCCAACACTGATGAACTTATTATTTCCATTTCTAATATCTACCTTACATCAAAGTACTTTTTCACTATCGTTTCTTAAGGCATTCAGAATCAAACAAGTTTTTAAAATACCTAATGCCCACCTGCCAGCCCTGAAAGGAGTTGGTCTGGTAGATCAAATAAAGAACTAACATCTAAAGCTCATGGCTGCTCATAGTAGACAGCATTGATGTGGGAAATGACAGCTAAACATTCATTAAACTTATTAAAGTCCTAAGGAACTCAAGACTACTCAAAATAAATTGCATTTTACCACAAAGAGTTTAAGGAAAAATCTCCTAGGAAAGAGTTTAGAATTGCTTGCAATCTGTAGGAGGGATACATTTCCTGCATTTTAAGAGGAAATCTCACAAATGTTCAAGAGAGATTTATTGTCTATAGTTTCTATGCAACCAGTAAGTTCAAGGAAAATAAGATGTCTTATTGGTAAGAAAGCTTTACTTGTTCTTGTATCCTTGGTAAATATGAACATGCAATACCATAGGACAATCAAATCCATATTTGGAAACGCTAATTAGGCACAAAATCTGCACTATGCAATCACAGTCTTTAGGGAAATTATTCCACCTCATGCTACATACGTCATAATACTCTTTTCCTTCCTATTCAGGGAAACGTGTACCACGTTGCTTCTTCAATTGCATTAGGGGTCATAAGGGACAGATGCTCTTAAATGTCTCATCTAGAATCACAAGAATCTAGTTAAACTCAAAGGCTAATGTCACGGGTTTTCAAGACAGCCTAATAAGCCTAATACTCTCTGGAGACAATGTCATTAAGACATTATTGTTATATCTTGAATGGGAGAGAAGCGATGGATTCTTCAACATCTTTAGAGAGAGTTAAACTATATTTGTCTAATGCTCTCTTGAGTTAAAACTTTGGGGAGTTAAAATATGCAGGTAAGTTTCACTATTAATTCCCATAGGACCTTGAGCAATTTTCCATTCTTGACTTCTGTGTATTCATTGCCTCTGTGGTGATGAGCACCGTGTGTTTGTGCTCCTTAATGAGGAGGTCAGAATAACGAAGGGGTGAGGAGGTGCCAAACCCTCTGTGGACTTAATTTTTCTACTCCTTATTCTTACTATACAGCACTGAGTACACTATGGTTAGATAGTAAAGGAGGAGATAAAGGCGTAGAAAACAAAGAATAGGAAATGTCTCTTAAAGTTGTACAAATACTCTTAAAAGCAACATACATATTTGAATAAATGCTTTAAAACATAGAAAATATATACATTACCTCAATCTCCAATTTCCTATTAGACATTTCTAGCAGCGTGTCTCTCAGCACATCCATCAAAACCATACCTAGCATTTATTTTTTCTCATTAAGCAAGTCTTCCTTCTAAACTCCCTATCTCAACATTTATCTCACCTGGTCAACCAAGCTAAAAACTGAAGAATTGTCCCCTATTCCGCTCTCCTCCACCTCCTTTGTCCCATTGCTCAATAAATCAGGTATTTTGCCTCAAAGAATATCTCACATTTATTCATTCTTTTTAATTTCTATGGTCACTGTCAAACCTCACCATCTCTCATTTGGAGTATAAAGAAGCTTCTTAGATTTTCTGCCATTTGTCTCTCATTTCCCTCCAACCTATCTAGCATAGCTGCCAGAATTATCTTGCTGAAACACTTATTCAATAATGTATTCACTGACTTAAAAACTTTGGTGGCTTTCTGTTGCCTGTGGGATAAAACCAGTTGTTTCAACAACTATTTTATGAGTCTGTATTGCTAGTATGGGTGATGAAGTTCATTAGGTACGGCAGATACAAAGATGAAAAGGCATGGACTTGCAAGTTGCCCACGGAGTAACTCTAGGAGAGTCAGCTATTTTAACAGCCCTTTACAACACACTGCAATATGTGCAGCCACAAGAGCATGTTCAAGGTACAGAGATGGCATAGAATATGGAGTGATCATCTATTTTAGGGGCTTCAGAATGGAAAGGTATCTGAGTTTGGGATGGGTACGCCAATTAAAAGAAATGGCGTATGGAAAGTGCATAAGAATAAAACTGCATTCCAGGAACTATTAGTTGCAACTATTTTTTATTGCTGGGAATCAAGAACGCACATAAAAAGCACTGGAAATGAGTAGTTCTTGGGTGTGGTGTTGGGTATGGTAATGGGGGTAAGGTGGGAGAGCGTGGAGTAGTGAAGGCACAAGAACAAAGGAGTGTGGTGAGGGATAATACTTAGGTTGAAATATCCAAGTAAGTTCCCAGTTCAGAGTAGAATTTGGGAAAAAAATAAATTAAGATATGCTTATTAAGTCCATGAAATAGACTAAATCTTTTAGGGAAAAGACATGGTCTCACAAGAAGTCTGGAAGACTCAGGCTATAACCCACTAAACAAAATTGAGATGCAACCTTCTAAAGTAAGATAAAACCCACAGAAGTATGATGTCAGAGAAGACAAGAAAGGAAAACTATTTTTTTAAAAAAACTGTGATTAATACTATCTCACTCTAGCGTCACACTCTGACCCCAGCCTACGTGTTTAGCCTCACTCAGCTCCTGCCACTTCTCCATTCTTTCCCAATCCTCTCCAGCTCTAGTAGTAATAATAATAAGATTTCTAATGATGCAGCTATCTTTGATTTTGCATTTGCAATGTGAAAGATGCTATGTGATGGTGCTTTGGTATTTTAGTTCATTTAATTCTCACATTTTGTCAGCACTATGTTTACCCTCATTTAACAGAAGAAGAAACCAAGGCTAAGATATTAAAGGCTTACAAGATTACATAGCCAGTAATGCAGCACAGCTAGGATTTAAACCTAGGCGTATTTTAACCACACTAAACCACATGCCAATCCCAAATATGTTCAAAAGTTTTCATGTCTTCCTAACTTTGTACTTGTCTAAATTAACGTTCTTTTTTTTTTTTTTTTCAGTTTTCCCTGCAAAAAGTTACAATCCCCACTGAGGTTCTATGCTCAAGCAGTCAACCATGTAGTCCTCAACTACGGATAATTCCCCCAGCCCAACTCAGTGGTGACCTTCCAGGTACATTTGTCAGCAAATGTCTACCCACCCTGTTTGATAGAATCCCGTTCCTTGTTAGAAACACAACTCAAATGTTACTTCTTTGATGATACCTTTCTGTGCCCTGCCTTTTCTCTGGATAGTATTACCACCTCCTTCCTTTGTATCAATGATGTATGTGGAATGCAGAACGAACCCCCACAAAGAGGTCCATGCCCTTATCCCTGAAACCTGTGAATATGTTACATGGAATATTACATGAACATTATATGGCAGACATAATTAAGGTCACTGGACCTTTAAATAAAGAGATTATTGTGGATTTTATTATCCACAGATGAGCCGAATATAATCACACAAACCCTGAAAAACAGAGAACCTTCTCTGGCTGGAGTCAGAGAGATGTCGGAAAAGAATTCCGAGAGACTGAAAGTGTGAGGGGGACTCAACCCATCATTGCTAGAGGGGACCACATGGAAAGCATGAGAAAGAATGCAGACAGTTCAGGGAGCAAAGATTGGCCCTTGGTTGACAGCCAGCAAGGAAGCAGAGACCTCAACCTTCCAACCACAAGACAGTTAGTTCAGCCAACAACATGAACAATCTTGGAAGAATATTCTTCCCCAGAGCTTCTAGTAAGGAAATCAGCCTAGCCAGAACCTTGATTTTAGTCTTGTGAGACCCTAAGCAAAGGACCCAGCAGGGCTTCTATGGACTTCTGACCTACAGAAACTGTTAGATAATAAATTTGTGTTGACATTAAATCTGTGGTAATTTGTTATGGCAGTAATAGAAAAGTAATACAACATACCATATCATGTTCAAATTCATTATTTACAGATTTTTAAATACTTATTAGCAGTTTGGTTCATTGAGTATAGGAATCTCTTCTTATCCATGAGGCTTTTGTCCTTAAGATTATGACTGACCCAAGGAGCAAGTGCAGTCAAAGTGAAAAGGAATTCACTGGAAGATCTTTAGACTGCCCATCTCTGCCTCTTAAGGGAGCTTCATATTGTGGCTTGTTTTTTGTTTTTTAGCTCCATCTGGATATAAGCATGTCTTTCTCTGTGCTTGAAACAGCATCTCTTTATTACCAGGGTTGCAAAATGAATATGATACTGTTCTTCCCTCAATAATCTCAGACATCATGACTCAAAGGCTACTCCAACAAACTGAGTTATTTTGTTGTCAAAGGCCTCTATAACCTAGTCCCAATCACAGGCTCTATAGCTTGCTCATTTCCTTGTCTGCCTGACAGCTGGTTGCCCTGCTGTCTCCTAAAACATAAGGTGGTTAGTGCACCTGGGTTATCTGAGTTTGGTCAGGGCCCACCAGTTTTCCCTGCAAAAAGCTATAATCCCCACTGAGGTCCTACACTCAAGCAGCCAACCATGTAGTCCTCAACTAAGGATAATTTCCCCAGCCCACCCCAGTGGTGACCTTCCAGGTACATTTGTCAGCAAGCATTAAGCTTTCCACTTCATTTTGTTGTGTGAAAGAGTTCTGCTAGTTCATAGCCTCCTTTTTCTGGGAGCAGCATCTACTTGCCTCCTTTCACTGAAGATACAATGCTGCAGAAAAACATGATTTATAGGTTAATGAAATAAAAAATGCATTGATTTAATGTCAAATTTTTCTTTTTTTACATTCCAAGAATATTTTGGAATCTAGTTTTTCAGGAGCCATTTAAAAATTCAAACTGCCTTTATTTCCTGGACTCCAGTGTGCCCCTGATTCCTCATGTGAAACACAAGGGCAGGAATAATGACTCAGCTGTGGGAGGAATGAATGAGGTAGTAGATGAAAGGTACTTTGAACTAGCAACTACACTTTGAGGAATACATTATATAGACCTAAAAGCACTAGCAAATAAGAATGTATGTATAAGGATTTTCAGTGCAACATTGTGGTGGCAAAAAATAAAATGGGAAAAAAATCCCAAATATCTATCCAACTGTGTATTGTTAAACAGATGTGGTACATATACATTATGAAACATTATGTGGTTGTTTTAGACATCTCTTGGGTATTGTCTCACATACTCTCAGTCCACATTTTACTCCGGCTGTTGCTGTAGCAACCAGCTGCTTGCAGGTATGATTGACAGTACTTTGCTGTGGCTGCATGGCACACTTTCCGCTTTGTTTCCAGAGTTTCTCTGTCAACACTTTGGGACATTTGTTTAGTATCAACTCAGCCATTCCAACACATGTGCAAACCTGAAATTGCAAAGGGCATGGGACATACCCTGGCCACCAAAGAGTGGGAGCCCATAGGTAAGGGGTTTCTCTTTCTTCTGTCCCTTGGGGAGATCACTCCAAGATGCATTCTACACTGCTCTGCAAAATCCCCAGCTTCCCACAGTTCTGACCAGCTTCATATTGAGCCACTGGTTAACTTTCCCTCCTCCCGTGCTTCACTCTTTCCAGTCCTCCACTCCTGGTGCTTGGGATCACTATGTAGAATAAATTGCCTATAGACAAGCCCTTATCTGATATCTTTTGTGAGAACCCAGGCTGAAAAAGGAGCTATTTTTAAAATGAGAAATACATCTATCTGTTGACCTATAGAGCTGTCCATAGTGAATTGCTAAAGGAGGAAAACAAGTTGCAAATTCATGTGTGTTATGTCATTTATAAAATCAAACAACACTAGCATGTGTCTGTGTGTGTTTCCATAACCTTGGAATTGTTGGCATTGGTCTCCTCAAAGAGGTAGAAAGAAATCATTAGCTTTTTCTTAATAATTTTTCCCTTGTTTCTCTAGCTGTAGTGAGCACATATTAATTTCACAGCTGAAAATACTTGGAAAGGAAAATTGATGTTTAAAATTAACATCAAATCAACATCCCAGGAAAAACAACTTCCAACCAGGTGATAAGGAAGATAGCTGTAATGCTGGACTTGAGCTAAAGTAAGAACTCTATGATACTCCTTTTTTTTAACCTTGGATAAGAAAATAATTTCTTGCTTGAGTCTACATGTGTAAAACAAATACCCAAAACTACACTCACAAAACTAGCATTCTGCTTGTGACTGAGGCATACTCCAGAGACCCCTGAATGAAGAACGAGCTACAAGATAAGAACTCAGAATGATTAACAGATAAGCAAATGGAAGTCTATTCCTGCAGTGTTTCCAAAGGTGTATACAGAAGGGGATCTGTTGCAGAATAAGACCAGTGATTCTCAACAAAGAGCCTGATTTAAAAAAATGAAGGATTTTGCAAAAGAAATTTTAAAACTGCAGCAAGGCTAGCATCATCTTCAGTATAAACCTCTTCAAACTTTGAACAAAAAGCAAAGAGTAAGATTCCATACAAGATTTTATAAAAAGTTAAAATCTAATCTGAATAAATTTCCATTTGTCTCTTTGTTTTTTATTCCTTTGTGCATTCATTATGAATTACTTTAAGGGAAAGGGCATTGATTGTATGGATGTGTTTTAAGGGAAATGTTTTTGAATACCTCCCCAAAAGACTGGACCTCATCTGGTTCCACTAGATAAATATGCATAAGGTGAGGAAAAAAAAAATCCTTCAAAATCATAAGAGACAAAAGAATGAAGGAAATATACTCTAAAAGATATACTCTCTAAAGAAATAGTTGACATCTGTCATCCAATTATAACTATATTTTTCTATGGCATAAAATAAGTGGTCCAAGTAGTCAAAGCCTGTGATGCAAAAGCTAAGATGATTTACCACTTTGATGGCTAATTTTATATGTCAACTTTGCTGGTCCACAATGTCCAGATATCTTATCAAACATTATTGTGGATGTTTCTCTGAGGATGCTTTTGGGTGGGATTAACATTTAAATCAGTGAACTTTGCATGAAGAAGATTGCCCTACATAATGTGGGTGGGCCTCATCCAGTCAGGATGAGGCCTGAATAGAACAAGAGTGACCCACCAGAAGCAAGAAGGAATTCTCCAGCAGACTGCCTTGTACTTGAACATCCGCTCTTCCTGGGTCTCCAGCCTGACCACTTTTGGACTGGAACTGTAACTCTTTCCGGAGTCTCTAGCCTGCCAGCCTCCCTCATCAAATTTTGGACTTGCCAAGACTTCAAAATCATGTGAATTAACTTTTTAAAGTAAAGATACACACACACACACACACACACACACAGATAGATAAATGATTGATAGATAGATATGAATGTCCCCAGACATTCAGAACTTTCACATTTCTGGGCAGGACTTTTGCTATAACCCTCATCCTAGTTCTGCCTTCCCTTGAAGAGCTATCATCGTGAACCTTGTACTCTTCATAAGTGGTAGTGGAGAGGGGTAAGTAGTTGCATGTATGGAATCACAAGCCCAAGTTCAGTCCTGGCTCTGACATTAATAGGTCTGTGAGCTATGGCAAGTAACTTAAATTCTCTTAGTCTCTTTGTTCATAAATGGAGATACTAATATCACCTACTCCACTGGGTTCTTGTGAGGGTAATAGAAGGCAATGCTAGGAGAATACCTAGAAGAGTACCATGCACACAAACAGCACACAATAAATATTCATCATCTTCCAGCCCAAAATTTACCAGCCCTGAGCCACATTTCCTCTGGGCTCTGTTATTCCTTTAACACATCAATCTGATAGCTTTAGCCTCAGAACGGAAGATCTTACCTGCAAGGAAACATATTTTCATTTCAGGCACTTTCTAGAAACAAAATGCCTTATCCAATGATAAGGCTCTATACGCTGATATATAATAGGCCTTCTTTTGCCTGCATCTTGCTTACCACTCCAAAAAGCCCACCTCAGAGGAGAAGCGCCCACTATTCTAGCAGAGTATAAATTCCTAGGGAAAGTATAACAGTAGAGTAGAACATGCAATTCCCACTGTGGAAAGTAAATAAAAGGAACGAAATTGGACAATTCCATTTAAATGGCACTTTAGACCCGATTGTAAAAAATTAAACTCATATGGTTTTTATATTTGTCTATACCACTCTAATTTGCACAGGGATGGAAGTTAGAAACTCACATATATCACACATTCTTCACTCTCCCTTGTAATTTCATGACTAATCATGAAATTATGTCCAGACCACTCATTTGCTTTTACATTCCTTTCTCCTATACCATTCACACTATAGACATCCTATCCACCACTAAATAGACTTTTAGCCTCCATTTCAATTCAGCCTGCACAACACTATACAGAGTTTTCTGATTATTACAACTTTAAACTTTGTAGCTAGCTAATAAAAATGCAAAATAACTCTTACCTATAGACATGCAAATAATTTCCATCCAGTGGAGAGACACCCCTCCTTATTCTAAAATAACTGTTTTGCCTCCATTTGCACATTCATTTCAATATTCCTAATCAATGAATGTGTCTGTTCTTTTAGGTTTTTTTAACATCCGCCTTTTCCACTTATTGTGAGTTACATCATCTTTTTTATTAGACAAAAGTGACATTTATTTCAATAGTTCAAAGTGCAAATACAGCAAGTCAGTTCACAAAGTTTCAAGATACAGTTTTAACCACAATGGAAATTTGATATATAAAAATGAAAGGGTAAACAGCAGAAATAAAGCTTCTCAGTTAAAAAAATGCAAGTAACTTGAAAAATCTTTAGACTAAAATACTCCCCTTACATCAAGAAATACTTGATGCCAGTACTGCACTACAATCTAAAAGGACTCTTCAAAGACAGAATCAACCCAAACTGTCAGCTCCAGATAACAATGGAAGTTCTTGGTGTTGGTTTTTTCTGATTGAGAAGCTTCGGTCATTCACTACTATCAATTGATAAGGTTCAATGCATGACATTTTGATCTTTAGGCAAATTCTAAATGATGTTTAAAGTTAAATATAAGGTCAACACCACTATTAAGGATTTTCTGAAATGACCAGTATATATCTAAAAGATTTTTCAAATTACTTGTGATTTGGAACTTTGTATAATTATTCAACATATAGTTCCATGCATTTTAAAATGGTTCTCGCAGAGGATTCTCAGGTAAAACTGAATCTACATACTGCACAGCCAAGGATACTGAACTAAAAATGCTGACACTTTCATTTGTTGCCATTGTTCTAATCTCTGCAGACAGCCTTTAATTCTGGACGGCCGCGAGGTGACTGCAGGCCACCGGCACAATATCATCTTTAATGAATGTTTATTTTCTTCCTTGTAGGAGAGTCATGATTTTTATCTTTCTTTAAAAATTGTTTTTACTACCATGTCGATTATCCACTTTACAAACTTTCATTGTCTCTTTTGATGATTAAGATCCAACTTCTTTTTTTTTTTTTTTTTTTTTTTTTTTTTTGAGACAGAGTCTGGCTCTGTCGCCCAGGCTGGAGTGCAGTGGCCGGATCTCAGCTCACTGCAAGCTCCGCTTCCCGGGTTCACGCGATTCTCCTGCCTCAGCCTCCCGAGTAGCTGGGACTACAGGTGCCCGCCACCTCGCCCGGCTAGTTTTTTTGTATTTTTTAGTAGAGACGGGGTTTCACCGTGTTAGCCAGGATGGTCTCGATCTCCTAACCTCGTGATCCGCCCGTCTCGGCCTCCCAAAGTGCTGGGATTACAGGAAGATCCAACTTCTTAAATTAGCCTTCAAGCTTCTTTACCACCTAGATATAAGCTATCTTCATTTTTTTTTCTTTTTGCCCTTACACACATATTCCCTTTTGCTGGAAGGACATATTTGCTGTCCTGAGCATGTCTTGAGGTTATGGTCCTGCCCCTAGATTTAGTTTATTGTACCCCTCCCTGCCTCTACCTCTTGTTCACCCTTCAGAAACAAGCTCAACTCTCACCACTTCTGTTAAATCTTCCAAAACAACACTACACAAATTCTTCTCTCTGTAAACAATTTAGTGCTGTCAGTATTCTTGTGAGGCTTTATAAGTTGTTCTTGATTTCTTTAAATATGTATCTTTTTGTCCCAGGGACTATGTACTTGTATTTTCCATGTCTGCCAAAATACCTAGTCCAATGTTTTGTACCATCCGTCAATTTGTGGTTAAAGAATTAATTGACAAGACATCTTGGGGACAGAAAAAGCCTCTATCACATTCTCAGTCTCCCACGATACACCAAAAGTATGTGCTCCACTTATAAGATCTAACACTTTTTATATTTGGAAAATTACTTCAAAAAAAGTAGGTGAAAGATACACCAACGCAATAATAGCTTGATTGCACTCAACAGGGAATGCATCTTAAATTCCTAGTTACGAATATTTTAATGAACAGTATCAATAAAAGCCTCTTACCCCTTGGCCTATTTGTGATGCTAAGGATTCAGTTAGTCATAACAGCTTTTTAAAGACAGAGGGAACTCAGAATAATTTATTTTTTCAAGAGCATAAAAGGCAAAGATGCTCCAGGGAAGTTGTATAAGCCACTTCCAAAAAGAAATAATTACTGAACTTACTGAAAGCATGGATGAATTGTTAGTTTTGCTAAAATAGATTTTAATAGATTTGTCCATCTGAGGAAAGTACAGAGGACAGACTTTTAGAAAACAAAATACTTGCCATTAGAAAGAATTCCCAAATTCTACAAAATAATGGTAAGTGCTCGAAGTACACTTGAACATTTTGAGGTTTTTTGTACTAGTGAAGGTTGCACATTTAAATGCAGAAGGTTTTGCCATCTCTGTTGTCAACCCCTCCCTCATGCTCATCTAGAAAGCTGAGTAATTAGAAGTGTGAAATTGGTAGCCAGGGTGTCCCAACTTTGCCACTTGTGTAACCTGGAGCAAGATACCGACCCTTTCAAAACCTCAGTTTATTCTTCTATATAATGGCAGTACTGATAGCACCTGCCTTGCAGGGTTCCTATGAAGATTAAATGAGATAATGCAGCTCACCCACTGAGCACAGAGTGCCACATGCTACTCTTAGAAGATGTCAGTTATAATTGTTGCTTCATCATATGTCATTGGAGGAAAAAGCAAAATGCTTTTGAAGAAGTAATGATGACCATTGAGACAAATAATATCTACAAAGCCAAGAGTACTTCAGAATTTAGAATAGCTATAAGATTTAATGAATCAAGTGAACTGAGAAGCTTCCAATATGAATTGTAACATAAATTTTGAAGCAATTCCCTTTATAGGCAGTTCTACCCTGTAATAGAAAATGGTAAAATACAACGTATTAAAACATAGTCAGATCTCCCTCAGGCTTTGGTTCATTATAAATTACTTTATTTAATACACACATGCTATAAACTGAAACCTCTACTGAATAGAGCCCACTATAGCACTGAATTGATGGCAGTGGACTTTAACCAAAGGTTTTTAATTACATGAAGTTCCATAAGGACCTTCTTAAATTGTGGCTACAACTATCACACATTCCTCTCTCTGAAGGTGACATGCTAGGGAAAGCCAAATATGGTGTGTGATCATAGAATCATGTAACTTATCAATTGAAAGGTTATTACAGAACTTATACAATTCCTCAATTTTTCAGCTAAGGAAATTAAGATCTTGGGAATCTAAGTGTCTAATAATGTTCTTTAGTGTAAAGTTTTTAAAAATGCAATTAAAGGGATGATCCCAGTGAGAATTGACTTATTGTGACACATCTTCAGCAGCTTCTTATCAGAGCAGAACAAGCCAGAGATGTTATAATAACTCTGAGAAAGACTAAACAAAATTCTTAGTAGACACGTATCTAGTTTTCTTCTTAAAACTTACAATGCTGGCCGCATGGTCACTTCCCTTGTCTTGTTCAGCCTTATGCCCTTTTCATTTAGAGTGACCCTTACTTACTCAGATGCTGAGTCATTCTTGGTAACGGCAAATCACACATGGTCAGCATAGAACCTATTTCAACATATCTAGAATTAAGCTTGTGGTTTTAAATTTTAGAGGAGCCCTGGTTTCACAGGTCTTCACTAACCACAACTTTCTCATCACTGCCATGTTTAGCTAATGTAAATATTCTTGTCTTAATAACAAAAATAGTAGCAACAACAAAAGTCTTTTGTATGTTCATATAATGGCATAGAAAATGATAATTAACCTCATTGATTACTATTACATACCAGGCATTAACAACAAACAAATCCTAAAAGATAGGAGCACTTAGCTCCCCATTCATAGATATGAGAAAACTGAAGCAGAGAGAATTAAATAAAATTGCCCAAATACATAAATTGGCATCCTAACTCAAGGAGTCTGGTTCCAGAACCTATAATTTAATCTTTACATTCTCAGTCCCTGAATCCTTAACCACTAGATTCTACATCACATGATCCTCAAAAAATATTTTGAACTAAGTATTTTTAGCTCTACTTTATCAGTGGTTAAACTGAGATTTAGAGAGGTTAAACTTAAAAAGGTTACATAACATGACAAGTGTATGGGAGAGCTAGGATTATAATCCAGGTCTAACTGATTCTAAAACCTGCACACCATTTAAATAGCTGTGCTTTTCAGGCCTTCAGCAGCATTATCCCCTGAGACTAGAACACAGGGGCACTAGCTCAGCTTTTGGGGACTTCATCTTGCTCCCTATAATCCTGGTGTACTGAGAGATCATCTGGAGCCATGTGGCCATCAACCCAATACTGACTGTGGCTACTTCTTGCAGACCTTTTCTGCCTTGCCCTCTATCCAAAGAGTTCACCACCTTTTGAACATTATATGTTGGATGCTGGCCACCCTTCTGATGGGAACTCAGCAAAAAAGCCAGGTTAATTCCCCCAGCTCTGGCCTCAGTTTTCTGTCCTCTTCACACAGAGGACCATTATTCCTTCTGGTCCAAATTATTGAAATCTTCACACTACAGTCTGTGTATATTCTTGCTTTAAAATGGTTTGATGTGATGCTATTTATCAATTTTTATTTTCAGGTACATATGTGTGTATATGTTTAAGTATATGAGTTATATTTCTGTTTATATATTTTAATAACTGAGGAAATCTAGAACACTTTAAGCAAAACATACTTAGTGATATAAACATGTCTGCAACATAGTCTTAAAAACTACTTGTTAATCTTCATCATAGTGCCTTAATACTTTTCTTTGTATTTATAAACATTTGGCTGTGTTGAATGAAATTATTCCTAGTTAAATGGGTGCCAAGCTACATTGTTTAACAAGGTATGATGTTTAATCCTTAAGTCAATAAGCTGTACTTTGAATTAGCCATGTGAAACTAGGTAAAGTAATCCAGCTGTGTCCATTTTACTCCGGCTGACTCACTAATGCTGTGAATTGGCCATGTCAGCTCCACCGCTAATGAGCAATAGCCTTTGAAAACAGCACATACCTTTTTGTTGTCCTTGAGAATATTATAAGAGCAGAATATCAAGAATTTGGCTCAAGAGATAGCAAATGCCATTAAAAAATATTTAACATGATTTTCATGCATATTTGTGGAAAAATGAGTAGATGATATCATGTTAAAGATACCTGCATAAAATTAGGTACTGCCAAAAGTGAGAGAGGCAATTTGTTTATTTTTATGTACTTCATTTTCATCTATGCCACATCCCTAATGCAAGATTTTGTTAAACGCGAAAAATAATTGCTTTGAACATTTAACATATAATTTCCTTTTATGTGAACAGATGAAAAACATTTAAGCTGATGCCAATTCTAAAAGTGCTAACCGTTGAAAATATTTTTTCAACTAGACATCGTTAATGTCTACAGTTCTAACGAGCTTTTTCTCTTAGATCCTGAGAGTCTCTGAAAGTTATGCATTTGCCAAAGTTGCAGTTGTTAAGAAGGAGCAATAGTTGCCTACTTATTCTTGTAAACGCATTTTGGCATAATTATGTAATCGTAATCCAAAATTCTCTTCTCTGAACCAAAATGACTTTTAAGAGGTAGAATGTATAAAATTCATCACCATCTTTATTGCTTTGACTCAGTATAATTCTGTCAGACATTCAGCAAAAGACTTTAAACTTAGCTAGACAAAAAAGTATGCTAATATGCTGATACCGATTGCATATTTTTCCTTAGATATTAAAGTGAAGTATTGTTACTTTCAGCAACATCGTTTGTAAGCTGTGGCTGTCACCATGAGAGTATTAATTTTTTTAAAAAAAGTGTGATATTTATATTACAACTAAACATCAGAGAGGCCCAACGTTCAGAGCAAAAGTAATCAGTTAGTAAATACAGGAATTCTGCTTCTACCACCAGGACAATTGTGAGTAACGCCTTACACCCCGAATCCACTCAAGGGTAAGGCAAGAGGTATTTTCTGAGCCTTGAAGCAGCAGTGAATAAAGGAAACAGCTTCAGCTCAGAGCTCAGATTCTGAACTGAACCGTGTGCTGTTACCTGTGTGGGTAACATTGGTCAAATTACTTGTGCACTCTGTTTCAAATTATTCTCCATATAACAGGAATACATATGAAACACATTTCATAAAGTCCTAATTCTGATACTTACCTCTCTCCAGGTTTTTGCCAATCAAAGCACCAGGATCCTAACTGTAAAAGCTGGATATGGGTCTTTCCACTTAGGATTCTATATTTAACAATATGTATAAGACTTTGAACCTTATAAAAATGTTAAAAGTGGTTATTTAAATTAGCTGACCCCACATTTTATAATAAAAAATACACCCAGTTTACTGTGCAACCTTACATATACTGTGCATGCAGGGTACTTGTACGTTTTCCTAAAGGATTTGATGGTATATTTTAACTCTGGTTGCTATGATGGATTCTATTTCCATACAGCTCTTGCAGTTCGCTGTTCAACTAATTGGGTCTGGGGTATCTGTTTTCTTCTTCCAGGTTTCTTATTAATGGGTTTTAATTGTGCTGGTATACTCAAGTGATTTCTGCAGAAGGTTTCACTCACCTAATATGCCCCAGCCTGCTGGCAGCGTGGTGTTCTTGTTCTTCAGGTCAGGATTGACGTCTTCTGCTTTAATCATTGCATTCTCTCTGCAGGAACAATATTCTTCTCTATGCTGTGGGAACTTTACGACAGTTTAAACTCCTTTAGGCAAAAAAGTAATTTCCTGTTTGGAGCATAAAATGAAATAAGATCCATATGCTCAGTGTCATTATACTTTCAAGGTAATACATTAAATACTCCTAGCAACAGTACTTTAAAGTCATTTCTATTTAATCATTTCATGCTCACTGTCTCCTAATGGACATAAAAAGTTACATCAAAAAATCCTGGTGAGATAATATTTTATTGAAAGTGCAAAGCTTTTCATCTCTGTTGGTATACCAGAAGGACATTTAATGGTGGGTAACAGAAAAAAACAGGTTATGGATTTTTAGCAATTTGAGGGAGGAGAGGATAGGATGTGTAGGGGTAGAACAAGACGGAGTAGCTTAAAGAAAGGTGTTAAAAACTGGAGAAAGATCGTTTTGAAAATCAGCCAAGAAGAAAGATGCTTTATTTTTTCAATGTTATTTTAGAGGTAGATCATTGTGAGAGGGGTTCTATAAAATTCATTAATAATTCCCTGCTTATTCCTTTAATAATTCTCTCTTCCTTCAAGATTTTTGAAAATTTCAAGACCATCTACAGTATTATTAATTTCTGGCCTAGTCAATATGTGCATGCAAAAAACTAGCAAAGACTCTATCAGAAAGATAAGCAGTTTGTAACCAAAGAGAGTAGCTTTCAATGAGAGTGAGACCATTAACTGAGATGATTTTGAAGAAACATATGCGATGATAAAGAGCTTAATGACAATGAGTAGTCTCCAAAGACGGAAAATGATTTGTACATGAAAAATACTTAATATATTCTGTTGCATAACACTCAAAATACAGGCACCAAAGGTAGGCTTGAGACAATTTGAAATGAATTGACTAATGTACACCTTCAGTTTCCCCTCTACTCTTTTTTTTTCCTTATACTCCAGTCACAGTTTCTTCTTCTGGAATAAATTCTGAACATGTATAGTTTGTGCCTTTGCGTATGCTGAAGAAGTTTCGTCTCCCTTTTCCACCAATCTAAATATTTCTAATTCTTCAAGACTCTGCTTAAACACCACTTTCTCATCATCTAAAGTAAGTGACTCATCCTCTACATATTCTTGTCACTGAACCGTTATCATTAGCTCTTGTGCCATTCTGCCTTTGGCTTTGTTTTCTGTTTACAACTTTGCCTTTTCCAAATCTTGAAAAAATATTTAACTTATCTTTGTATAGTCATAGCACCAAAGAAAGTGCCTAATAACTAGTAAGCATACAATTTTATTTGTTTAATCCAGAGTGATTATTTATAGTTTGAAATATTGGAAGATCAATTTAAATGTCTACATATCCATTTCAGTGGTATAGTGTTTAGTTAGTTCAGACTCCTCTCAGAATTTTTCTTCTTCTTTTGCTTTCTAGAGATAAAAGTAACTGTCCTGCATTACATCATGGAACTGTTGGGAAGATCACATGAGATAAGGCATGTGAACGTTTATTATAAGCTGCAGAACACTATACAAAAATAGCATCTTGTTTTTGTGGAATAAACTGTGATTTGACCACATTTTACAAGAGTTTCCTTTAGTGACTATGCAATCTTTTCTTCACCCTTCCATTATGGCTTTTTAAAAAATGCAAATTCTTTGATGTTCTCCCATGGAGAAGTGAAGTCTAACACTAATCCCCCTCTACCGCTATCACCCCTGGAATCTTGTCTTGGCCTAATGACTTTCTCATAACGAACACAATGCACAGAGCTGATGCCATGTGTAATAAAAGACCAAAACGTTTCCATTAGACCTTCTGGAATAATTGTTCTCTGGATGCTTCCTCTCAAATTCTGGTGATCATGTGGTGAAAAGCTCAAGCCACATGGAGAGGCCACATGGAGGTGCTTGTTGGACAGGCCTAGCTGACCCTATCCTTCAGCCATCAAGCCCAAGTGCTAGACATGTATATGAAGAAGCCACTAGGGTTAGATGATTCTAACCCTGGTCATTCCAGTCCTCCCAACCAAGGCCCCAGTCACTGTGGAATAGAGAAGAGCCAGCCCCATTTTGCCTTTTGTGAATTCTGAGCCCACAGAACCCATGAGCATAATAGAACTTTTGTTATTTTTATGCCACTAAGTCTTGGAGTGGTTTGTTACATATAACAGATAAATGGAAAAATTTCTTATATATAGCCTGCCAATTTTACACTTATCATTCATTAGCTATATTACTCAAAACAGGCTAGGCAACATTGAGATAAAATATAAGCCAACAATCTCGGTGGTTTTAAATAACAAAGGCTCATTTCCTGCCCTGCATGTCCACCATGGATCAACTGGGAGGTTCACCTCTTCATAGTTATAGAGGAACCTGAGCTCATGGATATTGCCAATCACTGAGTCAGAAGCAAATCAAGCTCTGGAGTGTCTTATCCAAGCAGCTAAATGCTAGGCCTGGAAATGACACATGCCACTTCTGCTGATAGCTCTTTGGCTGGAACTAATGGCATGGCTCCCCCTACCCAAAAAGGTGCCAGAAGTATTAGTCCTATCATGTACTCAGGAGGAAGGGAGCCAGAAATATTTGGTAAGCAGCACTAATGACTACTATATAAGGACTTTCGAAGACATTACCTGCCTGAACTTCCCAGCCAAAACCTCTCCCTCAACCTCTGGCTTCAAATTTGTACCTGCCATCACGTGTGTTGGCTATTCCTATCTCGCAAGGCCAGTCGCTTTTTTACTGCTACCATTTCACCACTGGTGAACTATATGGATATACAATCTTTCCTGCCTACCCTTCCTGAACATTATCTGCATATAAAGTAGTGACTGTGGTGGTCTCCATGACAACCAAGACTATCTAGTGCTTTTGCTAAACCCTAATCATAGGGTGTTTTTTTTCTCTCTCTCTCTCTTTCTGTCTTTTCTTTAGCAAAGCCAAAAATCAAGATTTTATAGCGAGTTCATCATTCCTCTTTCACCTCAATAAAAGTATAGCCTGGACGCACATCTCTAACCTAAAATGATTACTCATACAGGGTATCAGTTAAAGATATTTACTTAAAAACATACAAGGAGTAATTGAGATGGAAGAAGGGGATTTTTCAAATGAGAAGATAGAGATAGATTTCAAAGAAGGAAAGAGAGGATCACTAAAGAAGGGGATGTTTTGGTGCAAATTCTTGACTAGCTATTAATAATAGCTATTTGCTACTAAATTCAAACTCCAACTCTTTTCACTTACTGACTTTTTAACATTTTGAAAGTTAAAGTCTCTTGTATATAAAATGGGGAACCAGAATTCTTCTACTTAACTAATATAGTAACTAATACAGGATAAAATTAGTCCAAGTAAAAATGCATTAAAATAGAAAGAGCCATTCAATTTCAAAGTATTAGTATTACTTTTTTTTTTTTTTTTTTTTTAAGACAGAGTTTTGCTCTTTTTGCCCAGGCTTGAGTGCCATGGTGCAATCTCAGCTCACTGCAACCTCCACCTCCTGGGCTCAAGCAATTCTTGTGCCTCAGCCTCCTGAGTAGCTGGGATTACAGGCATATGCCATCACTCCTGGCTAATTTTTGTATTGTTAGTAAAGACAGGGTTTCTCCAAGTTGGTCAGGCTGGTCTCAAACTCCCAACCTCAGGTGATCTGCCTACCTTGGCCTCCCAAAGTGCTGGGATTACAGGTGTGAGTCACCGTGCCTGGCCAGTATTACCTTCCTTTTAAACAAGCATAAGAATAATGGCTACACATTTGGAGTCTCTGATAGCTCTAGAAGGTTTGTAGACGACTTTAGAAATTCTCAACCTATAATATGGCTCAACTCAGATTTTAAGATTTCTAGGTACAAGGTGGTGAATGACAAACATAATTGATACATGAAATGTGATACCACAAATTAAACAGTTTGGGGGAAGTCTTGCCAAAGGCTAAAATCCAAAAACATACTCCTCTGCTAAAAGCCTTTGAATGGTACTAGTTTCCTAAATAATATTCTGTAGACTTCTATTCACCCACATCCTCCTTGAGATTTTAGCAAAATGTAACTGACCCTGCTCACTAGTTCTTTTTGAAATGTACCTGGTTAGAAAACCACAACTTTAAGAATTTTTCCTCTGGCATCTCCTGTAACTCTTTCTCTGATACCTTTAATGAATCCTATTCTTTCTTATCTCCTAAATGTGGCTATTTCCCCAAGGTTGGATCATTATTTTCCTCCATTAAAGTGGCTTCAACCAGCTATGAATCAAGGATGACAAGCAAAATTGTACTTTTAGTCCTGGCTTCTCTCACACTCTCTAAACTCATGCTTCCTCCTACCTACTAACAACAATATTATCAGCAAAATTAGTTAACTGATATTAAGCCACATTTTATCCCTCCTCATGAGAAGAATTGTACATAAATTACCTCTTTTACTTGACACACAAACCTATATTCAGGTACTAAAGGTAGCTCTATTTTACAGATCAGAAACCAAGGCTCAAAAAGAAGTAATTACCCAATATATGGTAGAGAAGCATTCAAACCTAGGTGTGTCTTAATTCAGAGCCTGATATTTTTATTCTCATGCTTGAAGATTTTTCTTGTGGATACACTATTAGCATCTCAGAATCAAAACATCTAAATTCAAAAATTCAAATTCAAAATTTCATCCTCACTTTGCTATTTCTGTCAATGTTGTCAATGTCTTATTAGTTACCTAAACTTTAAACCTTGAAATTATTGCAAACCTCTCCATATTCCTTCCATTTTCCTCCCTGTACCAATACACTTAATTCTGTAGATTAAGTCTTCCCAATATTTTTCATACCATTCCACTTCTGCTACCATTATCTTCAGGCTTATATTTTAACAGTTCTCTCTGCCTGACATCACTCCCCTGAAAACTGTTCTCAGGCTGATTCTTCTAAAGCACTGTTTCAAACATCTCATTCTCTACAAACTCAAGTCTGAACGCCTTAGCCTGATGCTGAAAGCATATGCTTGATCTGACCCCAGACTCATTTGTAAGAATCCAACCAAGCAGATCTGATCACTATTTCTTGAACATTCCTCTCCCTCCTCTGCCTTTTTGAATGTCATTCCATAAAAATCTAACACCCCATATTTACTTATAAAATCCTACTCATCCTTTAGAGCTCCAATCAAATGCTGCTTCCTCCAGGAGCCAATTGGGTCTCCTCAGTAAGAAGAGGTCTGTCTCTCCTCTGATCTCACAAATACTTGGTTTATACCACTATTAATGTGCTTATCTGATACTGTTATACCTTAAGCTCTAGTTCTGTGTAGTTATCTTACTTTATACTCCAATATTAAAATCACCAGGAAGAAAAGGCCTTATTTTATACACCTTTGTATTCCTTAGAGGATATAACACAGCTCTTTGCACGTAGTAGGAGATCAACAAATACTGTGTAAATGAATAAAAAACAGGAACTTAGACATGGAACATATCTTCAGAAAGATATAAATCACAGAAATGAACAATTTGTAAAGCTTAAATTGAGAGTTTCATATGTCTTGTATATATAGTGATATATATGTGTGTGTGTGTGTGTGTATACATATTAGTCATCAATGACTGTGTTCAAGTATTTACATTCTAGAAGCAAACTTGGGCAGAAGGAGATTTTGTTTTGGAGAGCCTGCCTTAATTAAAGAGTATTTGCTGGATCTCTAGCAGTCAACATTGGAGAGAAAGAGAAGTAATCATTTCCAAATTTTTCTACATTATCTAATGTAACCATGTTTTATGCCAAAAAATACACGATATCTATTTTGTGTGCAATGATAAATTAAATTATTTGGCTTATGATGGAATTGAGAACTAAACTTCTGCAAATTTCAACAAAACAAAACAGCATTTGGAGCATCAGACATTAAAAATACTATAAACGATTCTTCACTTTTTCATTTAGTCCCCTAACTCCTCTCCTAAGACATAGCGGTATATTCAATGTAAAGCCAGAAAAATCTATCATAGCAACTTGAAAATCAAAATCAAAGTATCACATTTTATTTTCAGTTGTATTATTATTTCTTAAATGACTTGTCATTGTGCTTATAAAACAGTTATTTCATAAAAACATATTGTAAAACCACTGTCCTTTGAAGGAGATTTTTTTGTTGAGAATGTTTACCCTAGAAATTGTGAAGTAGGAGGGAAGCTTAGAGTTCATTTCAAGCCTGCGGTTGATGCATGAATTTCTGTTTATCACTGACAAGAGGCCGTGCAGCCGCTGAATATGTCCACACAAGGTGCCTCACAAGGTATTCTCTTTCACTCTCAAACAGCGTCCACTGTTAGAAAATTCTTTATTTATCAAAATTATATCTCTGCTCTCTGGATCCTCAACAATAGGACTGATGTTTTGAAATATTACAGCCTTTTAATTATTTACAGAAAATGGTCACATCTCTCTTCCAAAGTGTTGTGAGACAGGGACTTTCTTTTAGTTCAGCATTATAAGATACAATTATGTCAAAAGCCCTAGACAAGATCTGGGACTATATGATTTTGATAAGACTTTGCTAAGAGTTTTGTCTGAATCTCTTCACCCTCCCACCTCAGTCATGAACACTAATCACCTGATTTTGCCCACTCTATATTGGCAAATCTACTACGATTTGTTCCTGACACAGAAAACCACCAGAACGCCCACTGTTAGAATTTCATATATTTGTCAAACTTCATTAATGTAATTGTGGATTCCATCTTGCTATGATTCTGATCTTTTCACTCCTATAGACTGGTTCATCTGTGATTTGCTGCTTTGAACTCCATCCTCTTATGCCTGACCACAATTCACTATCCCTCATTCTGTACCAGATACCTACCTATGTGCTTTACTAATATGGCAGGATTACACCTCAAAGTATTGATTTGTGTATTTCCTGAGTATTATCTCTCCCTCTGCTTTCTCAATAGTACCCTGAGACACTTTTCCTAACACATGGCTTCCATCAACCAAAGACCTTTACAAAGAGTGAAGTCATCAGCCACTGTTTAAGGCAGAAAGATTTGGAAGTCAGTTTGAAGGTTGAATTTTTCAACTCCCAGAAACAAGATGATTCAGAGGACATAAAAGGAGAGGGGCTTGATGGAGAAGCAACTCAGACTAGGGAGAAAGTGATAGAGAAACATGAGCATTCAAAATTTGGGTGAGGTCTCTGAAAGGCATTGCGGGATGGATTGAATCAGAAACAGGCATGAGAAAACTCTTCAATCAGGAGGACTTAAACGTGCTACCTAGCTGTAAGGGTCATAAGAGGACCCGCAGTCACCAGCAGCCATCCATATACAGTGCTCTGAAAAGAGCACCCATGTATCTTTCCTTTGTAATAATTGAAGCATTGTGATTTTTACTTTTGTGCATGCTTATGTGATTAGTGTATGCCACTCTTCACCTAAGTCAACAGTTCCATGATGACTGGACCGTGCTTGGTTGCACTTATTGTACACAGGCACCTAGAACAGTGACTGGCATATAGTAAGCATTCCATAAATGCTTACTAAATGAATGAAATGTAAAAGTTAATGATGCTAGGGTAGAGAGATTACCAATTAGTTAAGAATAGATAATCAACTACATGTGTATGCCTAAGTAACTATTAGGGACATTGGTATATACTTTATCATAATGTTGTTTTGGTTTTTCTCAAGTAGTTATTTTGTTGTATTCCATATTTCTTCATTAAATAATTTACTTAGGCATTGTAAAACAAACACATTTGAAGTGGTTAGAAGCATTCAACCACCTGGAGACCACCAGTGTAGGGTTTGTTAAAAGACAGCTACACCGTTGGCATCTTGGCAAGAATAACTGCACACATGGTATCCAAACAAGGACTATTCCAAGTTTGGATGAGCCAAGTGTTACATAATAGGTTAGGGTCATCCAATGTGAGCTGTTCTCGACCATAATCTCTAGATACTGCTCCACAGCTCATTTTTGGAACATCTCAGTGATTTTTTTTTTACAGCACATTTGAATTTTCAAAGTAATAGAACAACAACAAAAAATTTCTAAGAAGTTGATTCCATTCCAATTTTTGTTATTTGAAGCACTTAATCAAGTGATTATGTGAAAATTGTTACTTTGAATGAGACTAATTTAAAAAGGAGTCATTCAGTATATGAACTCCTTATGTTGCAGCCAGGCATACTTCCTTTGACCGTGAAGTCTGACTAACCAGACGATTTTTTTCTCCTCTGTTTAACAAGGATTTTTGAGAATCAGTATACATTTTTTGGCAGGGAGAGAAAAGGATGTAAAAGCAATTATTTTTCCTCATGATGTAGCTGTCAGTATCAACCATGCAGAACAAGTATCTTTCCGTAATCTCCTCTTTAATAAAAGGTGTTTGTTTTGGCCTTGCCTTGTTTATTTGTTTTGTTTTTTTCTGCTCGTGGTTGAGATGGAGGAAAAAATAAAGGAGAATATTGTGCTTTCCCTCCTCCATCACAATCCTTCTTACCACCTTTGCCTCAAACCCTTTCTATATTCAATCCTCCTAAAGCAACATTGTAATTTGAGAAGGAGAAAGAAAGAACAAGGAAAGAGAAGACAGAAAGTCTTATTGGGAGAGAGAGTGACTGGGATCTCCTGAGATGTCAGGAGATCCCTGGGATCTCCAGCAGGGAGGAGACAGAACTTGCCTAGGACTTTTGAAATAATTTATCCTTTATAAAAAATATAAAGTCCTTTAATGCTGGACTAAAAGTAAGCCTCTTTCTCACAACACTTTTTCTGAAAGAGAGAAGATGTGAAAGTTGTCTTCAAATAATTAAAGGTCCATAAGATTCAGAAACATCAGGCCTGCTATTTTTAAGAGACACATATATAACAAGTAACAGAAAGGATAGAGGCAAATGCTTATGAACTGGAAACAGGTGGAAATGTAACACAAGCTACATTTACATTTACAAGTTACAGTCCCCTCTATTGTCCTTCATCTCATCTTCCCACTGGCTTTTTTAACTCATGCCATGGTAAACAACATGTATCACGTATCAACCTATTCACAAAATAATCTCTCCACTCTTTAGTTCTAACCACAGTTTCCCTGAAGCCTCTGCAGTGGAGGCTGCTGCTTCTCTCAAGCTTCAAGAGCCCTGGTTTAGGTTCTCGTTTTCTGTGGTGAATGCTGTTTCCTGCCTTATTCCACCAGCCAAATACAAAAATCTGCTCCTCTTAGATTCAGACAAGACAGCTATGTCAACTTTTGTTCTCTGTTGTTTTTTAGCGATTGCCCTGCATTTATTACATGTTGGAACCCGGTTCATTCTATCAAGTTGGAAAACTTCAGAGTCATACTATATTGAGAGTTTTTCCCTTACCAGTTGAGGTGGACAACTTCTAAGGTGAACTCATGATCCCCATTTCCTGGCATTCACATCTTTGTGTAATCCACCCCCCACCCCAACTTTAATTACAGGGCAAGCCTGTAACTTACTTCTAACCAACAGATTATGGCAAAGATGATGGGACAGCACTCTAGCATATGTCTCCTTGCCGGTTTGATGAAGTAAGAAACCATGTTGGGAAAGCTCATATGGCAAAGAACTTCAGGTGACCTGTGGCAACTGGGAATCGCTTCTAAATGATAAGAATTGACTGTAGGAGCTCAAGGCAGCTTCAACTCACAACCAACAAGAGGCCAGAGCCCTCAATCCTACAACTTCAAGGAAATTCTTCCAGTAATCTGAGTGAGCTTGAAAATAGGTTCCTCAACAGTCAAATCTCAAATGAGAACATAGTCCAGCCAACACATTAATTGCAGCACTGTAAGACCCTAAGAAGAGAATCCAGCTAGGCAGTAACTGGACTCATGACTCACAGAAACTGAGAGATAATGAGTATTGTCTTAACCCACTAAGTTTGTGATTTGTAACACAGCAATAGGTCACTAATGCAATAATTTCCCTTTGCATTTCTTTCACAACTACCCACTCTCATAGCTTTACCCTCCATCTTGTTGTGCCCTGCAAACTAAAATGTCTGAAAATTTTAGCTAACATTCTCTATAAACGTATTTCCTATCTATTCTTTGACTTCCAAGTTGAAGACTTCCAGTAACTTGGTCTTTCTCAGATACCAATCCCTCTTTTTAAAAACAAACAAACAAAAAAAAAACAAACAAAAAAACTTTCACAAGTTTCTGTCTTCATTCTCCATGTATCTTGGACCTGGCTGATCATCTGAATTTTCATTTGATTTATACAATTACTTCTCTTATACAACTCTCCTTTCCTGTCCTTTCCAAACCAAATCACAAAAATGATAATAGTTGCATTATCAACACCAATCCCTGCATACATGAGCACTATTCAAGGAAGCCGCACATTCATATTGACACCTCTACAACTTTAGTATCCAAGAAATTGCTTCTTCATCTCAAACTCTAATTCTGAAATCTTAGCTCCAGACACTTACAACATCCTTATTAGTTTTATTTTAATTGCTCATCTTGCTCTTTGTAAAACAAACGTATTTTTGTAAGAAATATGTAGATTATCCTGATTGCTTCAAATATTGTTTTCTGAGGGATCGTTAAAAAGATATAAATATTCTTTTTTGAATTACCCTATTTGGACCTTGTTTTCACTAGTAACCCTGTTTATATTTGATATACAAATTAGCCTTCATAGTCTTTATAAAGCCTCATTCTCGATATATTTAAATGTCCTGGAGTTCCTGTTTCTGTGATACTTTCACCTTTAACAATGTTCTCCATAAGTTATTCACAAGTTATTATTACTCAAAAGAAGATATTGAATTTAAGGCAACGAGTTTGATGCAAAAACATGAAGACCTATTAGAAGAAGATGTTATACACTCAACTTACTATATATTGTACCATCCAGCTTATTTTTTCCCAAAGAGTATTGTTAAACCAATGTGGAGAAGGACTGATGTGAAAAGGCCAATGATTACTGAAAAGTACTATTTGTTTTGAGTTAGGGAAAAGACATTAGATAACAAAAAATCTTTTGAAACTGAATTAAATACTTTTAAGAAAGATATCCTCATAAGATACTTGAAAAGAAGAAGTGACTAGTCATGGTTTTTCAGAGGCATTCAGTGAGTACGGTCAGTGGGTGAGGAAATTGAACTCTCAGTCTGACTTCTGGACCACTCTTTGACATTTGGCCCATCCTTGCTTAGCTGTACTTTACCCACAAGAAATAATAATTATATGTGCCCCCACATCATTTTCCAAAATGCTTAACATTCTAAAACAAAGGATTCTAAACAAAAAAAGCAATTTGATTATAAATATGAACAGTACTATAAATACCAGATTTGAATATTTTCTATCTCCAAGAACAGTTTTATTTAGAAAGTCATTATCTACAGATGGCCAAGAATAAACTTAAGATGTGCATGTTTGACAGCATTAACACCCATCAGAATCCAGAGTGTGGCATTCCGTCGAAGTAGCAGAATTGATATAGTACTTGTTGCCTACGTTAACAAACAATTCATTGGTTAATTAATTAAAGAAATTGCTGAGAACATTTTTAACTTGTTAGAGTTTAGCTTCCAATGGAACATAATGATCAGTGATATTATTATCATGGATCTGAGCAGTTTAACCCTAAAGCACAAAGATTTTGACCTCCAACTTTCATCTTCTCTCCCCAGTATATCTAAGATATTTCAGCAACTTGTCAGCAGTCAGTATCACTTTTCTTTTTCCACTTTCAGGATGGCAACTTTAATTAAGTAGTTCCTCCTCCTACTTTCAGATGCTTTCTGTACAGTAATATTTTACTTTTGATTTTCTCAGGCCTCCTACTCGTTCCATTAAAGAGTAAGCCAGGAGCAGACTTTCTCTGACTCAAGTTTTTGGTTCCTCCTTTGTTTCTCCTGACAGATAAAGTTCCCTTATTATATGTAACACCTACGGTAATTGCTGCTGCTGCTACAAAAAAAATGTAAACTATTTTCTAAATGTTATGAAGACATGCAAAAAGAAAAGTTCTTCACAAAATACAGATTTACTTTTACTTACATTCCAGCATTCTCTGAGGGGGAAAAAATGTAGAAAGCTTTTCACCCTGATGTCTCATTAATTCTAACGACACCCCTAGAGGCAGAGAAGTGGTGAGAGCCATTATTCTTGTTACAGTGGAGAAAACGCTGAAAAACCCAAAGACGCTAGAGATCTTGTTGAAGGTGACACACAGTTATTGGGAACCTGCAGGGAAAAAAATATACACACAAACTTTAGGCTTCTGACTCCCAGGTATTTCAGTCCTCTCATGACTCTGCACATAGGTATCTCTTTATTAAGTCTCATTTAATTAATTTAATTGTGTGGCAAAAATGTGGAGTAACTCAAAACCCAGAAAAATCCCAAATAACACCAGACAAACCTCTGCATGTTGAAACCTGCCAATGTGAAGTATCATATTTCCAAGCAAATATTCAAGGCATCTTAATGTAATGGGATGCCAAATACTAAGCACTGGGTTGCTAAGAATTTATCCCCTCCTCCTGGTGTGCCATCATTCATTCGGAGGCTGGAAACCTGAAAGCTACATTTCCCCAGACTCCTTTGCAGTTAGTGTTCTAAGTGCAAACTAGGTGCTGACAATAAGGTGTACTTATGCAAAATTTGGAAGACAGAAGTGAGGAAGAGAACCTCTCTACGTTTCATAGTTTGCTGTTCCTAGCAAACATGGTGATGGACATGTTTACCGCTTTGCAGCTAAATTTAGCATCCCAGATGTAGAGGGGTAGTTGAGCTGGCTTTTCCAGTCCAACTGTACATTGAGGTGTCCAGTGCAAAGCTTCTTATCCTAGCAGCAGCATTAGTTGTCACTTTCAGCCCATAGATCACAGCTAAATGTTTCTGTGTCCTGCTTATGGGACATAAATGGTGCAATTAGGATAATCACAGATTCGAGAAAGGCTCAGAGTTAGGATAGAGCTGCCTTTGCCCTTTATTCACTTTCTAGTTATTAGCAACTTAATTCCCCTGGTTAGGGAAAGAGTTTAGCTTTCTTATCTGTAAAATAAGAATACCACTACTTACTTTGGAGGACTAGGGTGAGTCTACCTGGAAGCATCAAGCATAGTACTTAGCTCATTCTATCTTTACCATCCTATCTTTGCCAAAAGCCCCAAAAGAGCAGAAATGTTATCTGTTTTGTTCACCACTCCATCTATGATACATACTCAATAAATATATGTTTAATAAATAAGTACTCCCATCAGATGTGGATATAGGGGAGAGGTCATGTTTAAACATGGCTCCCTGGAATCTGTCCAGCTTGTTACTTGGGTTTGTGAGTTTGTGAAGGGTGTAATTTAGAGACTGACAGATGCTTCAGTGAGGCACACTACATTTATTACCTATCTGGCAAATACTTAGTTCTTAGTACATGGCATCTTCTCATCATTTTTAGCATCACTATCATAATCATTATCTATGGAGTGTTTTTTCCATTTTTTTAAATGGTGTTTCCCCGCACCCAGTGCTCCAAATTTCTAATAACCATGTGAAAAGGTGTGTGATTTTTTTTTATGTTTGCTTGTTGTATCTTCTAGGATTACAAATTATTCACCTAACTCTCAAATCTTGTCATGCTTAAGCCCTAGAGCTCATTTTTCCTGAGCCTGTCCTGCCCTAGTTAGGTCTCGAATATACATTAAATTTACTTTACTGAAAACAACAAAATAGCTCAGAACATATTAGGAATATGAGGACTATATTACAGGATTATAAGTCATCTCAAAGAACCAGCCTGCTGAATGCAACACAGCTTCTAGAAGGACTAAAATCCATGAATGTAAAGCCAGCAGGGATCAAGAGAGTATCATCTCTTTCTGTATCCTTCATTCTTCTGTCTCTGCATACTGGACTTCTGGACTTCCCGGATGATGTGGCAGAATTTGGTTTCCAGCAGCTCCTAGTTTTCATGTTATAACTCCAATTATGCAAAAACCAAATCCCTCTCTAATTCCCAGCTTCAAATTCCTAGAAAAAAGTTCTAACTGGCCATTCTTGGATCTGGGCACACTCCTATTGAACTTCACAACTTCACAAGGGCAGCAACTGCATGTGCTTTGATCACCTATTACACAGTACACATAGCAGATGTTCAATATATTTTTATTGCATGAGAACTCTGGCCAAGGAAGTGGGATTATGTACAAACATGGTTGCCAGGAGTCTACCGTGGATTGAGTCTGGAATGCAGTTAAGAATGCCTTAGTGAACTGGACTGACCCTCCAAAATTCTCCCTTTATACTTACTCCATAATTTGGCTTATCTTTCCTCTTCAACTTTCAATCACTTTCTTCCTCACTCCTCACAATCCAGCTACAGT
Source organism: Papio anubis (assembly GCF_008728515.1). Taxonomy (NCBI): domain Eukaryota; kingdom Metazoa; phylum Chordata; class Mammalia; order Primates; family Cercopithecidae; genus Papio; species Papio anubis. The sequence goes on from NC_044978.1 coordinate 75,282,287, forward strand.
AGTCCACTGTCTGTCCCGTATGACAAAATTTATTTTCCTACATCCAAGTCTTTCTAGTTTCTGTTTAGGCTGGAATGCACTTCCACTGGCCTTTTCTGTAGCAGTGTATTCTCATCTTTTAACTGTATTCTCACCTTTACTCACATCTTGCAACGTCACTATCTCACCTAATCATCCTACCATAAATGGCTTCCCCAGTTACTCTCTGTCTTACCAGGCTGTTAATTTTCTTCATAGATAGCATTACCATAATCTATAAATATCCTATATATTAATTTGTTCTTTGTATTTACTGTCTCTCCTGACTATTTCATAAACTTAAGGATGGTAAACATCTCATCTCTCTTCATCACAGTTCTCACTCCAATGTCTAGCACAGTGTCTGTAAAACTGGAGGGCTCCACAATCACTCGTCATTAATCTGGCAAGACACCAGGCTCTACCCATGTCTGCTCACTCCTGAGTTATCACTGGAGGGATAGTAGTTAAGCATGAGAATAAAATCTGAATACTTGAATTTATATCCTAGATATACCATTCAATAGTCAAGTGGCTTTATTTAAAATCAGTAACCTTCTGATTCCACATTATAAAATGGCAAAATGATACTAATGCTACCTAACTTTTCCATGGGATTATTTAAGGATCAAATAATATATTACATAAAATCATTTCATGATTGGAAAATGGAACGATAATGTTATAGTATAGCTATTAATAGTATTGTAACATTAATATCTTAAGATTGAACTTTGAAGAGATAGAACAGTTGAACAGACCAATAATGGTTTAGGATATTTAATCAGTAATAAAAATTATCTTATCAAAGAAAAACTCAGGACCTCATGGATTCATTGCTGAATTCAACCAAACATTTTATGAAGAACTAATACCAATTCTCAAACTATTTCAATAATTGAATAGAGAAATCTTCCAAACTTAGTTTATGAGGCCAGCATTATCCTGATATCAAAACAAGATTAGGACACAAAAAAAGAAAAAGAAAACTATATGCAAATATCCCTGATGAACATAGATGTAAAAATCCTCCACAAAATACTAGCAAACTGAATTCAACAGTACATTCAAAAGATCACTCACCACGACCAAGTGGGATTCATCCCAGAGGTGCAAAGATGATTCAATATATGCAAATCAATAAATATGGCATATCACATAAACAGAATGAAGAACAAAAAACATATCATTGCAATAGAGGTTAAGAAGCATTTGACAAAATCCAACATTCCTTCATGATAAAAACTCTCAACAAATTAGGTAAAAAAGGTGATGAAAATGGTAAAAACTTTCAATAAATTAGGTACATTGTGTACATCAACACAATGAAGGTCAAATATGACAAACACACACTAGCATTGTACTGAATGAGAATAAGTTGAAAGCTTTCCCTCTAAAATCTGAAACAAGAATGTATCCTTTCACCACTTCTATTCAACATAGTACTAGGAGTCCTAAGTAAAACAATTAAGCAAGAGAAAAGAATAAAAGGCACTCAATTGTTTGCACCTAAGAGTTCAAGACCAGCCTGGGCAACATAGGGAGACCTTGTCTCTACGAAAATTTTTAAAAATTAGCTGGGCATGATGGCACATGCCTGTAGTCCCATCTACTCAAGAGGCTGAGGTGGGAGGATCACTTCAGCCTGGGAGGTCAAGGCTTCAGTAAGCCATGATGGCACCACTGCACTCCAGCCTGAGCAATAGAATGAGACGCTGTCTCAAGAAAAAACAAACAAACAAACAAACAAAAACAGCATTCAAATTGGAAACAAAGGAGTTAAATTGTTCCTATGTGCAGATGACATAAGCTTGTATACACAGAAAACCCTAAAACTTCACTAGAAAACTGCTGGAACTAATAAAGTTACCAAAGTTGCAGGATATAAAATCAACACACAAAAAACAGTAATATTTCTATATGCTAATAACTATCTGAAATAGAAATCAAAATATAATCCCATTCACTATAGCCACAAATAAATAGAATACTTAGGAATAAATTTAACTGAGATGAAAAATCTTTACAATGAAAACTGTAAAACATTGATGAAAGAAATTGAAGAAGATACAAATACATGAAAAGATATCTCACATTCATGGATTGGAAGAATTAATATTGTTAAAATGTCCATACTACCTGAAGAAGTATATATAGATTCAATGCAATTGTCATCAAAATGTCAAAGACACTCTTACAAAAATAGAAAAAAACTATGCTAAAATTCATATGGAATATAAAGACCCTGAATAGCCAAAGTAATCTTGAGTAAAAATAACAAAACTGGAGGCATCACACTACTTGACTTCAAAATATGCCACTAAGATATAGTAACCAAAACAGCATGGTACTGGCATAAAAACAGACAAAGACCAATGGAACAGGATAGAAAGCCCAGAAATAAACCCATATCCTAATAATCAATTGACTTTTGACAAAAGTGCCAAGAACACAAATGGGGGAAAGAACAGTCTTTTCAATAAATGATGTTGGGAGAACTGCATATCCACATGCAAAAGGAAATTGGACCCTTATCTCTCACCATATATGCAAATCAATTCAAAATGGACTAAACACTTAAATGTAAAACCTGAAACTATGAGGATACTAGAAGAAAACATGGCAGAAATGTTTCATCATCTTGGGCTGGACAAAGATTTTTTTGGATAAGACCTCAAAAGCCCAGGCAACAAAAACAAAAGTAGACAAATGGGGTTACATCAAACTAAAAGGCTTCTTCACAGCAAGGGAAACAATCAACAGAGTGAAGAGGCAACCTACAGAATGGGAGAATATATTTGAAAACTATAAATCTGAGAAAAGATTAATATCTAAAATACATAAGAAACTCAAACAACTCAATAGCAAGAAAACAAATAACTAGATTTTAAAAATGGCAAAAAAATTAAATAGACATTTCTCATAAGAAGATACACAAATGGCAAATAGGTATAAAAAATTTCCAGCGGCCGGGCGCGGTGGCTCAAGCCTGTAATCCCAGCACTTTGGGAGGCCGAGACGGGCGGATCACAAGGTCAGGAGATCGAGACCACCCTGGCTAACCCGGTGAAACCCCGTCTCTACTAAAAAATACAAAAAACTAGCCGGGCGAGGTGGCGGGCGCCTGTAGTCCCAGCTACTCTGGAGGCTGAGGCAGGAGAATGGCGTGAACCCGGGAGGCGGAGCTTGCAGTGAGCTGAGATCCGGCCACTGCACTCCAGCCTGGGCGACAGAGCGAGACTCCATCTCAAAAAAAAAAAAAAAAAAAAAAAAAAAAAAAATTTCCAGCATCACTGATCATCAGGAAATTTCAAACCAAATCCACGATAAGAGATGACTACACAGCTGTTGGAATTACCAAAACCACAACAGGTAAGACGCTTGCAGGAATGTAGAGAAAAGGAAACTCTTCCATACTTTTGGTGACAAGGTAAATTAGTGCAACTACTATGAAAAACAGAATAGATGGTCCTCAAAAATAGAACTACCATATGATCCAGTAATCCCACTACTGGGTTTATCTCCAATTAAAATGAAATCAGCATGTCAAAGTGACATTTGCACTCTCCCGTTTATTGGAGCACTATTCACAATAGCCAAAATATGGAATCAACAGATGAAAAGATAAAGAAAGTGTTATATGCACACACACCACACACACCCCCCACACACACACATATATAAAATATATATAATGGAATACCATTCAGCCATAAAAAATAGGAAATTCTGTCATTTGCAGTAACATGGATGGACCTGAAAGACATTATATTAAGTGAAATAAGCCAGGCACAAAAAATATATATACCACATGATCACATTTATATGTGAAATCTAAAAATAAGTTTATCTTGTAGAAATTGAGAATAGAGTAGTGGTTACCAGAGTCTGAAGATATGAGAGGGGAAAGATTGGTCAGTAAGTACAATGTTACAGTTAGATATGAGGAATATGTTGTGGTGTCCTACGGGACAGTAAAATTACTATAGTTAACAATAATGTACTATATGTTACAGAATAGCTGGAAGAGAATTTTTGAACATTCATACCACAAAAAAATTTTACTATTTAAGGTGATACATACACTGGTTACCATGATTCAATCATCACATGTTGTAGGTGTATATCAGACGATCACCCCATAAATATGTACAATTATTACATGTCAATCAAAAATTAAAATGAAATTTCAAAAATATTAATGGCAATTATTCATATTTAACTGTTTGCCTAGAGTTAGCCCTAAACCTATCCCAAGTTGATAGGACTATAAACTGTACAATTTCCATAAGAATAACAACCATTTTTACGAAAATCTTTAGAAGAGTCATAGCACTCAAAAGCTATGGCATTGCCCAACAATTACCAGAGAAGACTCTTTCCAAAGGAACTATCAAGAGCGAAATGTATTGCAGCACAATTGCTTTTCATGTTTCCACTTTCCATAATGCTCTTCTCTTCCCTTTTTGCTCAGATCACTTCCTCCCTTTCTTACAAGTGTCACTGGAAATAACTTTGACTTACTTCAGCACCTTAGTGGCCTTCCCATGGAGCTTCATCCCTTACCACAGAGAATCTGAGAAGTAGGAGAGGGAGAATTCAAAGGCCGCCATTAAGAGAGGTGGCCAAGTTTGTGCTGCAGTTTTCTGAGAAAGAATAAGTTGCAGAGAGAGGTTGATCTTACTGTCATAGCTGTTGGATTGTTTTTTTCCCCGAGAGAGGAAGAGGTTAATAGGTCAGTTGGAAAGGAAAAGAAAGGAAAGTGATATTAACTAGAAAAAGCAATGAGCCACAGAAACGAAAGAGAAAGTCAATGATACTTGTTCTGGGAATCTAAAGGATCGAGGTTTTCTTTAGATTGGTTTCTGATAACTTGGGGAGAAACACTGAAACTAAAAAACAAACAAACAAAACCAAGATTCTATGTTTTCCATGTCTTATGCAGATGTAATGATGATAATACAACTAACTTCCATTGAGTACTATATGCCAATCATTATGCTGAGTGTTCTACAAATATTATTACCTCATTTAATTCTATCATAGCAACCGTATAAGTAAGTACCATTATTATACCAATTTTATAGGTTAGAAAACTGATACCTACAGAGGATAAGTAACTTGCTCAAGGCTTCACAGCTAGTAAGTAGCAGATTGACATCTATGATTGCAGTGTTAATCACTATGCTGTAATGCCTGTCTACATTGAGATTTGCTTAGAAGGCATTATAATTTACACATTTAATTCGCAAATTTTACTAAACATATATTTCCCTTTTAATTATTTTCTGTGGCTGTATTCTATGCATATTTGCAAAGAGAAAAGAAGAAAAGAATATTGCTGCCCAATACAGTATTCCTGGATCTAAGCGGCCTGGATGGAATGATTTCCAGTAATGGGAACACTAATGTGCAAAATCCCTGCCTTCTTTGTTGGATTTTATTTATTTATTTATTTATTTATTTATTTATTTATTTATTTATGTTAAGATGGAGTCTCGCTCTGTCACCCAGGCTGGAGTCCAGTGGTGCAATCTGGGTTCACTGCAAACTCTGCCTCTCAGTTCAAGCAATTCTCGTGCCTCAGCCTCCCAAGTAGCTGGGACTACAGGCACCCGCCACCATGCCTGGCTAATTTTTGTATTTTTAGTAGAGACAGGGTTTCACCATATTAACCAGGCTAGTCTTGAACTCCCAACCTTACGTGATCCACCTGCCTCGGCCTCCCAAAGTGCTGGGATTACAGGGGTGAGCCACCGCGCCTGGCCTCTTTCTGGGATCTTTTTATATGCACATGCTACCTTCTATACTAGACAGCCTGCTCTTTATGTATAGCATTGATAAACACACCATCCCAGTTGAAATCAATTTATAGTTTGTGTGAACTTGGACAAGTTTTTTAATCTCTCTACACTTTAGGTTTCTTATGTGTAAATGAAGATAATAACATTGAACTATTATGAGAATTAAATTTCTATCTCCATAGCCCTTCATTGTGCTTTTTCACAAAAAAACCTCCAATAAATATTACGCTTGCAGGTGTTGTTGCTGATAGTGAACTAGTGATGGTTAGTTGAATATTCTTTGGTGAGAACACAGGCCTCCTGATGAGTTCTTTCTTAGCCCACAATAATCTTGGACTTAGCAGGTATTAAAAAGTAGGAAAGAAAGGGCAAAAGAAATTGAGCATTTGATTTTAGCCATAATTGAGATTTGGAATAAAAATATTATTTTCATTATCTACTGTCACATTTTATACAAATGAGGCACATTAGTTCTTCTATAAATAGGGCACTTTCATCTAATTGTTTATTTTTTACTGCTACCACACCCATATATTAGATAGGACATAGCTTTTCATTTCTATCATTTACACAGTGAGGAGCTAATGAAATATTTAGAAAATTTATTCCTCCATTATTTAAATTCAATCAACTTTGCAGGTAGACTGTAATCACCCAAAGAAAAAACATTTTATAAGCCAAGGCCTGTGTATGCCATTGCCATGCAGTCACAGCTAGACAACGGCAGCTGTTTTCACTTGACCCTGATAAAGAAGCATGCATCTTTTTTTTTTTTTTCAGTTAAAATGCAATACACAAACTCACACACAGAAAATATAGCACACATCTTTTTTCTATAAAAGCTGATGTTAATTTTAATATGTATGAAAGCATGACTAAGGTAATAACAAAATAGAAACAGAACGGCTGTGGGGCAGATCATGAAGAAATCCTATCTAATCAAATCTTCAAGTGATCATAAAGTCAAATTTTAGCATCTACTGTAAGCAGAACTTGTATTATACATTGTGGAAGATAGAAGAGTAAATAAAATACCTCCTCTCAGAGAATCTTATAATATATCATTAATTAGCATAATAAAGTAACAAATCAAGGAGCAATGGAGACTAGGGCCTTCATGTAGTCTAGATAACTTTATTCCATGATCATGATTATGATCATCATCCTAGCTAACATAGACTTCTAAGGCGGCCATACCAAAATACCATATACTGAATAGCTTAAACAATGAGAATTTATTTCTCACAGTTCTAGAGGCTGGAAAGACAAAGATCAAGGTGCCAGCAAGGTAGGTTTTATTCTAAGTCCTCTTCCCTTGGCTTGTAGGTCACAGCCATCTCCCTGTGTGCTCACATGACCTGTCTGCATACACACAGAAAGAGAGAAGGAACAAAACTTTCTGGTGTCTCCTCTTATAAGGGAACTAATCCCATCATGAGAGCCCTACTCCTGTGACCTTGTCTAACCCTAATTACCTCCCAAAGGCCTCGTCTCCAAATGCTGTAACTTTGGGGTTATGGCATCAACTTATGATTTGTGGGGAACACAAACATTCAGTCCATAACACGAACCGTGTATCACTTACTTTGCATGTCTTCTCTCATTGACTCTTCACAATGATTCAATAGGATAGATGCTATTATAATTTGTATTTCTCTTTCAGAGATAAAGAAATAGGTTCAGGAGTTGGAGTTCCTTGTATAGAGTTTACACACCAGTAAATAATCATTCTGATATTTTCACAAAGGGTCTTTGGGTTGGCTGGTTGGTTGGTTGCTCGGGTGGATGATTGTTTTTCTTCAGCAAGTAATTTAAATGTTAGAACTACGTATATTTTGAATGATACTTCAACAATCCCTTTCTCAACAAGAATGAATGTCTGGAGGGGCCCTATATTTCTTCATATACAAAATAAAGGAAGTGAAAAATCATATATAAATTTTGCTTCTCTTTTCAAATGTTTTAATTTTTTAATTTAATGGATATTAAATTGCAATAGCATATTGAGCATCATATGGATCAAAAGCACAAATTTTCTCTGAATTTATTATTATTCTTATCCAATGAATATGAGAATCTTCTGAAACTTTCCAAAAATCAAAATGAAGATAATAATGCTGCCTACGCCCAATCCTTAATGTAAATTTGCTGTACAAAGGAAAATTTTTAATATTACACTTATTAGAAATCAAAATACTGAGTTAAAGGACATTGTCAGGCTAATCAGGGTTTGGGGTAGGGTAGTTATTTTGTTATAGTTCTTTGTGTTTGTATAAAAGTGTCCCCAGGAAGAATAGAAAGAAAATGATAGAGAACCAGAAAACATGAAGAGAAACCAATAATTTAAAGCAAATCTTGCCACAACTTTTGTAACTAATCAATGCAGGAAAAGCTCCCTGTGCTGCTCTCTTGCTTCTTTGTGGGAATATTAATGTTCTGTCTGGTTTCTATGCAATTTTGCCATGCCTACTTGCATACTTGAGCACATATCCGTTCTTTAATTGACAGAGGAATATTTAAGCATTGAAAAAGAAGTAAGAAAACCCAGACCTGGAGCGACATGCTCATCCCTGGGAGAAACGGGATGTATTTTGTGAGAACTGATGTTTCAATTGGTGCATTGTTCAGACTTCAGTCAGTCTCATTCCAACAAGAGGCAGAAAATCAATGATTGGATGTTGTAACTTTCCACTTCAGAGCACAAGTTGTGTTTTTATTACTAGTGTGCCAAAAGTCTTAATTTTTAAATGCTGACAAATTGTCTGCATCAACAGAACTATGATTCAACTTAATTTATAAATATATATAACAGATAGGCCTCAATGGTCTAATGCTGCTTTCCACACAGTTTGTTAAATATCAAAGCATCTAGAAAGCCTTATTCTTATGGGATCTCCTCTGGCATTGTAATCTCTTCCTTGCTTATATGCAACACTTAAACAGTTTAGTGTTTGCTAATTGCTCCTGAAATATCACCAGCATTTATTCATATGTCTTGTATCATTGAGATGAAAGAAAGCAAACAGTCTATGACATCCTGTTTGCAAATAGCCTGGACATGTTCTTCCTCTAGAAGGAACTATTGGTTCTTTTCTAAAAGGCCTCATGATGATTCATCATTTAGATTTCCTATGTTGAACTTTATTCTTGCTAGGTTTTCTCCAAAAAATGTCACAAGAAACTAGGAAGCAGAAGGTGTGAAAGGGAAGCTCAGAGAATTCTGTCATCATGAATACAGACTACTCTGCCATGGGATGATTTTCTAAATCAGATGGGTTTCTGAAGTTGGTAGAATGTTACCTAATCTTTAGTGAAACCACCTAAAGAGCTGTGTTTGAGATGTTCCCTATTTTCAAGAACTTTGATATTCTTGCCATCTTATATCCAAAAGAAGTATAAAAGGAAATATAATGAATTGGTTCTTCAAAGAGACATTTTTAGATTTTATATGATGGAATAGGTAGAATAAAAACGCATTTAAGGAGAAGTCCTGATTATATAACACTGAGTTGCTTTGCCAGCTATTCTCCCTGAAATGCATTTTTCTAACACATTTGTTCCAAAACACTTTCCACACAATGAGTATTCATTTCAACTAATGTGGGGATGACTCTGTGGTTTATGTATGATGTAAGCATTCCAGGGTCCTTTCCAAAGTACTAACATTTTATTTTAAGTAGACTTCAAAGAATAAAGGTTTGATTCTTGATTTTTGCTTCTAACAACTATCAGGTTTAAAATGTGTTCAAAATGCAATAATCAAATATTTTAACCTCTTAGGTTTTTCCTTCATTCAAATTTCTTACTTAATTCAGACCACAAATAATAACATAATAAAGAAATGTGTTAAAATATTGACCAAGGCAAAAGAGACATCTTTTGTGAGAAGAGGATAAAGAATTAAGCAATACTTTTTAAAGCTAATAAATAGTGCTTTTTATCTCTCAATTTTAAAAAGTATCCAGGTAAGTGGCTTTGTTATTTAAATTAAGAAAAATGATTGCACATAAAAAGGGAAAATGTCTTTAGTAGACAAAATGTTGGCTCATTTTGTTCACCAAATTATTCCTATCATGGCAATGAACAAAGGGAAATTTGGATTACTGAAGTGAGGGTTTTAAACAAACACACAGTGGAAAATGAGAGGATAAGAAATTTCTGACTCTCAATATTTGCTAACTTAAAATTTTAAATATAGGAAAACACTTCAACGATACTGACAAAGTTACCATCAACCGTGTGTAATTTCTGCAAAATCGTTCACCATCAAAATGCAATGCTTCTCCTAAGGCTAGTATTCATTTCCGGAATGCAATTTGATTAGGAATATAATAATGCAAGAAAATAAATGATGAAGAAAGATACACACACACACACACTCACTCACACACACACACATAGTCCTAAGCAGTGCAGTTCCTTGAAACAAGATTCCTGACAGTCAATACATTTCACATTATTCAATATCTCATAAATCTTCATTTGACTAATTCCTTCAATACTGAGGAGAAGTAAAAAATATATAGTAAAAAATGGTTTGCATATTGTTGCAAATCATACTAAACATTTGCAAAAAAAATCTGGAGGTCAGGAACTGCTATTAATATTCAGATAATACTACTAATGAGGTGATTATTCAGTGCCATTATAATGAGAACTGCTGGAATTTGGATTTTATGCTTACCATCTCTCAAAACTATCAAAAGGTTTTCAGTTATGTATTACTCTAAAGGCAGAAAAGATCTTTTCTTTTTTCTCTAAAAAAGAGTCTTAAAGAATTATGTGAAAAAAATTTTAAAGGAATAAATTAGAATTTATTTTAAAACTTGGAATCTGTAACAATGATACCTAATAGTAGTAATTCAGACACTATGCTCTGAGTTCTGATTCATATAACAATTTATTCTAACATATAATAGTTTTTGCTAAATTCACCCACCTTAAGACCTTTTTTGAAAGCACTTGAGTGAAAAAAATATATATTCCCTGGAATGTTATGCTTCTTGGTGGCTTTCAGAACTACTGTTTCCTTTTAAAGGGCAACACTAGGGGGAAAAATTGCATCTGCAAATGTGGTGTGGCAGATGAGACACTTTTGTGCCCAGGAAATGCCTCACTAAATTATGCTAGTTTGGGGACTGGCCAAGTTTCTAATGGGGTGATGAGCATCGTGTACTTCCCCTAGGCGGGGACTCTGGTGATGTGACATTTTGCCATCAGCCCCACTTCAGAGCATGACCCAGAATGGAGAAAACTAGGACTGCCCAGGCTTACAGTAGGCAGCATTCCTGTCTTTCAGCAGCAAGCTTTCTTCCTTCACTCTAAGGCTTTTTTCTATTGCCCTTTTAAAGGGCGACTCAGTGGGCAAAATGTTGCCATCATTGTTAACTGGTAGCTATGAGAAAAGTTGTTTTTTGTTTTCTGTTTTTTAAGTTTTTTTTTCCTTTGAGAAAGGGTTTTTTTTGTTTTGTTTTTGGTTTTGTTGCTCTTTGGATTGGAGTTATTTAGGTCACATCTAAATTGGATAATGGAAGCCAACATTTTGGTAATAAACTGTGGATACATATATATACACACATATAATTTTAAAAAAAAATTTTTTTACACAACTATCCTTAGAAAAACTGTTTAGTGAAGGCAAAATTTTATCTCTATCTTCTTACGGTTTTCAGCTGGGCCTTAGAATTAATTGACATAAGATAGATAACAGGAGAAAAGCATACATATTTACTGAGTATACATTTTAGTTTTACATGACATGGAAGTCATCATGAGGAAATAAAGACCCAAAGAAAGAGTTAGCCTTAAATGCTTCTATGTTGAATTGAATTGGACACTGAGTAATAAATTGTGAAAATGTGACAAGATGAAGGACTTGGGCTACGGTAGTTAATGGTGAAAAGGGAACTAGGAAGATAAGGGTCAGTTTAATAATGTTTGTTTGTACAGATTTTTCTCAACTCTTACTCCCATCTCTGGTGATGAGAATGTTATTTTCTTTCTAGAATGAGGAGGACATCTTCTATATGGGAGTTCTGTCTCCTGCTTTCAGGAAAAAAAGGGGGGAGGTCAGAGTGACCTTCTTGTACTTGCTGTTTTTTAGGTGCCTTTAGCTCAAAATAATCCTCATGCCAAAGTGGCTTATTTTGGAGTGGCATATTATTACACACTTAAAAAGTCTCTTTCATTTTGTTTCCCTGTATTTCAAAATCAAATAGATACTAGATGCACATATATATGAATGCTGGTAAAATTATAAATGCAAGTAATATATTCAACTTAAAAAGACTATCACTTTAAATTGGCCTTTGGTTTAAGAAATAATTCAGATACATGTAATTCATTTGGTTTTTTAGCCATGTCCTTTTAAATTTGAAGTACTTTATGCTTTCTTCAAAATTAATAAATTCTATGAAAAAAGACAGAAGACTTTAAAGTCTCAGATAAATTTTAACTTAGAAATTTATGCATGTGTCCAATTTCTTACATGATGAAATGAATAAATGGGGAAGATATAATCATTAATGGCACATGTATGGCATAGCATGGAATCATTACAGTAAGAAATAATTTGCTATCTAAACTCTAAAACGTATACAGTCAGAGTTGAAATTTGCAATCCACGCATAACAAATAGTCTACAATTATCATTTTTATCATCCTTGTATTTTTAGCTTTGGGTAAATTATAAATACATTTCATCTTCGTGTTGCACTGCAGGACAGAGGACACTAAAGACATGATAACTTGCTGAACTCCTTGGGCATCTCATACAGCCTTATTTCTGTCACTTAGATCTCAGCTTTTTTTTTTTTTTTTTTTAAATCTCAGCTTTTATTCCAGTGTTGGACTCTGACTGAAGGGCATCCAGTCTATTGGTTGAGTGACAGCAATCAGATTATCTAACAAGAATTTAAATGAGAGACAGAAATTGTGATTTTTCTGCAGAGCAGCCAATATCCTAAACCAAAGGAACAATTCCATCAACTTCCTTGCTGCAATCCTGGGTTCCAGCACATTTGCAGTAAGTTTCTGCAGTTAATTTACTTTTATCTAACATGCTTTTAGTTAGAGATTCTTTTTAAAAATGAACATTGCATATATCAAAGCTTATATTATACAAATTGCATGCAATAGCAGTCCTGAGTTTGGTACAGGGGAACAATGGGGAACCTAGAATGATGCATCTCACTGAATATACTCTACCATGAGGGGAAAAGTTAGATAACAGAAATAGTCAACAAATTTGAAAAAATGTGAAGATTCAGAGACTTAAATCAAAGAGAGGTAGAATCTAATTCTTATCCATGATGATAAATTAAGCTAGTAAAGAGTAGAAAAGCTGGTAAGGATGATGTAAATTTCCTCAAAAACCTTCTGGGGGAAAAATACAAAAGAATACATTTTTTCACATGTAAACATGTTGTTTTGAGGTTGAGTTAACAATTTTGGGGATCCCGCTCTGAAGTGAGTGCTTTTAGAGGTAAAAGTTTCAAAGAGAACAAAATTAAAGCTTAAAGAAGTGTGGTGACTTTCTCGTCATCCCAAAGCTAGTAACAATAGAACTGAGATTCATTTTCTATTTCCTGACTTCAGGTCCAATATTTCCATGATCTTTCTATTTTTCTTACAGTGATCTAGAAAGTTGTGAGGCAGTGAGAGATGCTATATAATTTTTTTCCTTTTTAATAATAAAAACCGATTATCATGTAGCTGTCACATAGCTTTATAGAGCAGATGAAAACATTTGTTTAAATGAGTCTAATACCCTTGCTTTATACTGAGAAAAATAAGGTTTACAGATGTCAATTGATTTGTCCATGAGGACCCAGTTAGACAATGGTCAAGATTATAGGCCAAGTGTCAGACTTGTAGTCCACTACCTCTCATTCATCTAATTAACACAATACTAGTTATTGATATTGACATGGACTTTTAATTCTTTAAAGACAATGTGGATATAGGTGTCATACATCTGATTGATCACTTACTCTAATGCATTAGGTAGAATTATAGTAAATAAAACATATAGAAGATACACACTACCTTCTTAATTATGTCACACATAAAGGAAATATTGACATTTGACAATAAAATGCAGATGAATTGACTAGCTCCTTTTTTCTGTGTTTAACTAGACTTAAGATAGCTGCAACAGAGAAGGTTTTCATTGCTGCCATCTCAGACCCTGTATTAGGAACAGAGTTAGGTCTGTCCTTACTCTTAGGATGCTCTCCAGTAATAATTACATAGACAGTCTTGTCATCCTTGTTCGGATAAAACACCCTATGTGTTTTATATCCCCTATCCTAGGAGACTTAAATTGCTAGCCATTATATAGTTTTATTCTTCAGTTAAACCAGATTATAAATTTTCATATAGGAAGACAGAGTTGTAGAGGTGCTATAAAATTAGGTTACTGAATTATAATTATCTGTTATTCTAATTTAAAATTTTTATTTTCTGAGATATTTAAAATATAATGAAACATCACCAGCACCTAGGTTTTTTGCCTATAAATATTTTTATAATAACATCTTCCCATAACCACCCCTTACTTCTGCACAAAAGATGTTATAGTATTCTAGTCATTCTAATCATTTCCATGCCCTGTCCATATATTTGCATTGGTAATTTTATTAAGAAGTTTGTTCTCAGAGCTCACGTCTTTATAAATTGTCAATAAAAGCTAGTGTAACCTAAAATTCATTTTATAATATTCACTCCATTTAATGTTTGGCCCTGTAACGTTTTAGATTTTAAAAAATATATATATCCAATTCCATTAATCAGACTTTTAAATATTTTTAAATAAGTGCTAATATTTTCAAATAAATATACAGATCAATGAATTATCACAAAGTGTAAATAGCCAAGTAACCACCATCAGGATCAAGAAATAGACCAGCTCCAAAATCCCAGAAGCCCCCTTTCCTCTTCCTCAAGGTTTATTGCTATCCTGATTTCCAACACCAGAGACTTATTTTTACCTCTTTTTGAGCTGTATAAATAAAATCATACAGAATATATTATTTTACTTATGGCTTCTGCCACTCAGGATTATGTTTGCAGAGTAATGTGCTGTTTTGAGTAGCAGTAGTTTAATCTTTTTTCATTGCCGTATCATATTTATTTTCCCATTTTACTATTGGTAGACATTTGAATTGTTTCCAGTTTTGGGATATTAAGATTATACTGATATGGATATCTTAATATATTTATTTTGGTGCACATATGTTCCATTTCTACTTGTTATAAACCTAGGATTTCTGGGTCATTGGTAAACATGTGTTCACCATTAGTAAATAATGTCCAAAGAGTTTTCAAAAGTGATTTCACTAAAGTACAATACTATGAGTTTACATTATTGCCAATTGATATGGTTTGGATTTGGGTCCCCACCCAAATCTCATGTTGAATTGTGATCCTTAATGTTGGAGGAGGGAACTGGTGGAAGATGATTGGATTATGGGGACAAATTTTTTTCCCTCACTGTTCTCATGATAGTGAGCTATTACGAGATCTGGTTGTTTAAAAGTGTGTAGCACCTCTCCCTTCACTCTCTTCTTCCTGGGGCCATGTAAAATGAGCCGGCTTCACCTTCTGCCGTGATTGTAAGTTTCCTGAGGCCTCCCTAGCCATGTTTTTGGTACAGCCTGTGGAACCGTAAGTCAATTAAACCTATTTTCTTTATAAATTACCCAGTTTCAGGCATTTCTTTATAGCAGTGTGAGAATGGACTAATAAGCCAATGCTTAAGATAATCAGTCTAATTTTGTTTAATTTTAATCATTCTTTAGGTGTATTGTTCTAATTTGCTTTTTCTGATTACCAATGAAGTTAATCTTCCTTTTTTATGTATGTATTTGCCAGTAGGATATCGTGTTATGAAGTACCTGTTCATTTCCCCAGTCTATTTTTTTTTATTGGCCTGTCTTTTGTTCTCATTCATTTGTAAGAAGTTCATTACAGATTCTGGATACCTGTTTCCTGTCAGTTGTAAATGTTGTAAATATTGTCTCCACTTTGTCTTTTCACTTCCTAATGGTGTCTTTTGATTAATAGAAGCTTTAAATTTTTGTGGTCCAATTTAACCATCTGTCCATGGTGTTGCTTTAAAGAAATCTTTGCCGATCTCAAATTCAAATTCATGAAATTTCTTCCTAAGCTTTCCTCTAAAAGATTATTGCATTACAATTCACATTTAGATTACAAACTAATATTTGTGTATGCTATGATTCACTTTGTTTCATATGAATATCCAATTAACCCAGTACCATTTACTGAAAATGGTACCATAACCCAGTACCATTTTCTTCATTGCCCTGAAGCACTACCATCATTAAAAATCAAGTGACTATGTGTGTGTTGGTCTGTTTTTTGGACTTGTACCTTTGATTTACTTGTCTAACCTTGCACCAGTATCACATTGTAGGTTTATGATCTTCATATTAAATATTTACATATTAAGACTCCAAATTATTCTCCCTCTTCCAGGTAATCTTGGCCACTCTGGGACCTTTTCATTTCCATGTAAATTTTATGACAATTGATGATCAATTTGCACAGACATACACATACACTCACAAAGCACTGAAATTAAGATTTGGAATGAATTTTATCAATTTGACCAATTTAATTGATTTGGAATCAATTTAATTGTTTTATTATTAAATCATTTAAGAAGAATTGGCTTTTTCATAATACAGTCATTGAAACTATGAGCATGGTATATCACTCCTCTTATTATACCAACTCTTGAAGTTGGTAGCTTCCTGATCATAGGCATTTCATATTTCATGATAGGTGTTTGATCTCTTATGCCACTCTAAATAATCTTATACTCTTATTTTCTAAATATTTGTTGCTGGAAATTAAAATTCATTTAATTTTTTAAAATTTTCAAACAAACAACATTTAGATGTTAATGTCTAATATTTATGTATAGGATTTATGTGAAATATTTATCTATACAATCCTGCCATCCTTCTACATTTGCTTTTTTCTAATCTACAAATACAAATAGTACATTTCTCTTTGGGATGACCTCTTCAAGTACAATCTAGCTCATTTTGAAAAAAAAATATTATTAATATTGATTCTTTGACTTGTTCCAGTGCTTCCTCAGATCATTTAAACTTACCCTTTTATTATCATAGGAGTACAATGTATTGCAATGTAAACACTCCGGACTTTGAAATCAATATGATAGCAATTTTGACTCCAGTTCCTAAATGTATTACTTGTTTTGCTTAAAAAATGTTGCTAAAACTCTGAGTATTTCTTCATGTATAATTGGGCACATGGTGAGCAACCTCTAAGATAACCCCCAGTGATCCCCACCTTCTGCTTTTCGTGTCTTTGTGCAATACCCTTCTCTTGAGTGTAGGCTGGAATTAGTAGCTAACTTCCGACTAACAGCATATGCAAAAATGACTGTTACTTTCAAGGTTATGTTAAAAACAGACCATAGCTTTCATCCTGATGCCCTCTGTTGCTCTCCCATTCACTCATTCTGAGGAAAGCAGCCACTCTTATGAACTGATCTCTTGAGAAATTCATGTGGCTATGAACTGAAGGATGCTACCAGTCACCAGCCAGTGAGGAACTGAGACCTTAGTCCAAAAGCCTATGAAGGACTGAGTCGTGCCAACAATCACACAAATGCACTTGAAATTGAATCTCCTCCAATCAAGCCTTCTGATGAGAACTAATCCCTGTCTGCCATTTTGATTACAGTCTTGTTAAAGACTTTATGGCAGAGGCACCCAGCTAAGCCACCGATAGATGCCTAACACACAGAAACAGGAAATAATAAATCTTTTGTTGTTTTAAGACACTAAATGTCAGGGCAATTTATGCCACAGTAATAAGTTACTAATACTACACAGAGTATATCCACCACAGACTATATGACCCTCAACAGGCATTCAGCATTCAATATTTCCAGTTAGTTTAAAAATGAAAAATTTTTATTGATCTTGTACAATACATACAATTCAATTCAAAGTGCTTCAAGTGACCAGGCATGGTAGCTCACACCTGTAACCCCAGCACTTTGCAAGATCAAGGCAGGAGGATTGCTAAAATCGAAGGGTTAAAGACTAGCCTGAGCAATATAGCAAGATCCTCTCTCTATATATATATTTTTTTAATGCTTCAGATAATTGGATATGTAATATCTCTGACCTCCAGAAGTGTTGGAGTGACCCTCCTAACATCTATACTTTTATATACTAGACGAACTAGAAATACCTGAGATAGAAGGAATCTTTTAAATTTTAAAAGAATGAACTGCTCTATCAGCTTTGGGTGACCACTCCAATCCCACTACTGGATTCATTTTGTTCTGGTATATAACACAAGAAAATTTCCCCCCAAATTAGCAGTAAATGGACTGTTTTTAAAATTTCATTGCAAATTTTTCATATCACAAATCAACTGTGGAACCCAAATCAGTCATGACTTCAGTATAAAACCTGATTAGTAGTAACTATAAAGATAGAAACTCATAGTTTCCTCAGGCTGTCATTCTTTTTATACAACTTAATGTCATAGTTATTTTCCCATCAAACCATTGACTATTAAATTTCAATTTAATTCAATTGATATGACATACAGTTTGCAGTTTCTTTCCATCATATCTTCTCCCAAAGCATTGTGGTCTCATCATGTCGTTATACAGATTTTTTCCTTCCTTAAGCAATATTTCTAAGATAGAATGGCTTTTTAACATTATTTATAAGTACTCACTTTTCTAGACTGTTTGAAGATATTTTATGTTTCTAATTAAATTTCTAGAATAACACTGACAAAAGATAGTGTTTAAAGTATATAATTCATTCAAGAATTCTTTGGATGTTAGCAGGCAGGCATACAGGTCCCAAGAGTATAATATAAAGGTGATTAAAAAAACTGGGAAGGAAAAATAAATAAGCAAATGAGTCAAACTGCATGCTACTACAAATATTTATTGCAATGATTAAGATGCTTATATTCTGAATCATAAAACATAGCCATTAAACTTTATGGAAATAATCCTGCATAAAGCTCTGTATATCTTCTTACATTTTCATAATTGATGGAAAAAATATCATCTAAAATGAAAACTAACAATAAGTTCATAAATCATGTCATTGTTTCCTTTGTCATGCTTTTGGCTAATCATTCACAGAAAGCAACAGATATGTAATGCCTGGTATGTCCAGGGTAACAAATACGAAATATATCTCTTACTTTTGTACCTTTATTTTCATAGTTTTGAATTAGATGGCTCCAATGCTAGCATAAATTTTTAAAAATCTATCCATCATGATTCAGACGCTTTCTTAATTCGGGCCTGTGGGCCAGTTATCAACAACATTTTTCTTTCCTAGAACTTAAGCAGTCTGGATTTTGCCTGTCTTTCCTAGAATAGAGAGGCCTTTCTGCCAGCCAATCAGAACCTGCCAGTGGACTCAGGAAGCAGGCCTATTATTTGAATTCTTGGCTTTTCATTATCCTAGCTATAAAACAAGAAACGTCAAGACAAATAAGAACTTGGGATGGCTGTTAGATTTACTACCAAGTTGCTAAAGAAACTGTCAGGATTCACTATATTTCACCATGTTAGCAAGAAACATCAGTCACATTAACAGCCATCTTTAAAAGCAGAGTGAAGCATAACTTCACAGTTCTATCAATGAGCCCTTTAGCTGAAAAACTGTATCTGTCTGAGTTCATTAAAAAAAAAATTGTCAGAAATTAAATACAACTTGCAAATGTTTTTTGAACAGTTCCAAAAGCAAGGAATTGCTTCAGTTGCCCTTAGCTTATTTCTGGCCATTGTAAACATTTGGATAAGCATAATGTACTCTTAGGAGCTATTGCTATGTTAAGCATCCAATGGAATTTAAGCAGGGTTTTTTGTGTATTTTTATTGATATATAATATTTGCACATTTTTATGGTGTCTGTGGGTATTTTGTTACATGTATATAATATAATGTGTACTTTGATTATATCATCACACTTAATTTTATTTTATTTTCCTACTGCCTAAGTCTATTTTCTGCTGCTGTAACAGAATAAAACAGAATGGGAGATTTCTAATGAATAAAAGTTTATTGGCTAACAGTTCTGGAGGCTGGGAAGTCCAATATTAAGGTGCTGGCATCTGGTGAGGGCCTTCTTGCTGTATCATCAAATGGTATAAAGTGAAAGGGCAAAGAGAGGGCAAGAAAGGGCCAAACTTGTCTTTTCATAATGGTATTAATCTCACCCATGAGGGCAGAGCCCTATGGTCTAATCACCTCTTAATATCTTAATAATCTTAATATGATAATAATCACACCTGTTAATATTGTTACAATGGCAATTAAATTTTATCATGAGTTTTGAAGGGGACAAACATTCAAACCATAGCACCTACTCTGTTTTTTGTTTTTTGCTTTTTTTCTGTAAGATGCTAGGTTTGTGTCACCATAGTAGCTACTCTGGAGGCACAGACAATTCTTTCTTTATATTTATTAAATGATTTAAATTCTTATATTGAGAAACTCTATACAAGCATGCCATGTTTTCATTTGCAAATGTTATATGTATGTTACAAATACTAATTTACATGTTTTAAAATCTTTACCTTGGTTAATGAGGAGAGCTTTTTAACATCCTGTTTGAATTAGTGTCTTTCATAGGGAATGACTTTTGAGTTTACCTTAAAGAATACATAAGATTCCCCCAGCCATGGAAGGAATATAAAGGCACTGTTGCGTGCAAAGATAACCTAACCAAAGGCCTGGGAGAGCAAAAGTGCCTTGCATTGTCAGGAAGATCTTTTTTATAGCTAAATGTATGCAAATAGAGATAAATCAGAGATAAATCTTAAAAAGTAAGACTTTGTGTGCCATGCAATGGAATTTAAACTTAATTCGTTAGAATTTGAAGAACAGTAGATTTTTCGGTAGTAGGATGTTTCAGACAAATCACTGTTTCCTGATAGAGAGAAAAGAGAGATAAAAAATAATGGCAATAGAAAAGGCCATTTAAATGGTTATTCAAACAACAGTGGTAATGGTATTTTGGTCCAAAACATTTCTGAACTTGTTTCATCTAATTCTCTGAAAATCTCCCTCCTAACCAGCATTTTCCTTTTCTTTTAAGCTTGTTTTTATTCTGAATTTCCATGTAGCTCATTATTTTCAAATTTAAAATAATTAAGACCACAAATAGACTTTTCATCTCCATGGACTTTTTTATACCTGCCTATGCTATTTCTAAGTTTATATAATCTGGAAATACTAATATAAATCATTAAGCTTTAATTTAGGACCTATTGACAGCTGATTAAACTTTTATTTTCCTGAATGATAAAGTAATATTCTATTTATACCCAATTCCTGATGCTATACACTTGTATTTACAAGAAATATGGTTATATTATTTGAATTTTGCCAAAGTAGAGTTTATTTCTTGGACACAGTATAGTTTATCTAATTTGCAAAACAAATCCTAGGGAAAGATGAGACTCTAGCTAAAGCCTATTAAGAAGTCAAACCTCGAGAGCTGGCACATCTGTTCCTGTCTTCCCTTCAACTTCTACAGTCTTCCTTCTTTTAAAAAAACTCTGTTTTCTTTATTTTATTGATATAGAATAGATGTAAATACTTTGAGGGTCCATGTGTAATTTAGTATATTCATACAGTTTGTGAGGATTAGATCAGTGTAATTCATCACCTTAAGTCACCTTAAATACTTGTCTTTTCTTGATGCTAGAAACATTTAAATTATTCTCTTCCTGCTATTTTGAAATATACAATAGATTATTGTAGAGCATAGTCACTCTACTAATCTATCAAAAGCTAGATTTATGAGTTTATGTCTTCTATCAAACTATGTATTTGTACTCATTAGTCAACCTCTCCTCATCCCCTTCTCCCCTCCCCTTTCTGGCTTCTGGAAATCACCAATTTCCTCTCTATCTTCATGAGATCCACTTTTTTAGCTCCCACAAATAAATGAGAACATGCAATATTTGTCTTTCTGTGCTTCACTTACTTAACATAATGATCTCCAGTTTCATTCATGTTGCTGCAAATGACAGGATTTCTTTCCTTTTTAATAGCTGAATAATATTCTACTGTGTATATATACCACATTTATCATTCATCCATTGATGGACACTTGAATGATGGACACTTAGATTGATTTATTTCATATTTTGGCTATTGTAAATAGTGCTTCAATAAATGTGGGACTGTAGATATCTCTTCAATATATTGATATCCTATCTTTGGATATATACCCAGTAGTGAAATTGCTGAATCAAATGGTAGTTCAATTTTTTGTTTCTTTGAGGAAACTTTACAGTGTTTTTCATAGTGGTTGTACTAATTTACATTCCCAAAAACAGTGTACACGTGTTCCTTTTTCTCTGTCTAGCCAGCATTCATTATTCCCTATCTTTTTGATAAAAGGCATTTTAACTGTTGTGAGATGATATCTTATTTTTGATTTTGAGTTGTGTTTCTCTGATGATCAGAGATGTTGAGCAATTTTTCATACACCTGTTGGTCATTTACATGTCTTCTCTTGAAAAATGTCTATTCAGACCTTTTGCCTATTGTTTAATTGGATTGTTAGGGTTTTTTTCCCACTATTGAATTGTTTGAGCTCCTTATCTATTTTGGTTATTAATCTTTTTTCAGATAGGTGGTTTGCAAATATTTTCTTCCGTTCCATGAGTTGTCTTTTTACTGTGCTGATGTGTGTGTGTGTGTGTGAAAGTGTGAGTGTGTGTGTGTGTCATAAGATTTTTAGTTTGATGTAATCCCATCTGCCTATTTTTTGCTTTGGTTGCCTGTGCTTTTGAGGTCTTATACAAAAAAATTTGCCCAGTACAATATCCTGGAGCATTTCCATGATTTCTTCTAGTAGTTTCATAGTTTGAGGTCTTAGCTTTAAGTCTTCAATGCATATTGATTTGATTTTTGTATATGGTGAGACATAGGGATCTAGTTTCATTCTTCTGCATATGATTATCCAGTTTTCCCTGCATCATTTATTAAAGAGACTGTCCTTTCCCTATTGTATGTTTTTGGCATCTTTGTAAAAAATGAGTAGGCTGTAAATACATGAATGTATATGTGGGTTCTCCATTATGTCCCATTGGTCTACGTTTCTGTTTTTATGACTGCAAAATACATGTTGTTTTGGTTACTATAGCTTTGTAGTATATTTTTAAGTCAGGTAGTGTGGTGCTTCTAGGTTTGTCTTTTATTGCTAAGGAATGCTTTGGCTGCTTGGCATCTTTTGTGATTCCATAAAAATTTAAGATTGTTTTCCTATTTCTGTGAAAAATGTGTGGTATTTTAACAGCAATTGCACTGAATCTGCAAATTGCTTTGAATTATATTGCCAATTTAACAATATTAACTCTTCTAATCCATGAGCATGAAATATCTTTCCTTTTTTTTTTGTATCCTCTTCAACTTAGCTCATCAGTATTTTATATATTTCCTGTGTAGGTCACTTCTTTGGTTAAATTAATTCCTAATTATTTTATATACTTTGTAGCTATTGTAAATTGAATTATTTATCAGTTTTCACTGTTTCTTGGTGGAGTCTTTAGGCTTTTTAAAGTACAATATTATGTTATCTATAAACAAGGCTAACTGGACTTTTTTTCCTCATTTTGGATGCCCTTCATTTCATTTGCTTAATTGCTCTAGCCAGAATTTTTGGTATTATGTTGAATAAAGGTGATGAAAGTGGGCATACTTGTTTTGTTCTACATCTTAGAGGAAAGGCTTTCAATTGTTCCTGATTCAGTATGATGTTAGCTGTGGATTTGCCATGTTTGGCCTTTGTTAATTTGAGGTATGTTTCCTTTCTATCCAGATTGTATCTTTTTTTTTTTTTTCATAAAGGAATGTCCAATTGTACAAAATGCTTTTGCAGCATCTATTAAAATCATTATATGATTCTTTGTTCTTTTTTTTTTTTTTTTTTTTTTTCTGAGATGGAATCTCCCTTTGTCACCCAGGCTGGAGTGCAGTGGCGCAATCTCGACTCACCGCAACCTCCACCTCTCGGGTTTAAGCGATTCTCCTGCCTCAGTTCCCTGAGTTGCTGGGACGACAGGCACCTGCCACCACGCACAGCTGATTTTTGTATTTTTAGTAGAGACAGGGTTTCACCATATTGGCCAGGCTGATCTCGAACTCCTGACCTTGTGATCCACCCACCTCAGCCTCCCAAACTGCTGGGATTACAGGCGTGAGCCACCGTGCCCAGCCTGATTATTTGTTCTTGATTCTGCTTATGTGATGTATCGTGTTCTTGATTTTTATGTTTTGAACTATCCTTGCAACTCTGGAATGACTCTAACTTGATCATGGTAAAAGAGCTTTTTAATGTGTTGCGGAATTTGTTTTGCTTTGTGAAGAATGTTTGCATCTGTGTTCTTCAGTGATACTGGCCTGTAGTTTTCTTTTGTTGTTGTGCCCTTGTCTTGCTTTAGTATTAGGGTAATGATGGCTTCATAGCACATGTTTGGAAGTATCCCTCCTAAGTTACCTTGAAGCATTTGAGTAGAATTTGTATCAGTTCTTCTTTAAATATTTGGTAGAATTTATGAGTAAAGTCATTAGGTCCCAGACTTTTCTTTCATGGGAGGCTTTCTTTTTAATGGCTTTAATCTCATTGCTCACTGTTGGTTTGTTGAAGTTTTCTATTTCTTCATGATTTAATCTTGGTAGGTTGTATATGTCCAGATATTTATCCATTTCTTCTGGGTCTTCATATTTGTTGGTATAAATTCATTCATAATATTCTCTAAAAATTCTTTATATATCCAGGTCTACGTTGTTCTGTCTCCTTTTTAGTTTTTGAAATTTTTTTTGAGTCTTCTCTTTTTTTTCTTAGTTGATCTAGCAAAAGTTTTCTCAATTTTTTCTTTTGAAAAAAACATCTTTTGTTTTGTTGATTTTGGGGGGTTTGTAGTCTCAATTTCATTTATTTCTGCTCTGATCTTTATTATTTCCTTCCTTCTACTAATGTTGGATTTGACTTCTTGCCTTTCTAGGTCTTTGAGGTGCATCATCAGATTGTTTATTTGAAGTCTTTCTACTCTTTTTATACAGGCATTTATTGCTATAAGCTTGTCTCTTTGCACTGCATTTATTGTATCCCAGATATTTTAGTATGTTGTGTTTCCATTTTCATTTGTTTCAAGAAAATTTTTAATTTTCTTAATTTTGTCATTGACCCATTGTTGATTCAGGAACATATTGTTTAATTTTCAAGTGTTTGTGTAGTTTCTGAGGTTCCTCTTGTTGATTTCAAGTTTTATTCCATTGTGATCAGGAAAAGATATTTACTGTGATTTCTACTTTCCTGAATATGTTAAGACTTTTTTGTGGACTAAGATTTGGTCTATTTTGGAGAATGTTTAATGTGCTTATGAAAAGAATATGTATTCTGCAGCAGTTGGGTGCAATGTCCTCTAAATGTTAGTTAGGCCTATTTGGTCTAGTGTATGGTTTAACTCTGATGTTTCTTTGTTGATTTTCTGTCTGGATGATCTGTCCATTACTGAGAATTATGTGTTGAAGTCCCATACTATGATTGTATTGCAGTCTATCCCTGCCTTTAAGTCTATTAATGTCTGCTTTATATATTTGGTAGCACCAGTGTTTGGCACATGGATATTTATAAGTCTTACATTCTTTTGCCAAATTAATCCCTTTATCATTATCTACCGACCTACTTAGTCTGTTTTGACAGTTTCTGATTTGTAGTTTATTTTATCTGATATATGTATAGATACTCCTGCTCTTTTTTGGTTTTCAGTTGCCTGGAATATCTTTTTCCACTCCTTCACTTTAAGTCTGTGTGTGTTTTTATAGGTGAAGTGGGTTTCCTATAGGCAGCATATAATTGGGTCGTATTTATTTATTCATTGGCCACTGTGTTTCTCTTAACTGAAGAACTGAGTGCATTTACATTGTGTTATTACTGATAGGTGAGGACTTAGTACTGCCATTTTGTTGCTTGTTTTCTGGGTAATTTGTAACTCCTTTCTTCCCTGCTTTTTTGTTAAGTGCTTTTCTCTGGTAGTATGTTTTAATTTACTGCTTTTTACTTTGAGTGAATAAATATAGGTTTACATTGTAGTTACCATGAGGAAAAACATCATATAGATAGGACTATTTTAAACAGTTGACAACTTGTCTTAGAGCACAATGAAAAAAATAGAAAAAAAGAAAAAGTGGAAAAATCTCTAAACTTTAACTCCATCCCCTCTACCCCAATTTTGGCTTTATGTTGTCTCAACGTATATATTTTATATGTCATATATCTTGACAGGTTGTTGTAGCTATCATTGTTTTTGATAGTTTTGTCTTTTGGGCTTCATATTAGAGTTATGAATGAATTGCACCTGACAATTACAGTAGTAGAGTATTCTGGGTTTTTCTGTACTTAGTTTTATCAGTAAGTTTTACACCTTCAATTTTTTATTTTTGTATGCTAGTTTTCTTTTTCTTTCAGATTGAAGAAGACCCTTTAGCATTTCTTGTAAGATGAGTCTGGTGGTGGTGAATTCACCTGCCTTTTGTTTGTCTGGTAAAAACTTTCTCTCTCCTTAATATTTAAAGGATAACTTAGCTGAATACAGTATTCTTGAATGGCAGAGTTTTTTGTTTTGTTTTGTTTTGTTTTTTTCTTTCAACTCTTTGAAAATGTCATCTCCCTCCCCACTGGCCTGTATGGTTTCCACTGAGAAGTTGATTGCCAGACCAATTAGAGCTTCCTTTATATGTCATTTGCTTCTTTTCTCTTGCTGCTTTCTGGATCCTCACTTTGTTCTTGACAAAGAGTTTGATTATTATATGCCTTGAGGTAGTTTTATTTGGGTTGCATCTGTTTAGTGTTCTCTGATCTTCCTACACCTAGATGTTTATGTCTTTCTCAAGATTTGAAAAGTTTTCTGTTATTCTTTCTTTGAATAAGCTTTCTACCCCTTGCTCTTGCTCAAGTCCATCTTGAACACTGATTGTTCTTAGATTTAGTATTTTGAGGTAATTTCCTTTTTTTGTCATCTTTTTCTTTTCTTTTCTTTTCTTTTTCACAGGATGTTGCTCTGTCACCTAGACTGGAGTGCAGTGGCTCAATTATCAGTCACTGCAGCCTTGATTTCCTAGGCTCAAGTGAGTTGAGGTCATTTTCTATGTCTTACAGCAATCTTTGTTTCTTTTCATTCTTTTTTCTTTTTTCTCTATTCATCATATATTTTCAAATGGTTTATCTTCTAGCTCACTGATTCTTCCCTCTGATTGATTCATTGCACTGTTGAGAGCCTCCAGTGAATTTTTCAACTCAGCAAATGTATTTCTCAGTTTCAAGATTTCTGTTTGATTTTCGTCCCATTACTTCAATATTTTTGTTAAATTTCTTTGATTAATTACTGAATTGCTTTTTTCAAGGGAAAGTCATAGTTCCCTGCTTGCTGTTGTTTCTTGTGTATGTACATCCATGTATTTGCATTGAAGAGTTGATTATTTATTCCAGTCTTCTTTGTCTGGCTTGCTTTGGTTTTTATTGGATATGTTTCCTTAGACAGTCTTTGTAATTGATTCGATTATTTTCTTTTTGTCCCCCAGGTTGCTACCTCCTTTTCAACACTAAATGGCACCTTCTGCCCAGGTTTGACTCAATTCTAGTAAGCAATCACCACCCATCCCATATGGAAGAGACCCCAAAGGGGATATCCTGATAGTGTGGGATGACTTTCTAGGGGTTCATGCTCAGGGTACCTGTGGAACAAACCTCCTACAGCATAGTGCTGCTGAACAGCCACTCTAATTTGCCATTTCCTTTGGCTGAATTACAAAGCAGAGTTTCCAGGGCTGGGGATGGTGCTCCTGCCTCTCCCCTTTGTCTCTGACTGTCCTCAGGACATTTCTCTTTTTAGGCACCCTCAATGCTTCTCATGGTTGAGACAGGGACAGGCCTACTTCCAGGGATCCCCAGATGGTGGAGAATTTGGTTATTCAATTCAATCTTACTTTTTTCAGTTTAGAAACTGTAAGATGGGGGAAATTTTCCATGTACTTGGTTCTGGGCAGATTGGGAAGACGAGTGTCTCAGATATGAAAGACTAATTCTTTTAGTTTCTGATCAGAGTTTTTTCAGTTCTCTGTGGTCCCCGAGAACTGTCTCCTTTTCCTATTTGTGTTTTTGTATATTGCTGGTGATAATCTGGGTACTGTATATTTGATATTGGTTTTCTTTTGGGCTAGTAAAGCCAGCTTGCTTCTACACCATCATTTTGGAACTGGAAGTTTTAAAGACTTCCCTCTTTCATTATCAAAGTTCAAAAGGAAAGCAACAAGCACAGCAATATGAGGAAACAGGTCAGAGAACTGAGCTGCCTGTTTGAGGAACTTCTCCAGTGGGCAGCTGGTTTTAACTGTGATCTAAGTTAAGGAAGACCAAAGGTAGGGCTGGCAACTAGTTATGGAGGTTAATTGGAGTCAGGAAAAGTAAGTTTTAAGGCAAGTATTAGGTCAGCTTTTGAGGCCTAGGCTCTAAGGAAATAAGTGAGAGATGACTATAATCCAGTACCATAGACAGCTTCATAGACACATTCCAGGGAGGATGTTATATCTCACAACAAAGTGACAATTAAAGAGGGACAAGAAAGAAATGGGGAAAGAAAATTATGTCTTGGCTATCTATGTCCTATGCTGACAAAATGACAAGTGCAAAATTAGGTGGGTACTTGGTGAGAGGGAAATAGCAAGGAGGCCAGTAAGGCTGGAAGACAGTGAACAAAGTGAGAATAGGAGTAGTTAAATTCAGTGAGGTAACAGGAGGAAGATTATGTAAGGCATTGAAGGTCAGAGAATAGGCTTTGGATTTTACTGAGTGTAGACAAAAATGACATAATCTGACATAATTTTAAAAATTCACACTGATTGCTGGGTAGAAAAGAGACACTAGGAGTCTAGAGCACAAGTGGGGAAACCAGTTGAAGATTTTTACGGTAATTCAGGCAAGAGGCATTGTATCTTGAACCAAAGTAGTAGTAATGGAGATACTGAAAAATGGTCAAATTTAAGACACATTTTGAGGTATAACCAACAATATTTGCTGATAGAATGAATGTGAGATAAAGAAAGGAGGCAAATATGACTTTGGAGTTTTGCTTAAACAACTGCAAAGATGGAATTTTAATTAACTGTATGCAGTTATGTGCCATACAACAATGTTTTAGTCAATGATTGACCACATATACAATGGTGGTCTCATAAGATTATATTTACACATGTGTAGATGCAGAAATACTTACCATTGTGTTACAATTGCCTGCAGTACTCAGTACAGTAACATGCTGTTCAGGTTTGTAACTTAGGAGCAATACATCATACCAGATAGCCTAGATTTATAGGCTATAACATCTAGGTCTGTGTAAGTACACTTTTTGTTTGCACAATTAGGAAATCACCTAAGGACACGATTCTCAGAACATATCCCCAATGTCAAATGATGCATGACAGAAATTACACACAGACAAGATTACGGAAAGAGCTGATTCTAGTGTTTATGATAGGGGAATAAGGTGTCTGGTTTGAGACGTGTGATGTTTGAAATGTCTATTAGACATTCAAGTGGAGACATCAGGTAGATAATTGGACATACAAGAGTGAAATCTAGGCTAGAGTTATGAATCTTGAAATCTATAGCATTTAAAGCAAATTGGATTGAGATCACTTATGGAGTGAGTTTACATAGAAAAGAGTGGTATTCCAAGAATTGAGCTTTGAGAGACTCCAAAGCTTAGAGATTAGAAAAATGAGAAAGAACCCACAAAAGATGGGGAAAGAATGACTAGTGGGATAGGAGAGAGAGTGTTGTCCTAAAGTCCAAGCACAGAAAGTAGTTCAAAAGCAAGAGACTAATTAACTGTACCTAATTCTATTGGAAGGGGTCAATAAATTTGAGGACTGAAAGTAAACTGTTGAAATGAGGAACAAAGAGATCACAAATGGTCTTGACAAAAGCAGTTTTGGTTAAATGGGGAAGAAAGATTTATGAAGTGGGTTCAAGAGAGAATGAGAAGAGAGGAAGTAAAGATGAGTCTAGATAATTGTTCCTTGAGTTTTGCTACAAATAGAGTAGAATATAAACAGAAGATGATATAGGAACAGGGCAGGATTTTGTAGGTGAGAGATATTACAGTATATGTGCATGTTGATTTAAATTATCCAGTAGAGAATGAAAATTTGATGATATGGAAGGGCAGCAGTGCTGGAATAATAGATGTAGGAATGTTTTGGCAGTAGCCAGCAACGTTGTTGAGGAAGAGAGCTAATGTAATCAGTTACATCGGACTCTTCTCTGTCTCTGAATTCACCCTCATATTAATCAGAATCACTTTATTCCTAGAGTATTAAACTCAAAATTTCTGACACCATTCTAGTATTTTGTCTTTGATTTTTAATCTATTATATACACTTTCTCTCCTTGCTACAACTGTTGTTGTCCCTGTTAATATTGTTAGAAATAAATTTTAACTCATTTTAAGTACCAACATAAATCTTTCTTTTCTCCTTGAAAGATGCCCTCCACCCCAGCATCTTTTCCTTTACGATGTCACCAACATGATAAAATGTAAAGAAAAGAAAAATATGTTCTGAGCACCTTAGGTGACAGCATATTTAAAATCTATTCTTTCTGTTTTGTTGCATGTAGAATTGAATATTTTAAAAGGTATTGATTGCTCACAGAATCCCTAGGAAAGAAAATTGAGAAAGAATGCCCAAAATCATGTTGTATAGCCAATTTGTGGAAGATACCACTCTGCAACCAATCCACCTAGCACTTTTGTTGGACTATGCCCCAGGGCCACTGCTACTCCCAGCAATGCTATCTTCCCCAAGTACTTGGGGAAAGAAATTCTTAACATGATCATGACTGAGGGTTACATATCTTTCTAGTGAAGTTCACATCATCAGCAAAGGACACCAAGAAAGTAAGTGTCTAGTATTTTCAACTACTTTACTGGGAAGCAGTCCTACTTCTAAGTGGTTTAATTGACCAAGTTTCTGATTCCCATCACCACAGAGCTCCATCAGTCTAATTTTTGTAAATCTCATTGACATCTATCCTAGAAAATATAAATGATGTATATATCTTGTTGTTGTTGTTGTTGTGTTGAAGTCCTTGGTAAAATTTAGAATGTCTTACGTTTTCCATATTATCTTCCTATTAGGAAGAGAACATTTCTTTTAGGAGGGGAATACTTTCCAAACATACTCTCTCTATAATAGAATACATTTTTGATCACCTACCATGTACCAGGTAGATACTAGTGATAAAATGCCAACACACTTTTCCTATCATCAAAAATAGAGCGTTTATTGAGATATACAAGAATACACATAATGCTGTAAAACAAAGTGTGCTTAGGTGGTAGATGAAGAAGGAAAGAAATTAACATTTATTGGGTGGCTACTCTGAATCTGACATGATGTCAGGCACTTATTTCATTTATTGTCATAGCAATCTTCTATATTAAATATTGTGAGAGAGATTAAATGACATGAATTTAATCCATACAGGTAGTATGTGATGGAGTTGGGATGCAAATCTAAGCACGTCCTTTTCAGAATCATGTAGGTAGGAAAATTGTCTAGCTCTCTACTCATCAGTCCCCTATTCCATTCAGGTCTCACCTGCCGCTGAGTACCCATTCATTCAAGTCCAATATTTCAATAATATTTCTGGCCTTATGTAAGAGCTCTGTAAGAACCTCTGTCTTGGTAGTTTTAGTTTAAAGCTCATAAAAATAGTTAAGAATAGCTACCAGTAATAATAATTATCTATAACTATTCAGACTCTATGCTTCAGATTCTAGCCTCCTGCTACACATACTCAAGGGTTTAAGTACTTGAACCATCTTAATTTTCCATCTCCCATAGGTCTCTGACTATTTTGCCCTTAATCTCTCAGGCTGGTATCCTGATCCCTACAACCTGACAGTTTTAAACTGAATATTTTGTGTTATCCCTCTGTTTCCTAGCTGACCTCTCTGAACACAATCTCTTACCTTCCTATTTACCATATTAGTTAATATTACTTCTACATGGCCAACCCCAGATTCTGGCTTCTGCTAACTTATCCTGCACACTTAACATCCAAGACTTAGCAGGATAATTAACTTTAGGAAAGTCGTAACAGCTCTGGTGAATAAAGTCAGCAAATAAAATTCAAAAGTAAACATAGAACTTCTGAGACTATAGTTGATAAGTTTAGTAACACCTGAGAATAGTTAGTAACACTTGTTCCTGTTTTCTGTCCAAATTTTTAAATATTCAACAGATAAATTTTATTGAGATGTGTCCAGCGGTTATTTTAGCAAATCTGCCTCATTTGAGTTAGTCTAAATCGTTGGGTATTAAAATAGTTCAATCTGAGTAAGCATCTGAAGGTTTGCTCACAGTTCAGCAATTTTGGCAGATTAGAGAATAAAACATAAGTACCATTCTTTCAGAGATTGTGACCCACACAATTAAAACATTCTAATTTTACCAGTCTGGCCTCTTCCATATTCTGTTGGTTATATAGTGAACTTACTACTGCTCTATTTGCCCATGAACTTGAAGATATGGCTATGAAGCATCAAATGAAGATTGGCCAATTATCTACTTATTTGAATAGGAATACCAACTATATAATTCAAGGCCTCTGTTTTACTAGTTTTAGTCATTTTACTGAATCATTTGATTTAGCTGGCCACTTAGATCAAATAATTAAATAAATGCTTAAAGTATTAAGAACCTACTTGTGGACACCAAAATTTACAACCATTCCCTGTTTCAAAAAATACTTGCTGCTGCTGATGTTACTTCTACTTGTATCCTAGGTATAGTCATGGCAATCATCACATGTGCAATGTCAGCAATTGACTAAGTAGTAGAATAAATTCAATGCAATGCCAGCAACTACTAAGTAATTGGGATACATTCATTCATCCAGGTTTAATGTGATGCTTCTGTGAATGTCCCGGAAGATAAATATTTTTTGAAAAAAGAATTTTTTATTGTTTCTGAGATATGAGGAAGTGCTCAAATCTTCCTCTCCTCAAAATGTCAGAGAGTCCCTATTCCAGACTTGCACGCCTAAACTTTTGCCAATGGTGGAAGTTGGTATGATTCTCCTGTGCCACTCAGATCATAGGATTCATATCACAGAGCTTCTGGGACCCTGCCTTGTGCAAGCTCCATATAAGCCCTGGATAGTCAATAGCATTTTCCTTAGGGAAGGAGAGTGTTATGAAATTGAAAGCACATAAAGCTATTTGGTATCTCCTATTTTTAAAAAATGTACTATAATTTTAAGTAATTTAAATGCAAAATAGAATTTCTAATTTCATCACCTATGCCAAAATTCCCATGACATTTCATGACACTGTCACTCTAGCATTTGCATATTTCTTTCTGTCTCAGTGAAATTGGTGTTTGAGGATTCTTTGCATATTCCTAGCAGAGTTTACTGTCAAACACAGTAAAATTTGCATATTTTTGTCTTACAAACTCAAAATAAGTTTTGATCATATTTGAATCATGTAAGCCATTTTCTCCCTTTGAAACATTTTACTTTACAGAAAGTTTCTTGTCTTAAAAGTTACAGTAATAAATAATAAACATCACAGTAAAATTAACACCTTCATTTTCTCTATTTTTGTCATTGCAGTGTTTAATCTTTAGTTTGATTAATCTAAATTCTATCTCTCAGAAGAACATAAGCAGAATCAAGAGAAAACCTACAAAATCAGGATTATGTATATGCAGCTCCTAGTACAATGCTTATCCTTAGGAAACGTTCAACAGCTAGTAATAATAGTAGCACAACTTAAGCAGACCTCTAATTCGCTTACTCCTCAAAGACTATTGAGGAGTAGGCCCTGAGTTTGTCAGCCGGTTTGTGGGTATGATCCACCTTCTGGCACAGATACAAAGTAAACCACAGTTCTTGGGTCAAGAAGCTTAGTGTACAGTGACAGAGACAGAAGGTTTGTGCAAAGTGCTATTTGTGCAAAGTGTGTTGGGTAATAGAGAAAATGACTAACTATGGGATGTTGAAGCCAGAAAATGGTTCACAAAGCAAGGGACTTTTGGGCTTTAGAGATTCTGTGGGAGTTTTTCCAATAAATAGAATTACTTAGTAGAGAGCGCCTTTGGGGGAATTAAAGATAACTGAATTATTGCTCTTTTTCCAGCAACATCAGGCCCAAGATTTTCTGATATCCCAGGAATGGGACCCACCTCCTCGCTATCACCCCGTCTTCAGCTGAAGGCAAGAACAGCCACCCCATGACCTCCAACTCAGTGCTCTGTGGCTTCTGAAATGAATTTCATCATGTTTCCAATACCAGTTCCCTTGTATCACATTCAGAAATCCAAGCTTCCCAGCTCACCTAATTTCACAGGTATTTATCACCACCCTGCTTTCAGTGTCACCAATCTGATCACATCTCCCACATTCTTGATCACCCAAGTCCTTCCACCAAAGCTTGTTTCCAGTTGTCAGAAAATTCCTCTACTTCCTTAACCTCTTTATTGAACATTTCCTTCAGATTCTTGTTGAAATTAACCTGACTCCAGCAAACCCTGCTTTCCCTAGAGCCCTTCAAGAGGAAAATGTCTTGATTTTTTTCCTTTTTTTCCCCCCTGAGATGCAGTCTCACTCTGTTGCCCAGGTTGGAGGGCAGTGGAGCCATATCAGCTCACTGTAACCTCCGCCTCCCAGGTGAAAGCAATTGTCCTGCCTCAGCCTCCCAAGTAGCTGGGATTACAGGCGCATGTCACCACACCCGGCTAATTTTTTGTATTTTTAGTAGAGACGGGGTTTCACCTTGTTGGCCAGGCTGGTCTTGAACTCCTGATCTCGTGATCCACCCACCTCAGCCTCCCAAAGTGTGGGGATTACAGGCGTTAGCCACCACACCCAGCCTATTATTTTCCTCTTATATGCTACATACTACGTGTGCTTAGAGCTTGAGGTAGCGTCCTCTCTGCTCCCTGTTGCTACTTCCAAACTGTCACTCCTACTTCACCCTTCAAAACTCTCATGTCTTTTGAAACACATGTTCTCATACTTTGCCACTATAGATTCCCTTCTTGTTAAGCAAC
Source organism: Papio anubis (assembly GCF_008728515.1). Taxonomy (NCBI): domain Eukaryota; kingdom Metazoa; phylum Chordata; class Mammalia; order Primates; family Cercopithecidae; genus Papio; species Papio anubis. The sequence goes on from NC_044978.1 coordinate 75,317,285, forward strand.
TTAGGGACCTCTGAGTCACTGCTTTTCTCTCATTTATATATTTTCTGTCTTCATGGCTATCTACTTCAAAATCCAATTAGATGACCCAACTAACACCTTGACCTCAATCCCTTTGTTTCCTTACCTCTGATAATCTTGTCATCTATCACTCTTCCATGACCCACTCACATGTCATATCTAGACATTGTCATCTCCCTGTACCATCTCTGAATTTCTCTTTTAAACATCTCATTGTAACTGTCATCTCCTATTCTTCTAGCCTACTTACTCTAGTACTCCACTCATGCAATTCACCATTTCATTACTAGCACTAATTCATTAACCCTATAACTTTCCTTTGTTCATCTTACCCTGTGTCCTCAGATGTCACCTGTACGGCTTGTTTTTCATGTTTTCCATCACATAACTACCTTTTTTTTTTTTTTGAGAGAGAGAGAGAGAGACTGAGTCACACTCTATCACCCAGGTTGGAATGCAGAGGCATAATCATAGCTCACTGTATCCTCACCTTTCTGGGCTCAAGTATTCCTCCTCGCTCAGTCTCCTGAATAGTTTAGACTACAGGCGTTCGTCACTACACCCAGCTAACTTTCTTATTTTTGTGGAGATGGAGGTCTCACTGTGTTGCCTAGGCAGGTCTTGAACTCTTGGGCTGAAGCAATACTCCTGCCTAGGCCTCCCAAAGTGTTGGGGTTACAATCATGAGCCACTGTGCCCAGCTTTACTTTCTAACAAATGTCTAATGCCCCTTTTTCTTTCTCCCTCAATTATTCTTCCCTGGCAAAACCTGAACACTGGTCAAATCCAACTAACTGTTAATCTATTCCTACATTTAAGTGGTTGAACACTACTGGAAAATATTACATAATTATGCTTACTGGAATTAGTATGAACAACATCTTGCTAAAGACAATCCCTAATTCTATGCTTTCATCTGTCACTTCCTGCTCATTGCAAGATTTTTTTTCTATAGATATGTTATCTATTATTGTGTGTTTCAGCTTGAGTGTACTTGCATTTAACACCACCATAAGTGCATTTTTATATAGAATTCTCTCAAGACAACATTCCATAAGCCAGTGACTTGACCTCTATCTCCTTTTCAGCTCTTCAGGCAGTAACAAAAATGCAGGATTTCCTCACGACTAGCTATAGCAAGAAATTGCTACAGAACACATATTTAGTGCATCATGCATTTGCTTTCTGTTGTGTTTTGCCTTATTTCACCATGTATAGCCTTTAAGAATCTATGGCCTAGATAAGCTTTTAAATACCTAGTCATTTAACATTGTAATCCATAACCATTTTATCTTTCCCTTGTCCCCCATACAAGATTTTGGATCATATGTAATTTCCATCTTCCAACTATCAGATATTGTTCAATGACATTTAACTTCCTACACTCAGATGTTGTTAAATGTACTGACTCAGTTCTTCCAAAGCCTGTAAAGAATGCATCCTCACCAGGTACCTTTGCTTTGTCCTACAGCTCAAACTCAATAAGCTCCAAATCTTTAGTCTCTACAGACTGCATCTGCTTTAGAAAAACTGCATTGTGTCTGCCACAGCCCTCATTGAATGTTTTTTGGTTTTTATTTTTTTAGGGGGAGGAATGAGGGTCTATGAAGGAAAGATGTTTCCTTATTTGTAAAATAATAAGAATATAATACATATCATGAGGTTTTTCTGATGTTTCAATGAGTTAATGTATGTAAATGTCAGCAGAGTCCTGGCATGTAGTAAGCATCTAATAAATGTCACTTTTATAATAATTATTAATACTTAGCCCAGTCTCTCTACCCTTGGCTTCACATTACTAATATTTACCAATTAACTCAAGGAAAAAACGCTTTTTTTTTGGTTGGTTTTCTTTGCCTTCTTGTCATCTCTTCTCTTCTTATCTCTAGAGTCTTTTCTAGTCATCTATTGGCCTCTCTTCTGAGTAGGTATAATAAGAGCCTCTCCCTCTTGTTCATTCTAGTACTTCACTCTAATTATATTGTCTTCCACTTTCATTAAGGTGCTTTGGGAAATTTATCAAGTAATAATTGTAAAATAAGCACCCTAATGCTACAGTTGTTTAGAAGTAAACATTCCAATAAACATAAACATTAAAATTAATTTTAACTACAACATTTGTTCTTTATATAAGATCCATGGTATAAATTTCTTTTCAAAATTTACCAGAAGCCCTTAATGAAATGTTTATCAGTATTTCTAGATTACTAACGGTGATCAAAAATTTCAAGCCCTCTAGTGGTCAATAATATCTTGCTCATTCTCTAAGACTGACAGCATTCTTCAAATAAATTGAAAAATTAGTATGACTTACAAAAAATATTTCCACCAAGAGTGGATTAGATATTATCCATGTCCCCTTCTCAGCATACTACAGCTCAAGCCAAATTATTCATTACACCAAAAAAGTTGTTACATATCAATGTTAATTAAATTTTAATAATATATTTATTTTTATTAGGAATAAGAAAAAAATCACAAAACACAAGATAAATTATCAGTTCTTCCTGACTTGAAAGTGAGGAAAATATTTTAGAAATACAATAAATTGAGTTTTTTGGCTTCAGGACCAGAGGTGGCCACTTATTATTTATATATGTTACTTAGAGGAGGTAATAGATATTTCTAAGCATAGTTTCTATCAGCTTTTTTAAAACTCTAGACTATAATATTTACCTGAAAGAAATTATAGGAAGCAAACAAGATTAAAATACAGATTTTGACTAATTGACTACATGGAGCAGAATAGGTGCTCATCAAATCCATAAAATAATCATGGTGTCATCACTGTTGAGTAATAAAGGAAAACTAAGATATTTCTCTAACGTCTTACAAAATTCATATTCTTACTGGAATTACCTGATTAAATCTAAAATCAAGTGCATTTTTGTGCATTTAAAGAACAATTATTCCAAGTTGTATATGACTTAATAAGATAGTTACCTTTTTGCAAAACTCTATGATTTAAGTTTTTAATTTAAGTCACAGTTTGCTATTTTTTAAACTGCAGAAACACGTCTTTTTCTTCCATTTCAGGAACTAAAAACAAAATTAATTTTATTCAAAAAAAATGGCTAACTATAAATAACTGCAGTGATTCTGTGTAGTTAATGTAAGGCTATTACAAATATTTAAAATTAAAAAGAAAAAACAGAGACATAAAAATAGTAATGCATGGAAATGACATCTGACTTTTTAATCTCTAAAAAAGTAAATGAGTTTTTGATGAAATTATGTGATAATTATGTTTTATTTGTAAAATATCCTTGCTGCATTGTGTGATTGAGTATACATATAATACTTAAAAATAAAAAGACATATTATTATTCTCTCTTTTTTTCAGTTAAAGAAAATGTATAGACTTTTTCACTCATATAGACGAAGTAACAATTTATCATATTTTACTATAAAGTCACCAAGTGAAGCTTTAATGAATTTTATATGTAGGGACATATGTCTATTTCCTTGACCTAATTTCTCTGCCAAATTTAGATCTAGAAATATGTAAATATAGTGTAGCGTTTTGTTTCTTCAAGCCACATAGATTCTTAGTTGGAAAGCACCCCTGTACCAAAAGACAGATAAAAGAAAACAACAAAAAAATTAACATGTATATTTCATGTATACATAACAGACACCCAGGGAATGAGTAATTCTCAAAGGAGTGGCTTTGAATCCCAGCTTACATAGCATCTTCAACAAAGAACAGTAAATTTTTTAGAGAAATAAGACAAAGGAAAAAGACTTTGAATCTCAATGGGTAGCAACTTGGGGAAAGGCAAATAAATGATGGATAAAGGCTAGTCAGTAAAGCTTATTAATGTAGATTCCTTGGGTATTTCAGATGATAAGGGTCCAAACCTTTTGTCTTTATAAATCGATATACCGCTTTTAGGCAAATAAAAACTACAAATAAAAAAAGGGAGGGCAGGAAGCTTTCCTGCATTTGCTTCTTCATAATTGTCTTCAGCAAAATGTGAACAATCCACATTTTGGGACTGCATATTCTGGTCTCCTACAGTAATTCTATAGGGTTCAATATATACTAAAAAGGAAGTAAGCATACCAGATAAAATAAAGAATGCCCAGTTAAATTTGAATTTCAGACAAACAGTGAATAATTATTTAACATCAATATGTCCCATGCAATAATTTTATGTATACTGTGTCTCAAATATTACATGGGCATATACTAAATAATTTATTGTTTATCTGAAGTTCAGATTTAACTAGGTGTCCTGTATTTTTATTTGCTAAATTTGGTAACTTCAAAAGAAAGATTAAAATTATTTTTGGGAAAACACACAAAACAAATATTTCAACAATCATATCTTATATTTTAACTGAAAAATAAATGGATCTCCAGTCCCCTAGAAATGCAAAGTCAACCTACAAAGAATTTTAAACACATGGAGAAAAAAAAAAAACACTAGCTCTTGCTCGAAATCTAGATCATTTTTATCATTTCTACTTGTTATATTTCTCATTCTAATACAAACATAAATAATCAACTCAACTCTTAGGAAATTTATGTGGTTAGTGAGCAGTCTGAAATATAAAAATTAGAACTGGGTGCGATGGCTCAAGCATGTAATCCCAGCACTTTGGGAGGGCAAGGTGGGAGAATTGCTTGAGGCCAAGGGTTCGAGACCAGCCTGGACAACATGGTGAAATCTCTCTCTACAAAAAAGTGCAAAAATTAGCCAAGTGTGGTGGTATGTGGCTATAGCCCCAGCAGTTTGGGAGGCTGAAGCGAGAGGACCACTTGAGTCCAGGAGGTCAAGTCTATAGTGAGCCATGATTATGTCACTGTACTCCAGTCTGGGCAACGGTGAGTCTCTGTCTCAAAAAAAAAAAAAAAAAAAAAAAAAGAAGAGAAAAAAGAAAAGAGGTTTTGGGAAGAACTATCACGTCTACCACATTCTATCTAATTGACAACTTATTTTTTTAAAACATACCCTTACCTTCTGAATCACAGCTAATTGAGCCAGGAATGGGTAGCACATTCAATCAAAATCTCTTTTCTGGCGATTTGCAATTTATTCATTTTATTCATATTCATTTTCTTTGGGTGACTGGATCTGAAACATGCAAACCCATGACCATTTGATGGGGCCTCCACTTGACCATATGCTGCCTTTTGAAAACTAGAAGAGATATCCTTTCTAGGACAACTCAGTCCTCGGGGTTCACTACATGGCTAGCAGAACTAGAAATGTATTTTAACTCCCTCAGCTGAATATCCTTGTGTAGTGAGCAACCCCTATACCCTTATGGGGTATCCTTGCCCTTTTATGCCATGTAAAATAAACAGTAGAGCATAGAAAGAAGTACAAATGAGAGATGGAGTCAGAATACTGCTAGCTTTTTGATATTTTTACGTTTCTAAATTCTAAATCTCTTTGAGACAAGGATTATTCCTGTCATTGCATTCTGTAAAATATACTTGAATCGTTATAATAAATTCTTCCTCTTCTTTCTGCCACTTGAAATCAAAGAATTGCAATTAGTTACATAAATACCAGCTTTAAAGTAATGTTTAGGAATCACTGGCAGATTCTGATAAGATTCTGGCAATAACCTATATTGAATTGATGTTTGAATACATCATAGTGCCTTCCTTTTACTTCTAGATTGATCTCTTGAAATCCTTTTAGATTCTGGGTCTCTTAAGGTTTCAGATTGATAAATCCTTCTTGAATAAGGTTTCAGATTGATAAATCCTTCTTGAATATAGTGAACAAAAAGGATTGTCTTCAAATGCATCCAGAATGAGTTTAATTTTCATTCACTTCCTATGTATAATGGCTTCCTCAGGCTGGACAATAAGCCATATTGTCATAAAATGCCTTTTTTTCCCCTTTGGAACAATTCGTAAACATAAAATTGGAGAGGTGGTACAAAAAGAAGGAATCAGAAACTTATATACAAACACATATTAATGACATAAAAAAACAAAGATGGAAACAGAGAGATAAACAAGAACCAAAGTGGAACCACTGAATATGTTATTACAATAAAACCTCTCTGAGCAGTAGCTTATAGCTTATCAAAATTTTTTGTTTTGTTCTGTTTTATTTTACTATCATGGTTGTGGGGGAAAGTCTTGTTTTCTTACACACTGTGACATCTTGGGCATTCACAGAACCATTTTCATATATTAGTTTCCTTCTAGCTAGAGGAATAGGGAGTCGGCACTTACTTTCTTTATTATTGTGTATGAGAGGTAAACTCACTTGAGCATGTAGTTCATTATAAACATCTTTTGTAATCATGTGTTTACAAGCATCAGTTTCACATAATACTTTCCAGAGGATGTTCCTGCCATTGTTTGCTGCATAGTAAGATATTTTCCTTCTTATAGTTACAATCACAGTTTGGATCTAAATAAATACTTCGCTGACATAGAAATTACCATTTCATGAATCTGAGATAAGAAATTTAGAGCAGATAAAAGTATCAATATTTTCTTGCTTTATACTTAATTTTATTCTAGATCAACAAAAATCCCTAAAGAGTAAACTTCCTAACTTCATTTTATTAATTTTCAATTATTTTAATATATAGTCACATATAAAACACATATTTTTATTTTCATTTAGTGATTCTCTAAAATATGCATCTTGGTAGCATCTTACATATTACATTCTCAGAATGAGCTTTGGGAATCCAAGAGACCTGGATCAAATGACAGAGCTCTCTGCCTTCTAGTAAGTGTGACATAATGGAAGCAAATATACCACTAATTGAATCTTGTTTGCTAAAACCTACAATAGATATAATAAGCTTTAGTTTTCTGAGTTGTTGAAGAGGTTAAAAGCGATATATAAAATGTTGTTGGAAAAAAACAGGTTCTTGTCACACCACCAGGAGAATTTTGGCACGTGGATGCATTGGAGGGTGAGTAGGGCAGGATTTATCGGGTGAAAAGGGCAGGATTTATCGGGTGAAAAGAGAAAAGGAAAAATAACACTCAGCGAAGTGAGAGTCCTGCTAGCAGGTTTCCCGCCTCACAGATTGAATCCCAGGTCACCACACAGGAACAGGAGAGGCCAGGCTCCTCCCCCTTGCAAATGGCGGGAACTTCCCAAGGCTCCACCCGGTCATCCCAGTGCGGAGGTGGGCATTATTCAGAAACAATCAGTCGGGAAGGCCCAGCTTCATCCACGACCAGCAGTCCGGCTTTTCAGCCTTCAGGCTGCTCTAGGCTTGAAGGTGGGGTTTCTCCGGGGACCCTTGGCTGTCTCCTGTATCTATCAGTAACATGGCTAATGATGTGTTTGGCACAGTATATGCTAAATAAGTAATAGTTATTATGGAAGGAATGCATACGTTGGGAAATTTATTTTAGGACCTAACTTCTTAAGTTGTTCTCATTTTTAATATAGAAGATGACTAATGGGAATCCTAGAAGACTGAAGCAGTGAGCTGGTAGGTAGGAAGGGGTGGCTCAATAGGTAAAACAGTCGGGAGACATGGCAGCCACTGAGTACCAAGATAATAAAAGTTCCCTTCATGATGATGGCATATTAGAGAGAAGGAATAAATCCTAATATACAGATGAAAGAGATATTTTTTAATACAGAATTTGTAGGTATTAAATCTATAGATACTTGTTGGAAATGAAGAATACAAGGGAAGAGCAGTCCAGCATTACTACTCCAAGGATTGAATTTGAATAAATAGGAAAATTGTACCGCAAACAGATACTGAAACTTTAGAAAGGATACACATTGGCAACAAACAGGAAGCGGGAAATAAGAATGAGCTACTCAGAACTACTGAGGCTAATTATCATGATGTGTGACTTATCTATATGGAGATAATGGCTAAGGGCTTTGGCAGTGTTATACATGCCAAAGCTGTGGGAAAGACCCAAGTTTAAGAAAAAAGGAAAGGAAGAAGAACAAGGTAACAAAATGAAAATGAAGGAACAATTCATAGCAGTAGAAAAACCAGGAGAACTGGATTTGAGAAAGTCCAAGGAAGACAGTTTCAAGAAAAGATGGTGTGATACACATGTGTTTGGTCTTTATCACCAGTTTCTGGCATTCAGCTTCTAAAACCCTTGGAATCTCAGGAGTTGTGTCTTTTGTATGCTAATGAGATGACTGGTGGCTGTGGTTCCCTAGATAGGATGGGTTCTGGTCACTAGAAAAACTAAAGCATGAATAGACTCCAGGGAGGGGAGAAGGAGCTAAAGATTGAGTTAATCAATAATGGCCTGATTTAATAAATCGTTCCTCCGTAATTGAAAACCTCTATAAAAAACTCTAAATGATGAGTTTTGGGGAACAGCCAGGTTGATTAACACTTAAATTTGGTCCACATGCTGGGAGGTAGCAGGCCCCCAGTTCCATGGAACAGAAGCTCTTGCATTGGGAACCCTTCTGGGCCTCTTCACCTGGCTGTTCATTGCATTCTTTGATAAAGACACGCTCCGTGATGATGGCATATAAGTGGGAAGGAATAAATCCCAATAGGAGTTGAAAGAGATACTTTTAGTACAGAATTATAGGATTTGGAAATTGCTAGAAATGAGACACAAGGAAACAACAGTCACACATCATTACTCCAAGGATTGAAAACTCCCATCTCCGATAATAAAATGGCAAACTGTTTTCCTGAGTTTCGTGAGTGGTTCTAACAAATTATCAAACCTGTGGAGGGGAATATGGGAACCCCTCCCCATAATTTATAGCCAGCTAGTTATAAATACATGTGCCAACCTGGGACTTGGGACAGAAGTCTGAAGTGGGGACAGTTTTGTGGAACTGAGCCTTTAACCTGCAGAGTCTGTGCTAACATTTGGTGATTTCATGTTGGAAATGAATTGAGTCAAAACAGTTCAGAGGTGGTAACTGGCTATGCAGATTTCTGCAGATTCACATGAGGTTGAGGCTTAACTCAATTGGCTGGATTTGGTCATTGGGAGTCCTTGGTCATAAGCAGGATCTGCAGAGTAGTAGAGGGATGGAAGCCAGACCGCACAGACTTAAACAGAGGGTGGTGATAGCTATTGACAGAACCCACATGAATGTTAATCCTTCCTTTACATTTCTGAGAATATTCACATTCTGACCTTGCCAGCCTGTTGGAAGAGCCTAGATTAAAGATCAGGAAGCAGATCTTGGAAATGGGATAAGGATTTGAGATGGGGCTTGGGGGTGGAGCCAGGAGAATGGCATTAAGAAAATGAGTTTTATTAGCTGGGTGTGGTGATGTATGCCTGTAGTCCCAGCTACTCAGGAGTACTGAGGCAGGAGAATTGCTTGAACCCAGGAGGCAGAGGTTGCAGTGAGCCAAGATTGTGCCACTGCACTCCAGCCTGGGTGACAGAGTAAGACTCTGTATTTAAAAAAAAGAAAAAGAAAAAGAAAAAGAAAAAAGAAAATAAGTTTGTCTCTAGTTGCTGGGATATGTAGTGAGGATTTAGGAGTTTATCGTTCCTTTCCCCCCCTTACAACTTAGTCCATATTTGCAGACCCTTACTTGGATTATCCTAATACAAAATAGAATACTAAGTTGGGGCATGGAGGTACCAGAATCAGGGAGAAGTAACAACGGAAGGTGATCCCTAAAAGCAAGAGAGGAAAGATGGGCTTAGCCAAACTTCTATAGCAGGACGTATTATAGTAACTACAGAAGTAGTGTGTTTAGAAAACAAGTCACCAATCTCTCTGGAAAAGCAGTACTGACTGACTGATATTATTTGACACTTAGGGACTAGGGTTGCTAATTAGCAAAGAAGGAAATTCAGCTGATTTTCCTCAGAAGACAAATTACTTCTATAGTCCATTTGCTCACTTCACACTGCTCTTCCCCTTAAAAATCAGCCAAACTTAAGTAGCTAAATATTTTCAGCATTGCCCATCTGAAAAGTATAGTATATCTATGAATATCTAGCTGTGGCATAGGAAATGAATAAAAATATGGAAGGTAATATACAGTGATTAAAAATACAAGCTTTGGGCTCAGCCTACGTGGGTTTGCTTCCTTACTCAATCATTTCCTTTGAACACACATGACTGTGCCCATTTTCTCATCTATAAAACGAGGGTAATAGACAACTATCTCAGAAAGTTCTGAGTCATATAGCAAACAGTCAACAAATGTTACCCGTTACTATTATCTTAGATATTCTTGATTATTAAACTTGAATTGACCCATGTTTTCAGTGAGAAATAAACATTTAGTACCCAAGTTTTCTCATTCATAAAATGAAAAATATTGTATATCTTACAAGATTACTGTGAAATTAGGCCATGCAAAGAAGTTATTCCTGGTCTCTATCCTATTTCCCCATCACCAAATCTCAATCACAGAGCTTACAAATTCCCACTTCTGATTCTGGAATCTACATTCTAATACACAAATATATGTAAATTCAAAAGTTAAATTTCTTTGTAGCACTCTTTGCTTTTATTGTACAAGTAAAATATATTCAATGAAGAAAAATTTTAAAATTCTGGGCCCAGTGCAGTAGTTCAGTCCTGCAATCCCAGCACTTTGAGAGGCTGAGGTAAGAGGATTGCTTGAGTCCAGGAGTTTGAGACCAGCCTAGGCAACACAGGGAGAAAAATACAGAAAACACAAAGCATAGCCAGGTCTGTTGCATTGCACACTTGTGGTCCCAGCTACTCAGGAGACTGAGGTAGGTAGATTGCTTGAGTACAGGTGATCGAGGCTGCAGTGAGCCATGATTGTACCACTCTGCATTCAGACCTGGGCAACAAAGACAGACTCTGTCTCAAAAAAAAAAATTCTAAAAAAAATTATTCATATTTCTACCTCCATAGGAAGTAATCATAATTAAAATTAGTTAGTTTTACTTAGAGAACTTAATATCTATCCATCATCTATCCATGTAAACAACCAAACACAAAACTGAGGTTAAAATATGTAAACTTTTTTTTTTTTTTTTTTTTTTTTTGAGACGGGGTCTCGCTCTGTCACCCAGGCTGGAGTGCAGTGGCCGGATCTCAGCTCACTGCAAGCTCCGCCTCCCGGGTTCACGCCATTCTCCTGCCTCAGCCTCCCAAGTAGCTGGGACTACAGGCGCCCGCCACCTCGCCCGGCTAGTTTTTTGTATTTTTTAGTAGAGACGGGGTTTCACCGGGTTCACCAGGATGGCCTCGATCTCCTGACCTTGTGATCCGCCCGTCTCGGCCTCCCAAATATATTAATAAAATTAAAGTAAACTTTTGAATAACTTTAATTTTATTAATATATTGTGACACTTTTCTCTCACAATACTTCCCTACAGCATAATGCGATGCAATAATAGCTCTATATATTTTATTGTATGGCTATCCCAGTGTTTGTGAACTTCCTGTGTTTACATTAACTCCTCAAAATATCTTTAAACAATCTGTTAATAAAGCGCTATGAACAGAATACCATCTTGACAGAATCCTAGTGCTTCAGAAGGAAACTAGAGGTGAGATATTTATAGCATTTAAAGTCTGGCCTCCAGTGGTTTAATGAAGTCTTTCTTGAAGGGGAATTGATTGAGAATTGGGCAAAGTTCATGATCTACTAGTTTAAAATTGGTGAAAACTGTGAACTCTTGATAACTAAACTGATAAGCAAGATACTCCCAGGTGGCAAGTTCCTCTCTAATCACTTGATGTGATGGAATTGTCTGAAACAAACAGTAATTCTTTGATTTGTAGTTTTATATTTCCTGAGCAGAATTTAAAAACAAAAAAAAACCCCAGTCATGCCAACATAAGTGCTCTACAGTTTTATCTGATTTGTATTAACACAGAAGTTATCAGTTGTCAATTTTTTTAAAAAAAAATTTACTATTAATTTTTCAAATATATTTTAAATATTCATTGATCTGTATTTTTACTACCACCACCTAAAGTCTAGCTATCACTTTTTCTTACCTTGTCTTTTGAAGTCACTGTTGATAGGGAAAATTCATTTTCCACCAGACAGTGATAATGAACGCTATAATACAGACATGTCACACCCATTCTTAAATCCTTTCAGTGTTTGCACAGTTCTTCATATAATTTTAAGTGCCCTATGAGATCCTATTCTGCCAATTCTATAGAATCATTTTACTTACTACACTCTTACCACATTAGACCCACTTGGGTTCCGTGAATTTGTCCTTCTTCATCTGCTAGAATGCTTTTCCCTGTACTTTCTCTTTCATTTAGTTATTATTAATAATATTATTATTAACTATTAACTATTATTAACTAAATAATAGGGTCCTTTGGATCTCATTTTGCTCATACATTCTCAGAAAAACCTTCTGTGCCTATTCCACCAAGACAAATAGTATACATTCTCATAGTTCCCCATATTCTTCCTTTATATTACTTAATTTTTTAATAAGTAATTGGTTTAATGCCTATTTGTCCCACTCAAAAATAAACACTATAAAAGTGGAGACACTATTTTTTCCACATTATATTCTCAGAGCACCTGGCCTAACACCCCCCCCCCCCAATTTATAGAATAAACGTTGCAAAATTAATTACACCAGTCTTCATATTTAAGCTGTAGGAGTCTTTCATTTTGTTTTCTATTACTATGCTGTTTGACAACCCACCATAATTACCTCCACCTTCAAAAACACCTTTTCACTCTTAAGTTGACAGCACTCTTTCCTTGTTAAACAAACCAAGCAGTTGTGAAAAAGAGGTGTTGTTCACATACAAGTTACTAATTGAGGCTCTTTTTTTTTTTTTTTTTTAACCACTGATAAATGAAATAGAAAAGCATTAAAAATGGGAGAGTTTAAAGATAAAGATGCATCACCTTTTTCAATGGTATTGTCATAACTTTCAGAACCTTTAAAAATCTGTTTTCCTCATTGAATGGAAATCATGTGTGGGGGCAGTGGGGGAAGAAGGCGGGGAAAATAGGAACGAGAATGTAGTGTTTCTTAAAAAAAATTTATTTAACTATAAAGAGAGTTGTTCTGGCTGGAGTTGGGCCATTCTACAATATAGCTAACTCTCAATTACCACACTAATGGACACAGGTACAATAGACAAAAATAAAATATGGCCTTAATGCAAATCACATGTTGTCGTTTAATCATAATTTTATTCTTAAGGTTTAAGTTATAATAAATATTTATATAGCACTCTTGATTTTAAAAATTTGTTTCTGTACTTTATTTTAGATAGGGGAGGCTAAATTACAGAAACAAATAGAATCCTCAACATTTGGTTCCTTAAAGAACAGGAAGTTTATTTCTTTGGTCAGAGCAAGGGTTCCATATTAGCAGCAGCTCTGTTGTATGAAGTCTTTCAGGGACCCAGGATGACACTGGTTCTGCAGTCTTCAATATGATACTTAAAAGATTGCCCTAGGAATTGCCATCCCAGTTATTCAGAGACTGAAGAACATTAGAGAACATGCATGGCAGGTTTTCATGAGCCAGGTCTGGAAGCGGCATATATCACTTCTGCTCCATTTCTTTGCCAAAAAGTTAATCTCAAAACAGGGAAATCTGGCATTCTAGCTATGTATTCAGCCCAAACCTTACTTGTGTAGCAGGATGGCACAGACCTTAGTGGTTAGGTTTAGCCTCATGCGTTAAGTCATTAGAAAAACAGATTTTTAAATCTTCTTTCTGCTTTTTGAAGGAATGAATCAACAAGTCTAAGCCAACTCTAGGAAACAAAAAAGCAGAGGAATAAGAACAGGGCCCTTGACGATGTAGGAAATGAATAAATAGCACCTGAATAATAATAAATTAGCACCAGTCGAGGTGGCTCACGTCTGTCACCCCAACACTTTGGGAGGCTCGGGACCGGTGGATCACCTGATGTCAGGAGTTCGAGACCAACCTGGCCAACGTGGTGAAACTCCATCTCTACTAAAAATACAAAAAGTAGCCGAGCATAGTGGTGGGCGCCTGTAATCCCAGCTACTTGGGAGGCTGAGGCAGGAGAATCACTTGAACCTGGGATGTGGAGGTTGTAGTGAACCAAGATCGTGCCATTTCACTCCAGGAGAGAGGGAGACTCTATCTTAATAATAATATAATAATAATAATAATAATAAATTGGCTGGACCGCTCATTATGTAAATGAGACGGAGTACTATAATTCTGTAGGTTTGGTGATAATAGATTACAAATATATTCTAAAGTCTATTTTGAGTATAGTTTGTATCAACTACCTGATATATAGCATATAGTGAATCCTTGGTATTGGCCCCTACATGATGAAGAAAGAATTTTTGACTTTTGACCAAAGTAATTTAAAGGCTAAGCCATTGGCTTTTAGAAAAAGTTAAGTTTTAAAAATCAAGAATGCTGAGAGAAATGCTGCCCTCCTCTAAAGCTACATGAATCAAGAGAATAGTATTGTTAAAGGAAGTGACAAAGTGATAAATTGAACATAATAAAGAGTAATTAAGCAATCCAATGTAAATGAATATATGATTTTTTTTTTTTAAGGTCTTTCAGGCCAGGCACAGTGGCTCATGCCTGTAACCTGTGCACTTTGGGAGGCCAAAGATTGCCTGAGCTCAGGAGTTTGAGACCAGCCTGGGCAACAGGGTGAAAACCTGTCTCTACCGAAAATACAAAAAGTTGGACATGGTGGTACATGCCTATAGTTCCAGCTCCTCGGGAGGCTGAGGCACAAGAACTGCTTGACCCCGGGAGGTGGAGGTTGCAGTGAGCTGAGATCGCACCACTGCACGCCACTGCCTAGGAAGCAGAGTGAGACTCTGTCTCTGGGAAAAAAAAAAGAAAAGAAAAGATCTTTCAAACAAGTGGGAAAAGATAAAGATGGACAGATGGACTATTCAGTTAATGCACTGGCAAAACTAGCTATCCATTTGAGGGGAAAAGAAAATGAAAGTAGATACCTGCCTGCCTCACACCATTCCAAAATTTTCGGACAGGTTAAAATACTAATCATAGTAAGTATAACAATATTGGAGGATCATGTAAGGTTTTTTAAACCATGATAGATTTTGGTCTTTATTTCAAGATCACTAGAGACATAACTGAAACATTTTAGCAAAGGAATGATGGGATCAAATTTATTTTCAAAAGATGTTTCTCTCAGTTGTGTGTAGGAGAGGGAAGAAAGCACAACTATTAATGCAGTTAGGAGGTTGTTTCCGCAAACTGGTTGAGAGAAGACAATAGTTTGATCTAGAATGCTGGTAATGAGAAATGGCCGGATAATTCTAGAAATGTTTAGGAGTTAGGGTATGTGTGGGTACAAAGAATGAATATGAAACTAAGCAGGGAGCAGACTTTGAAATGCCTGGTAGGGTGTACTAAAGACTTTTTGAACTTTTTCCTAAAGATATATGGGGAGCTAATAATGATATCTATACTGAGAAGAGACATGATAGATTTCTTTAGTATGAATTCCTCTGAATCCAAGTGAGAAATGATGGTGGCCTAAACTAAGGCATTTACAGTAGGAATGTTATGATGTATATAGACTTGTGATTGCTTGTGGGATGACCCTGAAATTTCACTGAGATATAGAGGAGGTGCAGATGTAGAAGGAAGACATGTTGATTTTAGACATGTTGAGTCAGAGGTGCAATGTCCAAGAGGAAGTTTCCTGTAGGGAGTGGGCAATACGAGTCTGAAGTTCAGAAAAAGATCTTTGCTACAGACAGATTGCAGGGTCATTAGCACTTTAGTATCCAGCTGATTCTGTTGGTGCTTCCCCTCTCCATTCTCTGGAATCCCAGTTCTGTGCCCATGCCCTAATTCTGTGACTTCTGCAGTCTTTTCCTGTAGTAGCTGTAATCTACCTGTGACTGTTTTCCTCAGTGGCATACTCTGGAGCCACTGGAGCTGTTCAGCCTGCCAGAAAGGATGGCCAGACCCTGACCCCAAGGGAGTTTATGTCTGTTTGTTTCCCTCTTCCATTGCTAGTGATCAATGAATGACTGGTGAAGGAATAGGAAAGCCCTTGCTTTCAGGGTAACAAAACTGGGTACAACATATACTCCAGAGCTCCCTGAAGATAAGGCTGATGCTGGGACTTTGCTTGAAGGGACATGCTGCTTTTTGTTTTTGCATTGTCTTTGTCCCATGTTCTCCACTTCTCTACTGACAAAGAGTCTCTCCTTGACCAACTTTTAGTTAGGCTTCTCGCAATCCTCTTTCCTACCCTCGACGTTTGAATTTCCATGTCAAATGTTTGCATCAGCCCAATTTTATTAAGAATTCTGCCAAGTTTGTTTATCCAGACTCTTCCAGCCTGCCTCCAGTAAGAATCTTGTTAGGTAGGTTTAGCCAGACTATCCCCTTACCTCAGTAGTTTCCTTTTAGTAATTTTCCATTCATCTACCTTCCTCCACCCCCACTCCTTAGATATAAATTCCCACTTTTTCCTTTTTTTTTTCTTTTTTTCTGCATTTGAAGTTGAGCCCTATCTCTCTCCCCTACCGCAAAACCCCCTTGTAGTGGTCACTGTACCTACTGTGATAGTTTGAATAAAATCTGTCTTACTATACTTCAGAAAGTGTCACTGAATGAGATTTTTTTTCTTTAACATTATCCTTGTCCCTGGAAACACTACCTCAATAAATTCCTTTTTCATACATTCTTGTCTTAGGGTCTACATCTGGAGAGTCAAATTTAAGACATATGATAATTAACACAGTGATAGTTATGAAGGCAGCCTAGGAAAGCTGTGTAAAATGAGAAAAAAAGGCAACCTAAGATGGAATCCTAGGTTGGAAGCACTACCACTTACCACAGAGGCAGAGAAAAAGGAGACCAGGAATGATACTGAAGAAAAGAGGCAGAAATGTTGTGGAATGGGTGAGGTGTTGTGAATAGAAAGTGTGGTATCAGACATGAAAACCAACACAGAGAATTTCAGGTCAAGACTATGAAATTATAGAGAGAAGTCAAGTTACTTCAGGATTAGAAAAAATCTACTAAATATTGCAACAAAGGGGCCTCGTTATACCCTATTAAAGATTGGGCATTTTTAATATTTGGAAAGACAGGACTGTTAATACCATAATATTCATTTTTTTAAAAAAAGGTATTTTTGAGCACCTGTTGTGGCAGAAACTCTGTGCTAGTGATGCAGTAGGGGGACTGAATGATAGTCCCTGCCAGGAAGGGTCTGACAGTCTAATTACAGTCCAGTGTAATAAGGGTTTGCAACAGTTGAAAGTCAGTGAAAATCATTACAGGTACACAGAAGAGTCAAAATCTGTTAATTTATTTTCTTTATTAATGACTCTATAACCTTTTATATAATTATTGTGAATTCTACATCTTATTTAATGTACCTTCCTACGGCAATTATTTTAGCAGAGTGTCAGGGATACATGTATGTTCATGGAGGATCAAGCATGCTGACCAATGTACTTGGAAGTAATGCAAAAGAGACATTTCTTCATTGTATGGATATCACTTATTTTCTTATTTATTTGCACATTTATTTTTATTCTTAGGAAGAAAATTCTTTCAGCACATGATGAAACAAAGAAAATCTCTTCTGTTGTTAGCTTTGCATTTATGAATAATTTATTTCTTACCCGCAAATTCATCTTGCACTAATGGATCGTCTGGTAAACGGATTATCTGATCATCAGTAGACTATCTGTCTGGCTCTATATGGTTTAGTTATCATAGTTTGGAAAGGCAGCAACTTGCTGTTGCTTTTTTCCCCTAGCCTCCAAATCTGCAGTGAAGAGTGGCTTCAACACAGCACCTGCTAAAATTTTCACAGGAATCTGCTTTTTACTGATGGACTCTGTACTTTGGGGAGCTATAGAGATAACATTATCTCTTTGTTGTTTGTTATCTTATAACTTTGTAGCAAGGGAAATCAATGAATTATCTGTTAATATCTGCCTCTGTTAACGTAAGCATTAAAAACTTGTACTTTCTCAGTGAAACTACTGAAGTATTGGATTTTTTAAAATTCCGAGTTGCCAAAGAGGAAAGAGGGAGAATACTCAGTCATTTTATATCCGCAATCCTCTACCCTGCTTCTTGCTTGTAAATCCCCACCTGGCCTTTTAAGAGTTGGAATAGAGGGTGCGCCCAAGATGGCCGAATAGGAACAGCTCCAGCCTCCAGCTCCCAGCCTGAGTGACACAGAGGCAGGTGATTTCTGCATTTCCAACTGAGGAACGCAGCTTATCGCCAGCAACAGAACAAAGCTGAGCGGAGAATGACTTTGATGAGTTGAGAGAAGAAGGCTTCAGTTGATCAAACTTCTCAGAGCCAAAGGAGGAACTACATAACCAGCGCAAAGAAACTAAAAACCTTGAAAAAAGAATGGATGAATGGATAACTAGAATAATCAATGCAGAGAAGACCTTAAAAGAACTGATAGAGATGAAAACCATAACATGAGAACTACGTGACAAATGCATAAGCTTCAGTAACCAACTCGATCAACTGGAAGAAAGAGTATCAGTGATTGAAGAGCAAATGAACGAAATGAAGTGAGAAGAGAGGTATAGAGAAAAAAAAGTAAAAAGAAATGAACAAAGCCTCCAAGAAATATGGGATTATGAGAAAAGACCAAATCTACATCTGATTGATGTGCCTGAAAGTGACGGGCAAAATGGAACCAAGTTGGAAAACACTCTGCAGGATATCATCCAGGAGAACTTCCCCAACCTAGTAAGGTAGGCCAACATTCAAATTCAGGAAATACAGAGAAAGCCACAAAGATACTCCTCGAGAAGAGCAACTCCAAGACACATAATTGTCAGATTCACCAAAGTTGAAATGAAAGAAAAAATGTTAAGGGGAGCCAGAGAGAAAAGTTGGGTTACCCACAAAGAGAAGCCCATCAGACTAACAGCAGATCTCTCGGCAGAAACTCTACAAGCCAGAAGAGAGTGGGGGCCAATATTCAACATTCTTAAAGAAAAGAATTTTCAACCCAGAATTTCATATCCAGCCAAACCAAGCTTCATAAGTGAAGGAGAAATAAAATCCTTTACAGATAAGCAAATGCTTAGAGATTTTGTCACCACCAGGCTTCCCCTACAAGAGATCCTGAAGGAAGCACTAAACATGGAAAGGAACAACAGGTACCAGCCATTGCAAAAACATGTCAAAATGTAAAGTCCATTGATGCTAGGAAGAAACTGCATCAACTAGCAAGCAACATAAACAGCTAATATCATAATGACAGGATCAAGTTCACACATAACAATATTAACATAAATGTAAATGGACTAAATGCTCCAATTAAAAGACACAGACTGGCAAATTGGATAAAGATTCAAGACCCATCAGTTTGCTGTATTCAGGAGACCCATCTCACATGCAGAGACACACATAGGCTCAAAATAAAGGGATGGAGGAAGATCTACCAAGCAAATAGAAAACAAAAAAAGCAGGGGTTTTAATCCTAGTCTCTGATAAAGCAGACTTTAAACCATCAAAGATCAAAAGAGACAAAGAAGGCCATTACATAATGGTAAAGGGATCAATTCATCAGGAAGAGCTAACTATCCTAAATATATATGCACCCAATACAGGAGCACCCAGATTCATAAAGCAAGTCCTTAGAGACTTACAAAGAGACTTAGACTCCCACACAACAATCATGGGAGATTTTAACACCCCACTGTCAACATTAGACAGATCAACGAGACAGAGAGTTAACAAGGATATCCAGGAATTGAACTCAACTCTGCACCAAGCAGACCTAATGGACATCTACAGAACTCTCCACCCCAAATCAACAGAATATACATTCTTCTCAGCACCACATCGCACTTATTCCAAAATTGACCACATAGTTGGAAGTAAAGCACTCCTCAGCAAACGTAAAAGAACAGAAATTATAACAAACTGTCTCTCAGACCACAGTGCAATCAAACTAGAACTCAGGACTAAGAAACTCAATCAAAACCGCTCAACTACATGGAAACTGAACAACCTGCTCCTGAATGACTACTGGGTACATAACGAAATGAAGGCAGAAATAAAGATGTTCTTTGAAACCAATGAGAACAAAGATACAACATACCAGAATCTCTGGGACACATTTAAAGCAGTGTGTAGAGGGAAATTTATAGCACTAAATGCCCACAAGAAAAAGCTGGAAAGATCTAAAATTGACACCCTAACATCACAATTAAAAGAACCAGAGAAGCAAGAGCAAACACATTCAAAAGCTAGCAGAAGGCAAGAAATAACTAAGATCAGAACAGAACTGAAGGAGGTAGAGACACAAAAAACCCTCCAAAAAAATCAATGAATCCAGGAGCTGGTTTTTTGAAAAGATCAACAAAATTGATAGATTGCTAGCAAGACTAATAAAGAAAAAAGAGAGAAGAATCAAATAGACACAATAAAAAATGATAAACGGGATATCATCACCGACCCCACAGAAATACAAACTACCATCAGAGAATACTATAAACACCTCTACGCAAATAAACTGGAAAACCTAGAAGACATGGATAATTTCCTGGACACTTACACTCTCCCAAGACTAAACCAGGAAGAAGTTGAATCCCTGAATAGACCAATAGCAGGCTCTGAAATTGAGGCAATAATTAATAGCCTACCAACCAAAAAAAGTCCAGGACCAGACGGATTCACAGCCAAATTCTACCAGAGGTACAAGGAGGAGTTGGTACCATTCCTTCTGAAACTATTCCAATCAATAGAAAAAGAGGGAATCCTCCCTAACTCATTTTAAAAGGCCAACATCATCCTGATACCAAAGCCTGACAGAGATACAACAAAAAAAGAGAATTTTAGACCAATATCCCTGATGAACATCGATGCAAAAATCCTCAATAAAATACTGGCAAACCAAATCCAGCAGCACATCAGAAAGCTTATCCACCATGATCAAGTGGGTTTCATCCCTGGGATGCAAGGCTACTTCAACATACACAAATTGATAAACGTAATCCAGCATATAAACAGAACCAAAGACAAAAACCACATGATTATCTCAATAGATGCAGAAAAGGCCTTTGACAAAATTCAACAGCACTTCATGCTAAAAACTCTCAATAAATTCGGTATTGATGGAACATATCTCAAAATAATAAGAGCTATTTATGACAAACCCACAGCCAATATCATACTGAATGGGCAACAACTGGAAGCATTCCCTTTGAAAACTGGCAGAAGACAGGGATGCCCTCTCTCACCACACCTATTCAACATAGTGTTGGAAGTTCTGGCTAGGGCAGTCAGGCAAGAGAAAGAAATCAAGGGTATTCAGTTAGGAAAAGAAGCAGTCAAATTGTCCCTCTTTGCAGATGACATGATTTTATATATAGAAAACTCCATTGTATCCGCCCAAAATCTCCTTAAGCTGATAAGCAACTTCAGCAAAGTCTCAGGATACAAAATCAATGTGCAAAAATCACAAGCATTCTTATACACCAGTAACAGATAAACAGAGAGTCAAATCAGGAATGAACTCCCATTCACAATAGCTTCAAAGAGAATAAAATACCTAGGAATCCAACTTACAAGGGATGTAAAGGACCTCTTCTAGGAGAACTACAAACCACTGCTCAGTGAAATAAAAGAGGACACAAACAAATGGAAGAACATACCATGCTCATGGATAGGAAGAATCAATATTGTGAAAATGGCCATACTGCCCAAGGTAATTTATAGATTCAATGCCATCCCCATTAAGCTACCAATGACTTTCTTCACAGAATTGGAAAAAACTGCTTTAACGTTCATATGGAACCAAAAAAGACCCCGCATTGCCAAGACAGTCCTAAGCCAAAAGAACAAAGCTGCAGGCATCATGGTACCTGACTTCAAACTATACTACAAGGCTACAGTAACCAAAACAGCATGGCACTGGTACCAAAACAGAGATATAGACCAATGGAACACAACAGAGCCCTCAGAAATAATAGCACACATCTACAGCCATCTGATCTTTGACAAACCTCACAAAAACAAGAAATGGGGAAAGGATTCCCTATTTAATAAATGGTGCTGGGAAAACTGACTAGCCATAAGTAGAAAGCTGAAACTGGATCATTTCTTTACGCCTTATATGAAAATTAATTCAAGATGGATTAGAGACTTAAATGTTAGACCTAAAACCATAAAAACCCTAGAAGAAAACCTAGGTAATACCATTCAGGACATAGGCATGGGCAAGGACTTCATGTCTAAAACACCAAAAGCAATGGCAACAAAAGCCAAAATTGACAAATGGGATATAATTAAACTGAAGAGCTTCTGCACAGCAAAAGAAACTACCATCAGAGTGAACAAGCAACCTACAGAATGGGAGAAAATTTTTGCAATTTACTCATCTGACAAAGGGCTAATATCTAGAACCTATAAAGAACTCAATCAAATTTACGAGAACAAAACAAACAACCCCATCAAAAAGTGGGCAAAGTATATGAACAGACACTTCTCAAAAGAAGACGTTCATACAGCCAACAGACACATGAAAAAATGCTCATCATCACTCACCATCAGAGAAATGCAAATCAAAACCACAATGAGATACCATCTCATACCAGTTAGAATGGCAATCATTAAAAAATCAGGAAACAGCAGGTGCTGGAGAAAATGTGGAGAAATAGCAACACTTTTACACTGCTGGTGGGACTGTAAACTAGTTCAACCATTGTGGAAAACAGTGTGGCGATTCCTCAAGGATCTAGAACTAGAAATACCATTTGACCCAGCCATCCCATTACTGGGGATATATCCAAAGGATTATAAGTCATGCTGCTATAAAGACACATGCACACATATGTTTATTGCGGCACTATTCACAATAGCAAAGACTTGGAATCAACCCAAATGTCCATCAGTGACAGACTGGATTAAGAAAATGTGGCACATATACACCACGGAACACTATGCAGCCATAAAGAAGGATTAGTTCGTTTCCTTTGTAGGGACATGGATGCAGCTGGAAACCATCATTGTCAGCAAACTGTAGCAAGAACAGAAAACCAAATACCGCATGTTCTCACTCATAGGTGGGAACTGAACAATGAGATCACTTGGACACAGGAAGGGGATCATCACACACCAGGTCCTATTGTGATGTGGGGGGAGGGATAGCATTAAGAGATATACCTAAT
This sequence comes from Papio anubis, assembly GCF_008728515.1. Taxonomy (NCBI): domain Eukaryota; kingdom Metazoa; phylum Chordata; class Mammalia; order Primates; family Cercopithecidae; genus Papio; species Papio anubis. The sequence continues at coordinate 75,340,346 of NC_044978.1, forward strand.
GTAAATGATGAGTTAATGGGTGCAGCACACCAACATGGCACATGTATACATATGTAACAAACCTGCACATTGTGCACATGTACCCTAGAACTTAAAGTATTTAAAAAAAAAAAAAAAGAGTTGGAATAGAGTCTAATCTCTCTCTCCTCCTGCAAGACCTGGTTGCAGTGGTTCTGATCACCTGGACCCCGTTGAATAAACCTGCCTCATTATCGTTAACAACTTTAATGACTAACTTTTTATTCACTAACTCTCCCTCTCAACTTCCCCCACCATGTTCATCAGACATGCAGTTAATAAGGCATGTATGATGAAATGTAAATGCATTTGGCACTAATATCCAGTGTTATTCTGTTTATAGGTATACACTTTCTACACTTTTTAGAATTTAACTCTATTTTGCAGCTATTCCTGAAATGATGTTGAAGTAGAACAACAAAAAAATCTTTGATCTGACTACTTTTTTTTTTTTTTTTTTCAGACGGAGTTTTGCTCTTGCTGCCCAGGCTGGAGTGCAATGGTGCGATTTCGGCTCACTGCAACCTCCCTCCTCCTCCCAGGTTCAAGCGATTCTCCTGCCTCACCCTCCAAAGTGGCTGGGATTACAGGCATACTCCACCATGCCCGGCTAATTTTGTATTTTTATTAGAGACAGGGTTTTGCCATGTTGGCCAGGATGGTTTCGAACCTCTGACTTCAGATGATCCACCCCCCTCGGCCTCCCAAAGTGCTGAGATTACAGGCGTCAGCCACCGCGCCCGGCTAATCTGACTACTTAACGAGGTTCAAACTTCAGAAATAACTGTAAATATTTGTTCAAATAAGCGAAATATTTAGTATAAAATATAAATCAAACAAAGAGCACGTACAGCTTACGCAGTGTTTGCTGTAAAGAATGTACACATTTATTGTCTAATAATACATCAGTATTAAAACTCAGTTATATTTCCTTTATTGTACTGTACAATTATAACCACTTACAATTATTGGTAGTTTAAATAACTGAGATAAATACTGTAATTATGTAGACTTCATTACTTGAATATTTAAGAAACAATTTTCTTCCCAGATGTAAACTTTTATATTACCTTTATTTATTGTTTTAATTTTACTTTGTTTCATTCTTAGATTCAGGGAAAAATATTAAATTATTTCATTAACACCTTGGAGCCACGTTGCTAAATAATTCAGATATTAAAAATCTTTAGCCAAGACCAAATTGTGTGTTTTTTTCAATTTATAGCCCATTTATTAATATTTAGAGACCATATTACTTTTATGCAATTTTTGGTATCATCTTTTTCTACAGCACTACATTTTACACAGTTATTCCTTGCCTTTTACGCTGGGAATCAAAAAAACATGCGAACTTCAATTTTGTTGTATTAAACGTTAAAATTTGTGAACATTTTTAGTACTTCAGTAAAAGCTCAGTCATTGGCAGAAGTGTTTCCCAGATCAGGAAAAAAGGAATTAGGATAATCTATGACCACAAAGTAACAATTAATAGTCTCTGGGAGCAAGCAGCAGCGCCTTTAAATCTTAGATTCTCTTGTGTTTCCAAGTTATGTTTTATCTTTCAGCTGTGAAATTTTAAGTCTCTGAAGTAATACTACGAGCAAATTAGCAATAGGATTGCAAGGTTTTTATAGTCCCGTGCTGTAGAACAAAAGGCAGTAATTTGAAAAAACTCGTCCATAACGCTGTTTTCGGTCTGCGTCTAAATTTGCAATTGCATAGTTTTATTAAAGAGAACGGGAAAGAGGGCCCAGAAGTTGTTCTAGCAATCGGCAGCAATTTATCTATTTTAAATTGTAATGCATACTTTTTTTTCCTCCTACTGAAAACAATGGCAGATATGCTAAAGGGAAGGACACATTCTTGAACCACTAAGTGGTTTTTCAGATAGCCATTTACGGAGTGCACTCAAGTCCCACTATCTGGCTGAAAGCAAAGTACACACGACCTCCCGTTTTCCTTTTTCCCTTTGCAAAGCGAAACAGGCTAGACGCGTTTACGTGATGTGAATGACGTCAGCCCCCACCGGGTCGCGTGACCGACACCCAACCTTCCTACTACCTCGCCCCGGCCGCCAGAGTGGGAAATATCGCGAGAAGTCGCCTTACTATCAGAACTTACTGAGGTTACAGGGGAGTTACTCAGAAGGGAAGGGAAGGTGTGGTTGAGTGGTGGAGTTTTTGCCTTCATTCTTTTAACGTTCATAGCCAAAGCAAAGGTCTTTGGGAATTGCCAGAGCCTCAGCCACCATCCTGGAAAACAGCGGGGGAGGTGGGCCTGGAGGTGGCAAGTGAAATGTGGCTCAGGGGTCGTCATTGCCCCTTGCAGAAGGGGCTGCGGGGGAGGGAGACAACCTGCTCCCGGTTCTGGGGAGCTGGCGACGCAGTGAACCCCGCTGAGGTTGGGTTTTGCCCCAACAGTCGCTGGTGGCTGTGGGAAGGGTTGGGACCTTCTCTGAGAGCAATGAACGGCCCACATCCGGCCCCTGCTGTGTCAACTTTGAGTGGCGTGGAGATGAAGTGGTTGCTCTCCCTTGCTCGGCCACACCGGGTGTCGTGGCCCGGCAGCCGGCCTGGAGAAGTCACTGCTGCCCAGCGCCCAAAACAGGGGCGTGGGCTGCCGCGACCAAGGGCGGCAGCCCCGGGCCATCCTCCAGTTGCCCTGCATCTTCCCGCTCAGTCAGCCCCAGATTGAGGCAGGCTTCTCTGTGCAGGTTTAAATGGTTAACTGACGTCTCGCCTCATTCACCCAAACCTCCAGGCTTCTCCCCCGCAAATCCTCCTCCACCCACCTGGTTTCTCCTAGACGGGTGTGCTTGTGTGTGCGACCGAAGGAGGGATAGCGAGAGATCCACGAAGGGACACACTTGGAGTCGCTAGAGGGAGGTGTGGGACCAGCGAGGAGGGGGCTTCGCCAGGGAGGGGGTGCTGGCTGGCGGAGGGAGCGGCGGGAGGAGGCGCCAGGGGAGGAGACGGAGGCCTGGGGACGGCAGACGAGGCTTCGTCCGAGCCGAGCGCTCTTTCTCTCGCTGCGCCGTCTTGAAGCCGCGCGGGCTCGTGAGCAGCGCGAGGCAGTCAAGGTGCCTCGCTTCGCCGGATCCGCTGCTGCCCGCTGGAGGGAAGCCGGTCCCGGGCGCGCACGCTCGCCCGAGCCCCGGGCGCGCTCCGCGCCTGAGCCTGCTGACAGCTGCCGCTGGGCTCTGGCTGTCCGCTCCGGGCTCCGCGGCCTCGGCCCCGCTGCACTCCACCTCCGCCCCCTGGGACTCCCTCCCCTCTGCTTCTACCCCTCCTGCCTCCAGTGCGGATCGTTTCGCAACTGCTTGCCACTCGCCCCGTGCCCGGCTGTTTTTCCATTTCCCGGCCCCCTCTTCTTGAATACTTTACCCCCTGTATTTGGGGACAGGGACTGGAAAAGGGGCGGGTGGAGCGTCCAGTGGAGAAGAAGGAAGCGAGGCCCGCAGGAGGAGGAGGATCGGCGGACCGTGGGGAGGAGACCCCACGCCACCGTTTCTGGTCATCTCCCCTCCCGCCCCGCCCCTGCGCACACTCCCTCGCGGGCGAGCTACTTTCGGACCAGGAAAGTAAGGGCGGCCCTGGGTGACAGCGCCGCGGGGCCAATCCTGGGGTTAGCCGCGCGTCTGCTCGCTTCTCGTCCGTCGCGCTCCCAGCCAGGGCACAGCCCGGACCAAGGATGGCTTCAACCACAACCTGCACCAGGTTCACGGACGAGTATCAGCTTTTCGAGGAGCTTGGAAAGTAAGCGCCTTTGCCCGGCATCCTCATGTCCCCTTTCCAGCTGAGGGCGGGTCGCGTTGCCCCAGACCCACCGGCCTCCGTCTTGGGGCGAGGGAGTTTGGGAGACGAGAGGAGTGGGAGGAGGGCCCCTGGTTTGTCAGCTCTGGGGAAGGTGCTATCTTAGTAAGGGGAGGGAACACAGAAGGCGTAGGACCCTTGCCCCGGCTGTGGCTCATTTCGATAGTCCCTTGCCCACCTTTTCCCGGTCCCCCACCCTTCTGCACTGAGAGACTTAGTGAATTTACGATCTCTGCAGTTGTAGCTGTCATCCTGAGAAGTGTGCGCGCGCGCCTGTGTGTAATGTGTGTTTGGAGAGGAAATTAGAACCCATGTAAAATGCAACATAGATCATGTTTTCTGTAAATAGAGATGCCTCCTGATTAGCCGGCGTGTCGGCCGTATGACCCATGTACTGAGGAGAACTCACAGCCTCAGACGGTGCCATATTTATTGATGCCGAAAGTTCAACTTGGCATGGAGACTATTTCGCATCCAGTAGTTGTTCTGTCCAGGAAAAGGGCCACCCAACAGAACCCAACCCCTTGCCCTATATCCACTGTTATTCTTTGCACCAGATTACCGCTCACCATCATTCTTCCTAGGATTTACGTGTGCATCTTTGCGTTCTCTGGGAGGATTTATTTATACAGGCAGCGGAAAAGCCCTCTGGAGACTGAGAGCGCTCTTAAGAGTAGCCTAGCATTGTGTAAAACCACCTCCTTTACCTAACTGGTAGAACTACTTGGAGATGCTAGGGAAGGAGGCAGGAGATCTACTGAGGACTTGTGTAAAGGGACCTAGGGGCCGAGCCGTGAATGCTGATTTTAGTAGCATTGAACCCAAACCCAATTCCTCTTTCACTAGTTTCGACTGTTACTTTTATGAAAGGGGTGCGTTTATATGTATGTTGTTGGTTTATACTGTAATTAAAGGAAAGGTAAATATTTTTGAAGGTAATAAAAATTATATATGTATATATTGTCTGGTGTTAAAACATGGAGAATATGTCGGAAGAGCAGCTTAATTCAAATCTCTCCCCTCCCCCAGCCCAAAACAAGACATAGAGAAATCACCATACCAGGATTTGTTAAACCACACTAATGTGCTCAAGATTGATATTTTAATGAAAGTAATCGCCATGTTTACTTACTTGGAACCACATTAATTTTTTGTTTCCTACCAAAGTAAGTAGGCAGCAGATTTTTTTGCTGCTCTTCCTCTGCTCTCTTCTGTGCAGGGTTTTTCTCAGAGCATTTGGTGCTGTGAGTGTGAACTGTAAAATGTTTTCAAATTTCTTGTGCAAACAAGAGCGGTCATAATTATCAGTTCCTTTCATTTTGTTGATTAATAATGTGTGCTCCCAGTTAAATAAAATTTATTTTTATTCTTCAACATTAAAGAAAGTCTAGGTTTCCAGGAAGAATTGTTCATTTACTGGATATTACTGTACTTCACTGGCAATCCACTAAAATCAATAAAAATGCTCAGATTTTATAAATTTTTTAATGGAATGTTATGTCTGTTATATTAATGACCTGCTAATTATTGGTTTCCAGGGGGGCATTCTCAGTGGTGAGAAGATGTATGAAAATTCCTACTGGACAAGAATATGCTGCCAAAATTATCAACACCAAAAAGCTTTCTGCTAGGGGTGGGTATTTTCAACCACATATATTGGTTAATTTTGTATGTGTCATGTTGATTATAGGTTCTGTTGTATGTAAATATATCATGTAGTTATAACTGAATTTTAGACTTAGGTATCATATTACATATTGAGATTATTTTCTTCCTGAATGATTCTTGGTCTGTACAGTTTAAAAATAAATGGAAAGATATAATTATTATTCGATACATTGCTATTAAAATTCTATCTGTCCTACAGGCAATAGCATGAATAACTATATTTTAAAGCAAATAAATGTCAGGTGCATTTTGCTTATAGTTTAAGTATAAAATAACTTTTAGAAAGACGATGGAATGGAAAAATATAAGTCTCACAACTGTCATAATTCCCTTTTGCTTTTGGGAGGAAAATAGGTCATAGCTCAGTTGAATCATATATTTCAATTGTAGTTACACTTGAACTTAATTCATCAAGGTATATTTAACAGTAATAGCTTTGATAAGAAAAAAATTTATGATTGCTATATTCTAGGAAGTTTAGTTTTATTTTGATGTTTCTGTGTGCAGCTCAGACCTTTACTTGATCTTCGTGTTAAGGCTTCACACAGACGCATGTAATGTATTTTACACATGTAGTTTATAGCTACAGAGATAATTCATACTCGTAAAATAGCTGTTGACATAAGCAAAAAACTTGGAGGACTCTCACTGCATTCTTTTTATTTAGTTGAACTCATGCAAAAGTACTTATGCTGAAATGTTAGGCATTCCAATTATTGTGGGCACGTGTCTGAGGTAGTTCCATGGGAATTTATGGTTTGATGAAATAAAAATGAAATGAAAATGAACAAAATACCATAGTGTAAGCTCATCTCAGTGACCTGGTTTATTTCAAGTAATGAGAGAAGAAATTCCATTAGGTTTAGTTTTCTTCATTTAATATGTCTTTTCAAAAGTGCTTCTTACCAAAGTCCTGGCATCATTGCTTTTGGTCTCTGCTATGATTAGTTTTTCCATATTTATTGCAAATTCTACTTTTTACATGCACTTTAGGTTTAGGTTGGTATTTTAGTTTATCCATTTGCATGGGATGTTGTTTTAATTTCTTTCATCTGATTTTGACATGATTCTGAGGAAGATCTATAAAGTAACCAGCATCATAGAATCATGGTATGAAAACTAATGAGAAGGATATTATGTTAATTATGTTCTCTTAGTCTCTACTCCACAGGAAGGTTTTAACAGTGAAAAGGAATCGCTAAACTCTAAGTGTCATTTTAATTAAAAAAAATGAAAATGTGTAGTTAGAATCTTTCAGTGCTTCTCTTATTTCCTTCTGTGTGCTAGATAATTTTGGCTGTGGTGGAGGTATCGTTTCTTTTGAAAGCATTACAATACCTGTTCCAAGATTTTTGGTGGTGTTTCTTTCAAAACAAATCAGTGTAGTGCTTCACTTTTACTAATTTTCTTAATTAGAGCCATCCCTCTTCACTCATCTGAATTTGTGCTCCCTAAATCAGAATAACAAATATACTTGTGCCTTATCACATACATTTTACTCTCTTTTCCCTTCAATCTGTGGAGAAGAAGTCTTCTTTGGCCTGATGGAATCTATTCTCCTTGCTACTCCACCAGTGTTCCTTACCTGCTCATATTCTGCTTCAAAGAACTACCTACGTGTCCCAAAGCTTTTTACCCCTTCTGGATTTAATGATTTTAATTACTCTACTTAGGAAAAGGTACTAGGGTGAAGAGTTAGGAGACATTCTTCTTGCCTGTTCTCTGCAATTTTTTTTTCCTTGTGACTTTGGGCAAGTTTCTTAACCTGTTGATGTTAACCTACCTAAGAGTGAGCTGGTGGTGAAGAACATTATTAATGCTGCAACCAAAGGCTCTGAGTTTAACTTCTGATGCCTATACCTACTGGTTGTGTGATCTTGGGCACATTACCTATATTCTCTGAGCCTCAGTTTCTTCATCTGTAAAATGGGAGTAATAACAGAGTTCTTCCTCACAGGGTTTTGTGTGGAGTGAATGAATTAACATAGCATAGAACAGCGCCTACCCCACAATATGCAGTCAATGAATATCATCTGCTATTATTATCTAATAAAGTTGTCATAATGATCAAATTAGATTACTTTTGTGAAAGAACTTATAAATCCAGTGGCAGCCTTGATTTAGCTATGAGAACTACGTTTGAATCTTTGCTCTACTAATTAGGTATAAAGTCTCTTCTCTCGATATCAGGTTCTTCACCAATAAAATGGGAAATCATACTTATGGAGTTTTCAGGGGGGTTCTGAGGATTCAGGGAATTTAATAAGAATCACTTCTTAAACTGCGAAGTATCGTGTCAATTTTACCTCTTATTATTGTTCTTCTGAAAAATTACAGAACTTTTCCTTCAAAATGGTCAACAATTTTATTTTATATTGTAACACTAATTGGAGCTGGTTGTAGAATATTTGTGCCTTTGAATGAATTATTTGTTTAACCTGTACTCATATTGAATTATAAACTCTTGAAGAAAAAAATACCATGTTTTCATTTTTTGATATAACATTCCCCAGAATTGAGGGCGTAGAAAGGGCTCAGTACAGAGTAACGAGAATCAAATATGGTTGTTGAATGACTTGTAAGTGTTAAGTACTTAATTTACTCCTAACAACAAGCAAATACTGAAAATAAATCTGTGAAGTAGTATATTAAGAGGATATGTTTTAACATGTTAATTCTTTAATAACACTCATTTCAGAGAAAATAATGATCCAAATAAACCATTTTTGCAGAAAAAATTTAAAAATAATGAATATATTCAAAGGCAAATGTAGAATGAATTGCAAAATAGTATGCTTGTTTTTTCTAAGGTACTGATTTTTGAGAGTTGCATACGGCAACTTTTGTGGAACATACTTTTTTTGTGCAAATTTTTGTTTGTATTTGAAATTCCATGACTCTGTATACCCAAGCCTTTAGTCTATTTGTTTTAAAGACCAGGCAGCTTCTCCAACTCCACTAATGTTCTTTAAATATAACATTACAACTGAAAAAGAAAGGGCTATTGTTAATAAATTTAAGACCACGAGGGAATTGCCAAAAATTTGGCTACATTCCTGCATAAATTTGCACATCCAACTATACTGTCAACCAGGCATTTTTCTGTGCCTAGATTTTAATGGATTTCCAGCAGACAGTTTCAGTTGTATTTCCTCTCAGCTGTTAGTCATACATACCATATTTGGGGAACTCTGAGTCAGTTGAAGAATTTCTTACCTTTTGTGTTAGCATGTGCATGCATAGAACATTCATTATACTATACTGAGCATATAAATGAATACACTCATATATAATTTCGCTTATTTTGAAAATAAAAAGTAGTATGGCAGCATCTCAAGCATCTTATATTTTATATGTAACTTCTATCTTCTATAAAGTTTTTGTTAGATGGGCATTGAGGGCATGCTTAGTAAATGTTGAATAGTGATAAGATAATTTTTGCCTTATATTTTCACCATGAGAATTAGAAATTACACCATTTTAATCCCAAACACAGTTAGGGTAGTACTTAACAAAAGCCAACTTTTTCTGCTGCTTTAATATTCTGTTTATTTATACATGTTTAGAACTGTGCACTGTTGTCAAATTATATAAAGTCCAAGAAGAGCTGTGATTACAGTTCAGAATCCAGTGGACTGATGGTTCTGATGGCAGATATCTTTAGAAATAGTACCTATGGTTTATTCTGCATTTCAAAGCCTCGTGGTGGTAAAATATTTTATATGGAAGTAATGGCTTCTTGACATTCATCTTCCAGTGTATTTCTTGATCGTTAGAAACCACTTGACTGTTTATATAGAGTCTGATGTGCCACAGTCGCTGTTTTTGTAAAATATAATACATTACAGTATAGGGTTAAAAAATAAATTCTTACAAGTATATGTTACCTCTACTCTATTGCTAAAGTTAAAAGGGATTTCATTTTATATTTCTGTAAAACTTCAGGCTTAAACAGTTAAGGCACTTTGATATTCTTTGATTTTACTAGTTTTATTAATTCCTACATTGGTGATACTAGTAGTACATGAATCAGGACTTTATAAAACTACTTGCCCATGTATACAAAGTTAGGCCTCATCTATAAAATCTAAATGTTGTGTGTGTGTGTGTATATATATATGCATATATATATATATCCCTAAGTAACCCTTTTTGATGTTATAAAAGGGATGTTAAAAACTAATTCTTGCTACTTTTCTTTTATTTTTGGCATCCAGGTAGTCAAGAAAGTACTGTAATTTCTCAACTTCAGGGTTACTTGTCTTGAATTGGAAGTAGAACCGAAACTATATAGATGGATTAAGTTCTGATTATACATTATTGATTTGGCAAATTGGAACAATTTGGACAAATTAAAATTTGAAGGTTTCTTGGCAAGAACAATGTTTTAAGAAAAAAATTAGTAAATCATTTTTATATTTGTACATGGAATCTCCCCAACTATTCAGTTATGGACCCCGAAGTGGCATGTGTCATCCTTATTATTTTGTATCCTTTACTTACGTTTAGTTGTATTTACATTCTTTCATAGGTCTTGATATTAAACATTTGTTTTCCTCTTTTGTTGAATGAAAACATTACTGCTATTTAAAACTAGTTAGGAGATACAAATAATAAAAAAAAGTATATCCACACTTCCAGGAAATAATAGAATCCTTTTCTGTATTTCATTAAATAAAGAAAACTTAATAAAGAAAGTTGTTGTCAGGTGCCGTACTGTGATATTAATAACTAGTATAAACCTCTACCTGATTGTGTGAGAACTTTGTTTAGACAATTAGATTAATACTTCTCATTTCCATTGAAATGTTGAATAAACTGAATATAACAATTAAAATTTAGCAGTACATCACCTTTTATGGATCTTTTTAATGGTAATAATCACAAATTACTAGAAATCTTATATGTACTGGGCTTTTCTTGGGCATCTAACTTTTTTGTTAACTAGAATTTTAATTTATTTTTAAAGTCTTTTCCTTGGGCTTATACTGAGATTAACTCGTAGTATCTCTAGGGCTGGGTTGGTATATTTTTTAACATCAGTCTTCACTATTTATTGGGGTGTAATGTATACAGTGTTTTAATCATTGACAGTTAATTAATGATTATTTACATAGAGGCTGTATTAAAGATTTTAAGTTACAATAATATTTTTAGTAAACTACACTGCAATGCGTTAAATGGAGTATTAGCAACATTTTAACCCTGAAACATATCTTTATATTTCAAATCACTTTATAGATCATTAAGTACATTCATATGACTTTATTTTATGTGTTTAGTAAATATTAAATGATTTCAGTGGACAGTGTTAGGAAAAATAAAGGCTATCTACATAAATAGACATAATAGAAGACATAAATGGCGTTACAGTTCAAGCATGAATAAAGTACTATGGGCTTTTAAAGGAGGAAAAGATTATTTCTGCCCAGGGATATAAAGAAAGGCTTTCACATAGTATTGATTTAAAGAAATTTTGAAAGCTATAATGTAGATGGGGCTTAAGTACCACGCCCTCCCACCCAAAAACAAAAGAGTCTAAATAAACGATTTAGGGAAGTTGCTCAAAGTAGTTTAAATATCTGATTATAACAAAATGTTATGTTATTCATATGGTAAATTTGTTGTAATTATCAGTATACAGTTATTTTTAGAATAAAATTATTTTAAATGAAGTAGCCTATATCTTAAGTGACAAAATTTCTCTAATTCCAGTTGAGAGAGATATAGCAATACTTAGGAGAAATCATAGACCTTTCATCTGCCATAACTTCTCTTACTCTAGCATAGGGAAATTGGCAGATTTGAAGAGGAGAGAGGGCAGCTTTTTTTGTTAAGTTTGTTTGGTTTTGTTTTTAAATCTCTTAACTATCATTGTAATTACACACAATGACACAGTGACATCATTGATTTTTTTAGTTACCTGACCCCCTTTTCTGGTGTTACAGTCTCATTTTAACTCCTTAGAACTATGTTTATTACTACCAAAATCAATAATGCCATCTTCATCATTAATAATAATTTAGAAAAATATAAATATTAATAGCCATTATTTGAAGAGTCCCTTCTATGAGACAATAGGTATATATTTACAAGATACTTTGTTTTATTTTATTTAACCCACACTGCAGCCTCCTAGAACAATATTATATCCATTTTAAAAAAGGATACTGAGGGTCTTGTATAAGGCCTCAAAATTAGTAACTGATTAAGAGTCAGGATTTCAATCCAGTTTTCTCTGGCTGTAAAGTCTGACTCTTTCCATTGTCACCTCCTGTTGATAGCTATTAGAGAGAACTTATCTTAACCTCTCTGTATTCACCTGTGTGTGCTTAACTGATCTTACAAACCTCAGAGTCCTTCATATGAAGCACTATGCCTTACATTTTATCTTCCCATTGCAGTGTGGGGAATTGAGTATTTCTTTGGGAAAATACATTTAGAGTTCCAACTTGTGAGAGAAGATAGTCTTTTAAATGCTACTGTAACATAAGATCAAAATGAAGTTTCAGACAGTCCCTCCATGCTATCTTCTGGAAGGAAAACAATATAGTGAAAAATGTTATTATAATAAAATGGTAGGAAAATGGTTAAAGGGGAGTTAAGTATTTTGGTAAACTTAATTCATTAACTGATTAAAAATATCTCACTATACAATAAGTTTCTAGGATTACTTCTTCTAAATGATTCAGTTGTCACTGCAAACAAAAACTCAGCCCTTCACCAAATCCCAGAGAAACCTACTCAGAAAGCTGTTCTACTCTTCTGGTTCATCTTGTTTAACCAGTGAAGAATGGAAGACAAATTTTTGTTGTTTTGTAGTTTCCTTTTGAACAACATTGTTGTATGTAGCAAATTCTTACAAAAAGATGGCAATTTAAAGAAAAATATAAAATTGTCAAGTTCTATATTTGTTGGAAAAATAACTTAGGTGCAGCAAGTAATATAAAGGTACACAGAGAAAGTATTGTGATATAATATTTATATAGTTAATTGTTTTACAGTAGGTTTCCTATTTTCCTTTAGTTAGGTTGATTACATAGGAATTTTAAAACTTTTACTGCATAAAATTTGATATATGTAATTATATCATATATATTTAAATTTATAACAATAAGCACTCAGGAAGCCTCCACCCAATAACTAGAACATTCTCCCTACTTTCAAAGCTACCTGTGTGCTTTTTGTTGATCCTTATCCCTTGTATCTCCCTGAGAGGTAATCTTTATCCCTAACTTTTTAGGAGAGAAACCTCTTTTTATTTCTTCATACCCTGGAGTTTTTTTAATTAACTGGCTGATCTCAGTGGAGCAATCAGTCATTCATGGAATAAATCTATGTACCCATTTTCTAGGTAAATTGTATTTTATTTTGTGTGGTATATGTGTAAACTCATGGAATAAAATGCATTACTTCTCATATATTAGCATATAATTTTACCCTCTCTCTTAAATATAGGCAATGCTTAATTTATTTTGATTTTTTTTAGTAACAGGAAATTATTTTCTTCCTATGTCTGATAAATTTTTTTAAATTTTTTTATAGATATCTTTTTGAGACAGAATCTTGCTCTGTCACCCAAACTGGAGTGCTGTGGTGCGATCTCCGCTCACTGCAACCTCCACCTCCCAGGTTCAAGTGATCTCCTGCCTCAGTCTCCTGAGTAGCTGGGATTACAGGTGCATGCCACCACGCCCGGCTAATTTTTGCATTTTTAGTAGAGGCGAGATTTCACTATGTTTGTCAGGCTGATCTTGAATACCTGACCTGGTAATCTACCCAGGTGGGCCTCCCAGAGTGCTGGGATTACAGGTGTGATCCGCTGCACCTGGCCGAAATTTTATTAATGATTATGTATACACATTGAAATAAAGCATGAATAACTTATATAAAAGTAACTTATTAAATGTAAATATAGTAAGTGAAAGTTTATCAAAATTTTCTGTTTTATAAAGAAATTGTGGATAGTTGAGATATGCCACATTATGCTATTAGTGTTTACATTAAAATTTGATGTTTTGATGAGGAAATAAGTACTTTTGCGTTTTTTTGAGGCAATGTTCTGGATAATTTGAATTTCTGCTGAGGGGTATTTGTTAGTAATACAGCCCCAAACTCGGCATATTCCCAGTAGACTCATCAACTTTCCCCCTCTGTCAATTGCACAATAGTTTTCCTAAACTTTCAAGCATGCCTGATTTTTTTTTTTCTTACCCTATCTCAACACCTTTTTCATTTTTTCCTTATTTTTCACCATCCCAATTTGAACTCTCTTTTCTTTTTGCTTCAACTCTTTTGTTTTGGTTTTTGAGACATAGTTTCTCTGTTACCCAGGCTCTAGTGCATTTGTGAGAACCTAGCTTACTGCAGCCTCCAATGCCTGGGCTCAAGTGATCCTCCTGCCTCAGCCTCCTGAGTAACTGGAACTATAGTCATGTGGCACCATGCCCAAGTAGTTGTTTGTTTTTATTTTTTGTAAAGACACAGTCTCTCTGTGTTCCCCAGGCTGGTTGGTCTTGAACTCCTAGCTGTAAAGCAATCCCCCCATCTCGGGCTCTCAAAGACCTGGGATTATAGGTGTGAGCCACTCACTGTGCCTGGCTGCTTCAACTCTTTTAGATAGCCTCCTAAATGGGGTTGGTAGATGATAGTTGCACATTTTTTATTCGTTTATTCAGCTCATCATTAGATCTTTTAGCACTCGCTGTGCCGGGCAACTTGATACGTTTTAGAGATACAGAGGTGAAAGACGTTTCTTCCTCAAGTATTTCCTGGCCTATGAGTATGGGTGACAGCCTGGCATTTAGTAGAGTTTGTGAAAGGGCTGTGATAGACGTGTGCACAGGGCCTTTGAGAGCATGCGGAGACAGGCTCGGGGAGGTTGGTCTCACGTATTTCCTGAAAAGATTGATGTGTGAGGTTGTATTTTGAATAAATTAGGTGAGCCTGCTAGAGAAGGGAGTAGGCAGCCTGTTCACAGGGAACCTGCTCCATCTTCCTGAGGGAGTGAGTACACCTGGTACTGTTGCAGTACTCTCTCCTTTAAGATCCAGTTCGGGTGCTGCCTCCTCCGTGGTCTCTACCTTCTTCTCTCACCTCTCCTTACTTTCTCTAGCCAGAGAGATTGTTGTCTCCTTCTTTGTCCTTTCAATAGATCTTTCATATCTTATGGAGCTTGCCAGATTTCTCCCCTTGTATTGCAGTCATACATGTTGTGGCCTTCAGGCATTTGGTGACGTTTCTTAGTTTATCTTCAGTCTGTGTCTGGCACAGTAATTAATATTGCAGATACTTGTAAATGTTTGTTGGATAAATGGACAAATAATTGCATGACCAAGTAAGATTCTGTATATTGAAATAGACATGCTTCAAAGAGAAACCTATGACTGGCAAAGTAAATGAAAATTGACTAAGACTTCATCTTCATGTCAAATGGCGTACAATAATTCTATACATTAATTTCTAATTCACAAATTATTTCATAAGTTCTGTCATAACAAATTCTGCTTTATTGGAAAGAATTTTGTATAATTCAGTATTTTCTTTTTTAGCAACTACTTGCAAATTCTTATTGCTGCTTTTTTTTTAAACCATATATTATAAAGTGGCTCATTAATGAGGGCTAATGTTCTCATGGTCTGTGTGTCCATCAGCACCACTTCAATAATTCCAGACTCATGTCATGATTAAATTATTTTAACATGTTTGAGTTTAAAAAAATTTTGATCCATTCTACAGAGGTAACTGATTACTTACTTTTTCGTTTATTTTTTGACAAAGCTCATCTTTAAGCAGTATGGTGACACCTTATAGAGTTTTAGATATACATATCATGGATGTTATTTGCTTAGAGGATATTTGATTTTTTTAGTAAAGGCAGTTAGAGGCCAGCTGTTTCAACTGCTGTGTCTGTCGTTGAGACATTTGGTGAGGGAGAATGTACTTGTTTCTGTATTGGAAGGCTCTTATATGTTGAAAAGCACTTACTTGTGTTCTCTCCTCAAGGAAATTTCTTGTGTGATATGTTGCAAGACACTTGGCGGGGGGGTGGGGATGGTTCATAATTCTATAGCTTTACAGTGCTAATATATATACTAAATTAGAGACATATTTCTAATATCTATTCTAATATATTTAATGTTATTTATTACATTCTATTTATAGCTCTTACATATAAGAAAATATTCTTTTCATAAAAATATTCCTATCATATTTTTAAATGATGAATTAAAGACTTTAGTCATAGTGGCAATAGTGATTTGGGGAATTAGTGCAGGTGTACATTTTGGCAGTTTTGTAGAAATTGTATCCATGATGAATATTTTATTACTTTGATAAAATGAATTTTATATACTTTAATACTAAATATTAATATTTTAGGTATAGAGAGAATTACAAACTTCAGACATACCTCTGAAATAAATATTTATTTATTACAGTTTTGTATAAATACATTTTAAAATAATCATATCATATAATATATATATTCTAATTACAGAATTTGGGGAAATATGGAAAAATAGAATGAGGGAAAGACACATTTGTAGTTCATTTCCCCCAAACAAGCACTGTTAACATTTTGTCACTTCCTTTTTGTTTAGAATACTGGACTAAAATAGTACAATTTTGTGTCCTGCTTTTTTACTTAAAATTATAAAATTTCCCTATGTACTATAAATCTTTTGAATGGCGTGAACCCGGGAGGCGGAGCTTGCAGTGAGCTGAGATCCGGCCATTCTCCTGCCTCAGCCTCCCGAGTAGCTGGGACTACAGGCGCCCGCCACCTCGCCCGGCTAGTTTTTTGTATTTCTTAATAGAGACGGGGTTTCACCGTGTTAGCCAGGATGGTCTCGATCTCCTGACCTCGTGATCCGCCCGTCTCGGCCTCCCAAAGTGCTGGGATTACAGGCTTGAGCCACCGCGCCCGGCCTTGAATTCTTAATAAGTGAATTATATTTCACTAAGTGACTAGAACACCAATTAATTATTTTGGTATTCTTAGTACTTTTTTAAAATTTTTGCTTTTTGCTATGATGACTAACACTATTATAAACATTCTTTTGTATAACTTTTTTTTATAGCTCTGATTAGTTTCTTAGGAAATATTCATAGAGGAGAATTGATGGGTTAGAGGATTAAATGTCATCGAAATTTTTCTTGCCTAATTACTTCCTGTAAATTTTGTACGTTTCCACCAATGACAAAGTATGCGAGCGAGAAATTGAATTTTAAGGAGCGTGATTCTAAATTTCAATTCCAATTTAACAAAAAATGCTTATTCACCATGTTCTGGTCCTTCTGCTAGGTGCCGGATAAATGAAGGTACAAAGGACAAAAGTCCCTCCTTTCAAGGTGAACAGATGTAAAGTCAAGTAAAATTACCATTCAGGTTGATAAATCTAACAATGGGAGTGTTTACTGGGTTCTGAGGTGTAGGAAACAACTGTTGGGTTGATGAGAGGTCAGGGAAAACATCCTAGAGGAGCTGATGTTTGAATTGGCTTTCCAAAAGAATCAGTTTTGAACTGAGAGATAGGTAGGAAAAAAACAAGTTTCAAAGGATATGATGAAAAAATACTCATGAGAAGCCAGAATATTTGAAAGTACCAATAAAGACTGAACTTGAGATAAGCACTTTCTAACTCTTGGTGATCAACTTATCAGGTATAGAGTTTTATGAAAGCATGTAAAAACGAATGAAAAGAATGGGAGTTTTTTCTTCCAATGAATCATTAAGTATAGCAAGAGCTGTTGGAGGTTCTTCAATAAGGCAGATTATGGAATTTTACAACACTGAATTATTTGAAATGAACAGGTGATAAGAGATGAATAATTAACCTCTTTCCTACCTCATATTTTGTTTTAGTGAGCCTTGGGGCAATACAAAAATTTAAGAGGGACTAAGTAGAAAATAAAGGACTGGAGGATAATTAGAAATTAAAAAAAAAAAAAAATCAGCTAGTACTTTAAAGTGCACTAGACAATCCAGTTTGTATTTATAAATAAGAAAAGGTAGTTCCTGTAGTTGCAATATGGATTAATGACTGTTTAAAAAAACTTCATAGGTTTCTGCTCAAATCCAAAACTAAGATGTCTAAAAATGGTACTGACATTATTAACTGCTTGAATACCTGTTGTCAAGATAGTGCTTGACACCCACGACAGGTATTTATTGAATACATGAAGGAATAAAATGATTCCCAAACAATATCATCTTATGATTAATCAATACACATTTGAGGACCTAGAACTTTTAGCAGTAAGATTTGCATACACTTTTCCTAACTATAGCATGTTTTTGTTTTTTTAAAAAAAGAAAAGTTCAAAATTCTACTGTTAGATTAATTCTGTGATCTAGTTTATAATTTAGCATAAGCTAGTAATAGGAAAATAGTCATGTCTTTATTCCCATGATTTAAATAACGAAACAATCTTCCACTCACTTAGAAGACAACTTCGATTTAAATATTTAGCCTCCCTAGCAAGGCCCAGCTATGAAATTTTTTCCCTGTTTTTAGAAGAATTTTAGCAACAGTAAAAAAACAATATGTAAGATTTTGCTATTTTTGTTAGTTTTGAGGACTGCTTGCCTTGTAATTTAAAGGGGGAAAAAGGATCATTGTTTTACTCTCTCTCTCTCTCTCTCTATATATATATATAATTAATGGTAGTTTTTTTTTTTTAGTTGATGTAGGAACTTTGGGAGTAGAGCAGAAAGCCTATTGACTTCAAAAATAGTGACCCAGGGTTGGTATAATCATTAGAAAGCGGGCTGGGAAAAATCCTAATTCCAGACCTCAAGTAGAATTTTAGTATCAGAATCACTCCTGTTCCCTAAATGTAGATCTCCTGATTTCAGGTCATTTTTAATTCTAATAGAATTAGAGAAGAAGACAAATAAAAGCTGTCAAAGAGAACTATTTACCTCCTATAGATAGGATTGAGACCTACTTTTCTGTAATTTTTAAAGTTATTTTTGGGAACAATTTCTTTGGGTTGACTTTGCCTCCTTCACCCAATGCATCTGTGTGATCAGGAAAAGGGAAAACAAGATTTAATTGTTAATTTTTAAAAAGTCTGTTTGAAAGAAAAAAATATATACTGTCTTATATTGACAGAGAACCAATTATTGGGTTACCTTCAACACTGTATCCTCCATTTAGTGCTGATAATCATAATCTCCCAATAACAAAATAATAAAGAGGCTCTGAGGCATGAACAGGGGTGGCTAAAGGATCATTGAGATGACTTTTAAAATAATAATGATTTATAGAAATGGAGTTAATATTTGTTGACCTTCTACAAACTTTAAAATAGATAAAAGGTTTTAAGGTATCTGTTTTGAAATAATCCAAACCAAATAAATCTAAACTTAGAAATACCAGTATTAGAAATATACAGTGAACACACACAAGGTCAATTTTGAAAACAGCACTTAGCTTTGAGAGGATAATTTCTCCTTCACCCTGAATGCAAATGATTTATTCAGCCCTTCTGTATCAAGCTTAGGGGATAAAAGAGGGAAATGGAGTGAGAAATGAGTCTTTGGAAAATTATTATAACTCACACTAATGCTTATTTAGCATCTTTCATTCAAGGACCTTAAGACATTTCCTAATTGAGTTCCATAGTACTTCTGGAGTGTGGGTAAGGGACATTCAGAGACTGCTGTACCCAGTGCTGTAAGGCCTGCCATCCCTGAGTGGCATGTTGCAGCTGTTTTGTAGGGTGCATCATATTCCCTTCTGGGCCAGATAATGGAGGAGACAGCATTATCAAGCTGAAATCCCAGAAGGATTAGGGGAACAGGAATGAATTACCTGGATTGGAATTTGGCCAGCTTTCTGGGTCAGAAACCCTATTCCTATAAAAATGTTCTATCTTTAAAACATTTTATATTCTGCTTTATCCCCAAGAAAATAAACTCTACATCACTTATTTTCTGCCAATACCTTTGGGAGCTTAACATTAATATTGAGGAATGTGACAGCCTATGTCTACTATTAATGAGGAAAGAAAATGAGGTTAGCATTTTATCTAAAAGATATTAGAAGAGAAAAACTATTTGTATTATGCCTGTCAAAAGTAAGCTGTGAGGTGCCAGGCGTAGTGGCTCATGCCTGAAATCCCAGCACTTTGGGAGGCTGAGGCAGGCAGATCACGAGGTCAGGAGATCCAGACCATCCTGGCTAACACGGTGAAAACCTGTCTGTACTAAAAATACAAAAAAAAAAAAAAAAAAAATTAGCTGGGTGTGGTGGCATGCGCCTGTAGTCCCAGCTGGGGAGGCTGAGACAGCAGAATGGTGTGAACCTGGGGGGTAGAGCTTGCAGTGAGCCAAGATTGTGCCACTACACTCCAGCCTGGGTGACAGAGCAAGACTCCATCTCAAAAAAAAAAAAAAAAAGTAAGCTGTGGCGGTCATGAAGATGATAACATATGACCAGGTCCCACAAAAAACTTACTAACTGGTTTGATGAACAGGAGACACACATAGATAATTATGAAGAAGATATATATATGTATCTTCAGTATCAGAAGAAAGTATTATGAGAATTCAGTGTAGCCTAGTGATGACATTTAATGGTAGAAGCAAGAAAGGTAACACTGAGGAAGCAGAAGTT
Source organism: Papio anubis (assembly GCF_008728515.1). Taxonomy (NCBI): domain Eukaryota; kingdom Metazoa; phylum Chordata; class Mammalia; order Primates; family Cercopithecidae; genus Papio; species Papio anubis. Next base: position 75,360,468 of record NC_044978.1, read on the forward strand.
GTGGTGCATAGAAGGAAGAAAGAAGGACAAAGACACAGGAATGCAGGAAAGTATCTAATGTTTAGGGAAGAACCAAAAATGTTTATTTGGGCAAAGGATAGACAATCTCGGAAATCAGGAAAGAAAAGGTTAAAAACACATAAAGGTAGTTTACCAAATTGCGAATGTGCTCTTAAGTATACCGGAGACACATTAAAGAGAGCCTCTGAAGTTACTTGGTAGCAGTGAATGAATAGGATTGATTGGCCTCTTAGAGTATGAGAGACACTGAGATTCTGAAACCTTAAGATAATAAGGGATAAGGCAGGAGGACACAAGGAAGACTGAGGTTTCAAAGCTGAGTCATGGGGAGAATTAGTTTTCACGTAACAAGTTGAGAAGTGAGAATCAAGAACTGATTTAGATGAGGGAAAATGATTAATTGACATATATTGAGGTATATGCAATATATTCTCATTGAATTATCAAAAAGACCTTTGAAAATTGGGTGTGGTCCTTGAGAAAGTGCCTCTGGAGACCATGCAATGTACTGTATAGATTACCAGCATTGGCTATGAAATCAGATTGCCAAGATTCAAGAAGTGGCTCTACCACTTCCAAGTTCTTATGACCTTCCCAAGCCTTGATTTTCTTATCTATAAAACTGTGATAATCAATTTTGCTGCTATGATAATCGATTTTGTGATTCATTTGCACGGAGAAGATAGTAGAAGCTATGCTAGTGGAGAAGACAACAAAGGAGAATATAGAAAGGAAAGAAAAGAGGGCCTAGGATAGTGTTGCCGGGAAATACTTCATTTTAACGGGTGAAAAGAGGGCTAGTTTAGGATAAATGGAAGGATATGGAAGAAAGGTATGAAGGAAATTAGGATAATGCAGTGATTTGAATTCTGAGGGAGGGAATTTTTACAAAGGAGGGGTGGCTAGTAATGTTCAGAATTGTAGAAAAGCAGAGAGAAATGAAGACCAAGAAAAGCCCTCGATTTCCCATATAGCAGAATTTCAACAGTGTTTAGGACAAGGTCATGAGGATTGGGTCATTAGACTATTACTTGTTTTCATATGCTCAGAACCTAGCACATTGCATAAAATATAACAGGTATTTAATGTTTGCTGAAGGATAAAGAATTAATGACTTTCTTGGGGTTAAGGAACAAATGGAGATAGCATGCAAAACTTGCTTGTTTAAGAAAATGGGGGCCGGGCATGGTGGTTCACGCCTGTAATCCCAGCACTTTGGGAGGCCGAGGTGGGCGGATTACGAAGTCAGGAGATTGAGACCATCCTGGCTAACACAGTGAAATCCCGTCTCTGCTAAAAATACAAAAAACTAGCTGGGCGTGGTGGCGGGCGCCAGTAGTCCCAGCTACTGGGGAGGCTGAGGCAGGAGAATGGCGTGAACCCGGGAGGCGGAGCTTGCAGTGAGCCGAGATCAGGCCACTGCACTCCAGCCTGGGAGACACAGCGAGACTCCATCTCAAAAAAAAAAAAAAAAAAAAGCGGAGGGGAAGAAAAAAGAGAAAAAGAGAATTGGGAGTAATTCCAGGGATTTATCAGGTCAAGGGAATTAACTTTGGGGATAAATAAAACCAAAGCTTATTTGAAAGAAGAGGAAAAAGACTAAGTAAGGAAGAGAAGGACTGACAATGCAAGGAAAGAGGGTAGTATTTATTCTGCACAGTTGAGGAGGTTGTGGGCATGAGTGAGAAGAGATTAGTTTAGGGAAAATGCATTCTTTTTCCTCAGCGGACAGCAAGAGAGTGAGAAAACAGCACATACTGAAAGGTTTTGAGGTGGCGAAGAGGACAGTTTTAGTTCTGCTGAGAAGAAAAGAAATAGAAGTGAGGTTGAGAAGTTGGATGGTCTTTGGAGATTGTAGAAAGGAGGCAACCAAGAGCATTGTGCAGTAGTAGTAACAACCTGAATCATTAGGAGGTACAGGCCTTGAATCTAGCACCAAGGTGTCCAAAAATGGCTCCCAGAACCTATGGCTCAGCAAGGTGAGACTGCAGAGATTCTGGCATTTTTAAAAGATTTAAGGAGAAAGGTATCTTTTGTTTACATTAATTTTTCTTAATTCACATGGCTAGTAATAATAGAGCAACTAGAATATAAACCCAAACTAGCTAATAGTAAAACCCTTGATATTGTCATTCTATTATGTTCCTTCCAGGTTGCATCTAGCAGAGAGTTGAGGTGAGGGAGGCAGTTAGAAAGCAAAAAAATTGAAAATCAAACTTTATTCTCTAGGAATAACTGCCAGAATGATGTCATTTTGGAATGTTCAGTAGCATATTTCTTTTTCTACCTGAAAGTGAAACCTGGGAAATCTTTAATTTACAATCTAAGTTTCCCTTATTACTTTTCAATTTCATTCCATTTTTCTGCATAAACAAAGGACTCAACAGGCAGCTTTTGATGGCTCAGAGTTGTACATAGTTTTTATCAGTAGGAAAGTACTATTTATAGATAAAAATTATCATAGATCAGAAATAGGTAGTACATGCTTTGAAAACATAAGTTGGTTCATCCTGGATGTCATATTACCAAAGTTGAATATGGTTCATCATCGTGAATATTCTATTTCTTGTGCCTTGCTTACATTCATATCTATATGTCTGTGGTTTAGTGACTGTGATGATTGGGACATTTGGTTTGGTAAGTTTTCCCAAAAGCATTGGTATTCCTAATGCTTTTTTAAAAAAGTCTGTCTCTTTTTAAAGTTTGCTTTTCCAAGTTCACTACAAAGAACTTTTTCTTTGAGGAAAAAAAAAATGAACTCAAAAATTGTTATTGAGGTAGGTGTGCTTAGTAGGTGTTTGATGTTGTTTTTTCTTTTTACATAAATTTTTTTTTCCACTTTATTATTCTTTTGCCCATTTCTTCTCTCATTACTATTACTATTGATGTTTAAAATCCAATTATTCCTGATTTTTCCCTTCTCTACCACACTATTTCTCACAAACAAAACAGTTTCTTGAGTTCAGACTTCAAAGTTCCAGAAGACATCTACTTTGTACCTTCCCTGGTTATTAGCTTTTATCTAATAAGGAAAGTTTGATATTTTTTATGCTGAAAATTTTGTAACCCTTGGACTTTGTTTCTTTGGTTCCCAAGGGCTCTCATGTCTTATATTGTCCTCATTATGTCAGTCATCATTTATTTGTTCATTCATTTGCTCATCTATAACAAATATTTATTGTGCAGCTGCTATGTGTAGGCACAGTTCTTGATTCTGGGGGTAGATTGGTGAACAGAGTTAAGATGAGAGACATGGCTAAAGGCATTTGGATAGATAAGTACCATGCAGTGCTATAAAGAAAATATAGCAGGCCTGTAAATTAGATAATGACCTTATTGGAGTTACTTTAGATAGAGCTGAGGATGAAGCATTTGAGCTGAGGCATTAATGATGAGAAGAAGCAAACCGTGAGAAAATATGAAGAAAGAACATTCCAGGCCAAAGGACCAAGGTGACAGTGAGCTTGCACAGGAGTAGAAAGAAAGTCGATGTGGGTGGAATGTAATTAGCAAGCAGGAGAGAAGTACATGATGATGTTGGGAGGTAGACAGGGGATGGATTGTGTAGAGTCTTTTAGCCAAGTTAAGGAATTTGGATCTTATTTTAAATGCATTGATAAACCTTTTTAAGGATGTGGAGCAGGGAAGTAATGTGATAGGATTTTGTTTTAAAAAATATCTCTATAGCTGCCATGTGGAGAATACATTGTAAGCAAGTGTGAGTGAAAGCAAGACTATAGTATTCTCTCTCCCCTTATCTATGGGGGATACATTCTAAGACCCCCAGTTGATGTCTGAAACTACAGATTGTACAAAACTATATATACTGTATTTTTCCTATACATACATAAATATGATAATTTATAAATTAGTCACAGTAAGAGATGAACAAGTACTAATAAAATAGAACAATTATAATAATATACTATAATAAAAGTTATTCTGTGCATGTAACTGTTGCCGTTTGAAGTGCGACAGCAAAACTGCATGAATTTCTTTCTTCTTTTTCACAATTTCATGGATAGAAGATTTATTCTTACCATAGATCTTAGCATACACATTTTTTTATTTCCTTATTAAGTGGAGAACTTTCATCTTTTCACTTAAAGGAAGTGAAAGCTTCCTTTGCTTAATGGCTTCTCCTTGGCATATTCCAATTGCCAGTATCACTACTCTTGCACTTTGGGGCCATTATAAAGTAAAATATTAAGTAAAATAAAGGTTACCATAGCACTGTGATACTGCAGCAGTCTGTGATAACTAAGATGGCTGCCAGGAGGGTAGCATAAACAATGTGCATCCACTAGACAAAGGGATGATTCACATCCTGGGCTGGACAGAGTTGGGTGTTACAAGATTTTATCATGCTTCTTACAATGGCACACAATTTAAAACTTATGAATTGTTTATTTTGGAATTTTTCCACTTAATAATTTGGACTGTGGTTGACTGCAGGTAGCTGAAACCTCAGAAAGCAAAACTGAATTAAGAGGAGACTCCTATAGTTAGGAGACTCTTGCAGTCTATGGGAGATGTGAAGGTGACATTAGAAGTAGTGAGAAGGATGGATTTTCGAGGAAGAAATTTAGGACTTGCTGATGGAAAGGTTGTGAGGCGTGAGGGAAAGTGAGGAGGCATGACTACTTGATCTACTACTAGATCTAGTAGTAGATGATTACCAGTCAAACCAACTGTCTAATGGTGGCACTGTAACTGAGAAGGGGAAAAGTAGAGTATACTACGATTGAAGTGGGAAATCAAGAGTCCAGGTCTTGACTTAAATGTGAGATTTATTACCCCTTACCTATTAGCAATGATTCATCATTCTTACCTCTCCTCCTCTCCCTCAAACCCAGGCAACCACTTATCTACTTTCTGTCTCTATAGATTTTATTCTGAACCTTTCATCATACAATGTGAACTTTTTTTTTTTCTGACTGGCTTCTTTCACTTAGCATAATACTTTCAAGGTGCATCCACAGTATAGCACGTGTTATTGTTAAATAATATTTCATTATATGGGTATACCACATTTTGTTTATCAGTTCATCAGCTGAAGGGTATTTGGGTTGTTTCTACTTTTTGTCCATTCTGAGTAATGCTGCTATGAACATTTATGTCCAAGTTTTTTGTGTACACATAAGTTTTTATTTCTCTTGAGATATACCTAGGAATGGAGGAAATACTGTACATACACATATTCAAGAAATACAAAGGAAACAGTTTATGAGATAGTACTCTGTAGTATAGTATAGGAATCAGTTATTACAAAACAGATGAATTTGCATTGTAACACATGTGCATATAATTAATAGCCAAGGAACTTGCAATAGTTTAGATATTTTAAAGTGTGAAAAAGAAATGGAGTGAAGAGGACGGAAGGGGTCAAGGGCTAAAAAACTGCTCATTGGGTACTATGCTTAGTACCTGGGTGATGGGTTCAATCATACCCCAAATCTCAGCATCACATGGTGTATCTTTGTAAGAAACTTGCACATATATCCCCTGAATCTAAAATAAAAGTTGAAAAAACAGGACATGGAAGTTGATTTTCAGAATAAGAAAGTAGATTATGACCATTTGCACTTTATGAATGAGAAGAAGTATTATATCGTGTAGGAAAGTTTTTATTTAACCATGATTTTAAATTAACTATGCCCGGAGTTGAAAGAAACGGCTATTTCATGTCAAAGAAACATCAACCTATTATTGAATGATCTCTTTACTCATGTCAATTATTACTAGAAAGAATTTGGCATGGGAGCTTTATTTGTATCATAGACTTTTGTTAGACTATTGATGTGGATGGCTATTTTTCTTTTAATTGAGTGGAAAGTTTTATAAGTCTCATACTAGATCCACCCATTCCTGTTCCCCTTTTGTTAGCGAGTGCCTGTTTTTGCATATTACTTGCTGGGCTGTGGCAGATACCCACAGCCTATTGACACTGGCATAAAATTTGCTAGGCTTTTGCTTTTGGGGTAGGAAGCTATGCTTGGGATTGATAGGGATCTGAGGACTGAGGAGAAGTAGATTGAAATTGTCCTTCACTAAAACCTGGGGTTAGTTTGATGGTCAGTGTGAAGTTTCCATTTTAATCTTTCAAATTGAAGAGTACATTTAGGATTCATTGAACACCTAATAATGCAACACACTGCCTTTCTTTCCAGTGAAATTTGAATGTTGAATTTCAGTTCTTTTGCAGCATTATGTTTTCTTGATCTGCCTGACAAAACAAGATTAACACATCTATGAAGTATTTCCATTTACACTGTTGTTCTAAGTGTTCTGAACAGTAAGGAATTGAAAAGAACAAAGAAAGTATTTTTTGAAGGAATATTTGAATTCACAGTTAGTATTTATTTTTACAAATCAAAAACCCATTTGTGGGATGTGTTATTTATTTTTGTATATATTTAAAATTTGATGTATATTTCCAAGTGAGTTAGTAAATATTGTTCCCCATATTACATCATTTATAAAAACCTTCAATTAACTTTTAAAACTAGGCTGGATTAATAGCCTTTTAAAGCCTTTCAGAGTTGACTCTTCCCCCAAAATTTTCAATGACGTGGGAAAATTCATATTGGGAAAATTTCCCTTAATATTTGAATGGTGAGTATATACTAATATTATTTCATTGTATTTTTAGTGATATATTTAGTATATGGAGATATATACATACATAGACAGGATTCTTAAGAAGGAGATACAGGAACCATAAAAAGTAATGTTTTGCCAGAATTATGTTTTGCCAGAATCCACTAAAGAGGATAATAACACATGAAAAATATTTTTTGCATTCACTCATTGTGCAATATCCTATTTTCATTTTAAAAAAATCAGGTTGGTAAGTCTACTGGAAATATGAGACTGCTCAACTTTCCCACACATTCTTTCTCCCTTGTGGGTTTTCATATGGGTATATTTAAACAGCTGCATGAAACCATTATTTGTGGAGGATGGATTGGAAGGGAACATTTACAGATCATCTTGTATAATATTTAGGTCTTCTTTAGGCAGAACCATCAGAGAACTAAGTATAGTGATTTTATAGATAGGAGATTATTATTTCATCTAACTTATTTTTTCTCACAAAATTTTTTTTTTTTTTTTTTTTTTTTCCAGAGAACATATTTAGATTCCTCACTCATTCTTGTGGGGTTGTGCTATACAAAACTGTGATTTATCACTTCTTTTATAGAGAATTGGAAACTTTGATTTCTAACCTTAGCAACATGACCGTAGGCAATTTGGTTGACTTATTGTGATTTGAAGAAGCCTATTTTGAGGTTGTAAGAAATAATGAGGAAACCTGAAAGGCACATTGTCTTAGGCGCATATTTACCATGTGACTATGGCTTTCCGGATGGAGAGAACAAGTTAAAAATTTAAAATGAGTGATTCTAGACCTTGCCTAAATTCATTGACCCAAATGAGATCTCTTCACTCCTTCCCAATGCATATTCTCATTTACTAGAGAGCTTGACGTTTTGTTTTGGATCTAGTTCCAATTTTATTATTATAAAGAAATGCTATCTTTAAAGATAAACATTCACAACCAGATGATATGAAATGTTTACTAAAGCATTATAAAAATGCTATTATACCTTAACGAAAATATAAAGGACAGCAAAGGATAGATGCAGTTAATAAAGATTTTTTATATTATGGAAAAATATTTGTAACATAAAATCCACCATTTTAACTGTTTTTAAGTGTACAATTCAGTGGCATTAAGTACATTCACATCGTTGTACAACTGTCACCAATATCTATCTCCAGAAGTTTTTCATCTTCCCTCACTAGAACTCTATATTCATTAAGTGATATCTCTCTAGTCTTCTGTTCCCTCAGTCCCTGGCAACTACCCTTTCACTCTGTCTCTGTGAATTTGACTACTCTGGGTACTCATGTATGTGGAAGCATATACTACTTGTCTTTTTCTGTCTCATGTGTTTTACTTTGCATATCTTCAAGGCTTATCCATATTGTAGCGTGCATCAGAATTTTATTTCTTTTTAAGGCTGAATAATAGTTCATTTTATGTATATACCACAGTTTGTTTATTCATTCATCTGTTGATGGATACGTAGGTTGCTTCTATCTTTTGGCGTTTGTTAACAGTCAAGATTTTTTGGATTTGTCCAAAAGGTATATATGATTATTATATATATATGTGTGTGTATATATATATACACACACACACACACAAAGGTATATATGATTGTTAAATTGAACATTCTAATTGGATGAAATGAAAAGAAAGGGTATCCGTGATAGAGTTTATAATTTTAATTTCTTTATTGTACAAAGGAAAGTGCAAGATCATTTTACCCCCAAATACTATTATTATGTTGTAAACTGCTGACTTTGAATATTCTATGACATAAATAGAGAAGTTGGAGTATACATCATGATGTATATTTATTTACCTGAAGGGAAAGATGGAATTTTTCATAATGTGCATATTGGATATTCTGATGAACTTGACATTGCCAGTTCTAAACTCTCATTTACATTTTGACTTCTTAGTGTATGATAATGTGATTTAATGAATCATGAGGAAACAGAGGGATATTTTTGCCTTTTTAAGCTTTTAGCTTTGTAGTATACATTTTTTTCTTTAGCCCTTCATTTGTTTTTCGTAATTATTTTTCACTTAACTAATTTTATCATATTAGTTTTAATATGAATGAAAGGCCATAGTGTTTGTTATGTTTTCAAATATGAAATGCCCTGTACATTGCATTGCAGTGATATGGGGTGCTGTCAATGTCCTAGACTTGCAGGGAATCTACAAACTTCATTAAACTTTTATGAGTACTAATTTAGAAAGATATTAATGTGGAATACATGCCACTGCATTATCTGCTTCTTCCTGTGTTTCACTTGATTTAAAACAACACAATACAACACAACAAAAACAAACTTTGATGAAATCCAGCTGATTAACTTTTGTAGTAAGTTGCCTTTCTACATTAGTATATTTTAAATATTGAGGTATGATATGCAGTTTTTGGTTTCTGGGACTAACTAGTTGAAGGTTACAGGGTTTAATATGTTTCTTTGTACACTCAGTGTCTAACACTAGATATAGTAAAACTGTATTCAAAATATACCAGCATTGAAGAATAGCATCTAAAAGTTGGATTGGAGTAAGTTGGATGTCTTGGAAGAACCGATTTTACAATGGCAGTAACATCAAATACACTTTTATATAATTGTGGAGATGTTACTGGGTGGATTTTTTTTTTTTTTTTCTTTGAGACGGAGTCTCGCTCAGTTGCCCAGGCTGGAGTGCAGTGGCCGGATCTCAGCTCACTGCAAGCTCCGCCTTCGGGGTTTACGCCACTCTCCTGCCTCAGCCCCCCAAGTAGCTGGGACTACAGGGCCCACCACCTCGCCCGGCTAGTTTTTTGTATTTTTTAGTAGAGACGGGGTTTCACCGTGTTAGCCAGGATGGTCTCGATCTCCTGACCTCGTGATCCGCCCGTCTCGGCCTCCCAAAGTGCTGGGATTACAGGTTTGAGTCACCGCGCCTGGCCTTTTTTTTTTATTCTACTAGTGAGTCAGGTGGCTATTTCTATTTGAAAGTGTAGGTCTTAGATTTCAAATTCAGTATGAGTTGTAGATTACATACTTCTTTGTAAAGATTTCCCATCTATATTTCCTTGCTGAGTAGTCATATGAAGATGGTGGAGGCTTTTTAAGTCTCTCTGATGCTCCAACAAAGAGGATAAACAAAAGGATATTTTTATTTTTATTTTATCTGATGTTCAAAGTATTAGGTACTGTCTTTTGTAGAAAGTTATGGAAATTCTTATTTTTTGTTGCCATTTGCAAAGATGACAATGATAATATATTTGTATAAATATACTTTAATGCCATTTGGCTTTATCTGGCTACTCTAGTCTCCTTTTTGTTTTTCCTTTCTTCCAAATTGTTCACATTAAATGCAAAAATTTCTGAGCCACCTTATTGTTTCTTACAAAATTGCTGTTCTTTAAATTCCTAGCGTATGTTTTAATTTTTTGAACGTTATTTTATTACTAGAGCTAGAATAATAACTCTTCTCTTGTGCATCTCTCAGTTATTGTAAGAATCAAGTGATTTATTATGAAAACACTGTAAATTATAAAGCACCATATATACTTTATTGATCTCTGTAAGTTATACATAGTTGTGTATTGTACAAATTGTGTTATGTTGTTTGTTTTTTGAGACAGGGTCTTACTCTGTCACTCAGGTTGGAGTACAGCGGTGCAGTCACAGCTCACGCAACCTCTGCCTCGCAGGCCGCCTCAGCCTACAGACTAGCTGCGAACACAGGCGCACACCACCATGCCCAGCTAATTTTTGTATTTATTTATTTATTTTTTCTGTAGAGATGGTTTTGCCACGTTGGCCAGGCTTGTCTCAAACTCCTGAGCTCAAGTGAACAGCCCGCCTTGGCCTCCCAAAGTGCTAGGATTACAGGTGTGAGCCACCATGCCTTGCCTGTACAAGTTTGTTAAAGGCAGAATTTTTATATGTATTTCCTATGTATTATTCTAACTAGGCTTTTATATGCTATTGGTATTGTAGTTTCTCAGGCAGGCAAGCATTTTTATTGTGTCTTGTTTGTGTATGTTTTACTTTTTTTAATCTCTTGGATCATTTCCTGAATCTGTTTTACTCATTTGGTGATTATAAATTTAGAAGTTTGCCATATAAGATAGTAAAATATTTTAGATCATTTGGGTTGATTTTTCTGCTTTTTTTTTTTTTTCCATTTTTCCTAAAGTTAGGAGTAAAACTGGTTTAAAAAAATTTTTTGAGACACTTTAGAAGATTAAGTGGAATGGTCATATTATACTTTTTCTTTTGGTTTTTACTTTGTATTAATATGAAGGCATATATTGCATTTAGAGAGATATGAACACAGTAAAATGTTTTCCCATCAGCCTTTCAAATTTGTTGTATCTTGATTATGAAAGTGTTGTCATTTTAATAACTAGTCCAGCTAGGCTGTCAGCTAGTTCTTGAAATAAGGAAGCTGCTTTGGCATTAGTGCTTGGACCTCCCACTCTCTTATTGTCAACAGATAACACTGAACAATTTGAACTATTTGATTTACATGCTTGTTAAGTAATCTGTGTATATGCCATCTATTTGGAAAAATTATTTTTGAAGTGGATAAATCCAAAAAGTTACTATAGGAATAAAAAAGAACAATGTAAACATTCTACTACCTTAGAATGTAGTAGAATATTATTTTGTAAATTTGTAAATTGTGATTCAAGAAGTATTTTTTATGACTTTCCTTTCCATTTGTACCTTCTGAACCAGATCAAATGAAAATCATCACAGGGTTTTTCATGCCCATTTAATGTTTTATTTTAGAAAGAGTTAAGGAGAAAAAAAGTAAGTTGAAACAACTGAACTAATCTCTTATAACCAATATTCAGAACAAAGCTTTTAAATTGCTCTTCATCTTCTGTGTTTCTTAGAGATTCCATGTGCACAGATTTTATTTTATGCCCTCAGTTCAAAGCTAAAACACATCAACTACCCCTATTATTTAAAAACAGATTTTTCAACAAGAGAATTTTAAACAAAATATCTTTTCTTTTATTCTGTTACAGAACTCAGGTGAGAATCCTTCTCATATTTAAAAATGGAAGTAATGTTTTCCTTAAAAATAACATTTTTCTTGTTTAGCTTAAAGGCAGAATGGAAACTTGTTCTCATTTGTACATATTTGGCCTACCCTTTGGCTTACCAATGGTTGAGTCATGAGCAAAATTAGTTTGTGTATGTATTTTAAAAGTCAGATGTCAAGTAATCACCTTATAAAGAGGCTCATTATAATTAGGGACATGTATCACAGTTTACTCATGAAGAAACTGCCATTTATGTAATTTCAGAGTTTAAAAGCTACATGCTTGAGCAGAGTCTATGTTTCTGTATTTAAAAAATAAAGTGGATTTTATCTTTGTATGAAAGCATGTTAAGTAACTATATCTGCTTTTACAGTGATATCAAAGCATCAGTAGAAGGGCAAATCAATTTCTGATAATTTCAACATTATTGGTATTTAATTTGGAGCCGTACTTATACCTGATAACTTGACATTTCCCTTTGAGGATATTTAACTCACTTAACTCACAGGCTGAAAAGAAGTAGAGAAAAAACCCAGATGTTCAGTTTAGCAATTAAAAAAGGATTTTCACTTTCTGAGAACAGTTTTTTAAATTAGACAGCATCTACTTACTCCATGATCTTTCATTTGTGGTGTTCATGCCTAGACATTTTAAAACTAACTGAAGTAAAAATGCTTACTCAGGAGAAAAGACACTGAGGACCAAGACTCCTTTAATAAATGCAAGGCAACTGTTATTACAGAACATAGGAAAGTATTCAAAAGATTTCTTTTGAAATCATTTCAGAAGCTGCATTGAATGGTTCTTTCATTCCTGATTCTGGTTTGCTGAATATCACTATTAGTCATTAAGCACATTGCTTTATCATTTCAGTCTCTGTCTCTGCACATACAACTCTAACCCCTCAAGCTCTCCACTAGTCTACCTCATCTTTCCCTTCAAAACTTCTCCAGGGGCCAAGTTTTTGTTAAAGCTGTCCTATGCAAACTCTTTTATTTTATATTCGTTGCATATTTAAATTAATTTTTACCCTGTGTTCATTTGAAAAGATTTGGAAATTATGAAATAACTGACCTTAAGTCTTTTTCATTTATATTGTACGGTGTTTCTAGTAGAGCATGTATATATTCCTAATATATATATATATTTTGATAGGATGTGCTGCATAGATGAAGATGAGATAACTATTAGCTCTAAATGAATAGGCATGAACTTTTCAGGGAGTCAGAGGAGCTACAGAAAATTCACATTTAGCTCCTTTTATTTAAATAATATGTAAAAAGTCACACTTCTTAGATGACTTAAAGCTGCTGTAGTTATAAAGTGCCTAAATTGTGAGTGCAGGACTCGTCATTGAATTTACTCCTAGAGGTCTTGAATTCATGCATGCTGATTAAAATATGTAAAAATATGTGAATTATCGTGTAATTGATATCATAGTGAATTAATATCATTTTGATTAAGGTCAAATTTGTTAAAAAGTTTTACTGAATTCATAACAGCTCAACCAATAATATTAGAAACACTGCTGCTGTCATGTGGCAATGCAAATGTTTTGACGTTAAAAAGGAGTGCAGGGCGGGGCACGGTGGCTTACACCTGTAATCCCAGCATTTTGGGAGGCTCTTGCAGGAGGATCATTTGAGGCCAGGAGTTCAAGACCAGCCTGGACAACATAAGGAAACCTTGTCTATACAAAAAATAAAAACTTAGCTGGGCATACTGGCACATACCTATGGTTTCAGCTACCTGGGAGGCTGAGGTGGGAGGATCACTTCAGCCCAGAAGTTTGAGGCAACATTGAGCTCTGATCACACCACTGAATTCCAGCCTGGGCAACAGAGCAAGACCCTGTCTCTTTAAAAAAAAAAAAAAAAAAAAAGAGTGCTGATGTCCCAAGAGTCTAGACACCTGCTGGACTCTAGTTGCCTAACTTAAAAGATGAGAAACCCGGGCCCAAAGGGGTGAAATGATCCACCTCACATCATCCAGAAAGTGTTTAACATAGAACTAGATCTGGTTCCTATGGCCCTATAATCACATTACTTCTCTATACAGCTGTGTACGTAACAAAAAGGAATGAAGTTTATGAGAGAGGGCCATATAAAAAGAGCAATAGGCCGGGTGCAGTGACTCACACTTGTAATCCCAGCACTTTGGAAGGCTGACACATAGTGTTGCATGCCTGTAGTCCCAGCTACTCATGAGGCTGAGGTAGGGAAATTGCTTGAATTTGGGAGGTGGAGGTTGCAGTGAGCCGAGATCACGCCATTGCACTCCAGCCTGGAGGACAGAATGGGACTCTGTCTCAAAAAAAAAAAAAAAAAAAAAAAAAAAAGAAAGAAAAAGAAAAAATAGCCATAACCCTGGCTTAGATTATCTTTTATACTTTGAAGTGTTTTTTCATCATCAGGAAATAAAATGATAGGAAAACTTGTTTAATGAAGATAATGTTATATAGTGCTTATGAAGATAGTTTCACCTATTGCACTATTAATTTGTGATTCTTCAGAAACTCAGTAATAGCAGCAGCATCATTTGAATAGTGCTCAAACTTTTTGACATTATTTTTTCAATTATGATTTTATTTCTTTATAAAGCCTGAGAAATAACTAGGGAAGATTTGGTGAGTGCCTTTTTAGACCTGGGGATGCTAATACACAGAGTTATAAAATGAATGGCCTGCGGTCATTGACCTTCTTAGTTCTCCTAACCCTTAGTTCTATTTTATGTCCATTATCTATGTTTTTACTTTGTGGCATATCTTTGCTTTTTGGTTTTGCTTTAGTGAAAGAGCAGATATATGGGAGAGAGGTGGAAATGCTAGTCACTCAGTTTGGCTTTTCGCTAGCACTTCTTGAAAATATTCAGTTGGTGAATATTAAAATGAATGACAAATAAAATCTGAGGGTTTTATGAGTTTCATTTGAAACATGTGATGCCAAAGTAACTGCTAAATAAGTGACTTTGTGTTTCTGGTTACAAGACTCTACTGGTTCAGTGGTAAGTCCTATGGCCATTGTATAAGTTGGTGAGAAAAGATGTAAAATGTGGTACCTGGTATATTGTGTGCACAGGTGATATAAAAATAAACAAAGGTAGAAAAAGTCAAGTCATGCATTTACTCTACAGAAGGAGAGTCAAATCAGTGAGTTGAACCATTGAGCAAGTGGAAGAAAGTTGCTGTGAGGGAAGTGATTTAAACAGTAACAGTTTCATTCTTTTCTATAGCCAGGTGAAGGAATTATAAGGCCCTAAATTTCCATGAGTTGGGGTAAAAAAAAAAGTTTTGTATGGTGCAAAATGTCTCAGTCATAGGCTTGGCTATGTGAATGATATGATTTTGGTTCCTTTGTAGTTTGGTCCTTGATAAACCTGATATTCAGTGTAAATGTTTCTCTAACAATATGTGTACATTGCAGTTTGGTAGAAGATGTCTTTCTACCTACAGCAAATGTTTTTATAGTATATATGGTTAATACTCTCTATGAGTACCTTAAAATATCTCGAAAATACAGGAAAACATTTCTGCTCTGGATATAAAATTATTTCATCTCAGGAGACTTTCTATCCTTACTACTCTCATTTTAATCCATCATATTACTTTGAAGAAACTACTATTGAAACACAAGACATGAAAACAAGAAGTGAACAGAACCATAAAATGAGGAGCTTAGAAAAAAACATTGGCAATAAGTATGTTGTTGAAATGAATTTGCTATTAATGCCATCTGAAAAGTTAAAGAGTTGTAGTCAACCTTGTGAATTCATTAATTAATATAACAACTTTGTTGAACACTTGCTGTTTTTTAGGAACTGAATATACCAGGAGAACAAAAGAGTTTCTGTCTTTATAAACCTTATAATCTAGTCGTGGGACATGGACAACAAACATACACCTAAGATGTGTACGAGTGTTAATACGTATGTCTTGGTCTCTTTAAGCTGCGTTAACAGAATACCATAGATTGGGTGGCTTATAAACAGCAGCAATTTATTTCTCTTGTTAAGAGAAATCTTGTTAAAATCTTATCTTAAGATTTAAGATTTTAAGTCTTATCTTAAGATTTTAAGATAAGATTTTATCTTAGGATTTTATCTTAAGAGCATGGTCAGCCAAATTTAAGCAGGGGCATAACATGATCAAAATTTAAAAATTGTTCTGGCTTCCCTAGGGAAGGAGGATTAAGAACTGGGCTAAGGAAAGATTAAGAACTGTGGAACTAGTTAGGAGACTATTGAAATAGTGCAGGAAAGGGACGATGATGATGACTTAGACGGGAGGTTGTTTGTTAATATATAGTCTACTGTTATTGTGGCTGCAGATTCAATCCTGTGTCTTTCCATTGTCCATTTAAAAGCAATTTTACAAAGATCACTTTTTTAAAACAGTAATTACAATGCCATAAGAGGCTTTTTGTTGTAAGCTACTGTGGCAAGAAATTAGTTTTAGGTAGAGAATTGCATGTGTACTTAGCTGTCATTGTATTAGGACTGTTCTTTGGGAGACTTTTTATTAATAATGAATTAATAGTGAAGGTTTTATAAGTAGACTCTCTTGCCTGTAGTAAGTGTTTTCTGTCTATTATCTCATTTGATCTTCACAAAAATCCTGTGACATATGTGCTGTTATTATTTCCACGATAAAAATAAGAAAACCAGGGGACTGAGAAGTTAAGGAACTTCCCAAGGTAACAAAGATAAAAAAGTATGCATCAGAATTTGAACCTAGTTCTTTCTGATACCACAGCTCAAACCTTAAAAAAAACTAATATACCTTTTATTGAGAAACTACTTACATATAATCAAATGCACAGATCTTAAATGTATTCAGTGGATTTTCACAGTTGCATACACATATGTAGCTACCTCCCCAAACTAAATACAGAATGTTTGTAGCACTACAGAATGTTCCTTCATGCTCCTTCTGGTCAGTTTTCCCCCAACATCCTCCTACTCTGCAGACTACTATCTGGTTTTATCACCATATGCTAGTTTTGCCTTTTCTTGGACTTCATGTGAATGGAATAAAACAATCCATAATTTTTGGAGTCTCATCTGTGTTGTTACTTATTGCTTATTCTTTCTTACGGCTGAAGAGTAGTAGTATTTTATTATATCAGTATAGGTCCATTTCACCTGTTGTTGAGGGACATTTAGATTGTTTCCAGTTCTTAGCAATTTTATGAATAAAACAGCTATGAGCATTTATGTACTAGAATATGTTTTCATTTCTATTGGGTAAATACTTAGAAGTAGAATTTATGGATTGTAAGGTAAGATATATGTTTGCCTTTTTAAGAAGCTGCCCAAACAGTTCTCTGAAGTGGTTGTACCATTTCAATTTCCTACCAGCAATGTATGGGCATTGCAATTGCTGTATATCCGTACCAGCATTTGGTACTGTCAGTCTTTGTTTTAGCCATTGTATTGGGTGTGAACTGGTATCTCATTGTGGTTTTAATTTGCATTTCCCTAAAGACAAATGATGTTGGGTACCTTTTAATGTGTTTATTGGCCATTTGTATGCCTTCTCTTTTGAAGTATTTAAGACTTTTGCCCTTTAAAAAATGTGTATTATTTGGATTTTTATTGCTGATTTCTAAGAATTCTTTGCATATTCCAGATACAAATTATTGTCAGATATAGATATTGCAAATATTTTCTTTCAAACTGTGGTTTGCCTATTCGTTTCTTTAGTAGTGTGTCTTTTGATGAGTAGAAATATTTAATATTGATTGAAGTCCAATTTGTTTTGTCTTTCATAGTTACTACTTTCTCTTTCCTAAGTAATCTTTTCCTGCTTCATAGTTACAAAAAATTTCCTCTTGTGTTTTCTTCTAGAAGATTGACTTTAGCTTTAGATTTCAGTCTTTGATTCATTTAGAATTTACTTCTGTGTGTACTATGAGGTAAAGGGCAAAGTTCTTTTTTTTGTTTTTTCATGTTTTTCTAGTTGTTCCAACATCCATTATTCCCTATTGAAGTGTTTTAGTGCGTTTGTCAAATTAATTGGCTATGTATGTGTGAGTGAGTTTCTGGACACTATACTGATAAACTTGTGTATTCTCATGCCAATATCACATTGTCTTGTTTACTGTCACTTAATCAGGAAGTGCATTTCATGCTTTTTCAAGCTAGTTTTATCTATCCGAACTTCTTTCATTTTTATATAAATTTAGACAGTTGTCAATTTCTTTAAAAAATAACCTGTCCTGATGTTTGTTTGAATGGCATTGAATCTCTAGATTAATTTTGTGAGAATGAACCTATTAATTATAGAGTCTTTCCATCTACGTACATGGCATTATCTCTCATTTATTTCATAGCCAAGAATAATGCACAAGAAAGAACTCATGGGCAAAGAGTATTTGATCAATTACCTCTAGCAAACATAGGGTATCCTCTCTCTTTTAAAGTCTATTTAAACACCAATTCTCAGAAAATATGCATTTGGTATTAAGAGAGGGTATCTCATGTGAAAATGAGTGAGCTATTCTTCCTTATATTAAGAGGAGCAGTTAAGCGGGGCACGGTTGCTCACGCCTATAATCCTAGCACTTTGGGAAGCTGAGGCGGGCGGATCACGAGGTCAGGAGATCGAGACCATCCTGGCTAACACGGTGAAACCCCGTCTCTACTAAAAATACAAAAAACTAGCCGGGTGTGGTGGCGGGCGCCTGTAGTCCCAGCCACTCGGGAGGCTGAGGCAGGAGAATGGTGTGAACCCGGGAGGCGGAACTTGCAGTGAGCCGAGATTGCGTCACTGCACTCCAGCCTGGGCGACAGAGCAAGACTGTCTCAAAAAAAAAAAAAAAAAAAAAAAAGAGGAGCAGTTAAAACTTCAGAACTGTATTGGGTTTCAAAAAAAAAATGCTTTCAAAAAAAATGTGTAGCCCTTTGACTAGTAATATATTTTCTGTACTAGTGAAAGTGTGATCTCTCATAGTTTAATTCAATTACCTAATAAGCTGATATGTGATCACTAGTATTCTCATAACACACCACATAAAAAACAAGCAGTCTTGGCCAGGCTTGGTGGCTCACACCTATAATCCCAGCACTTTAGGAGGCTGAGGTGGCAGGATTGCTTGAGACCCAGGGAGTTCAAGACCATCCTGGGCAACATAGCGAGACCCCATCTTGACCAAAAAAAAAAAAAAAAAAAATACAAAAATTAGCCAGGTATGGTAATGTGTGCCTGCAGCCCCAACTACTTGGTTGGGTGAAGCAGGGGGATCACTCGAGCCCAGGAGTTTGAGGCTGCAGTGAGCCATGATTATGCCACTGCACCCCAGCCTGAGTAACAGAGTGAGACCCCAACTCAAAAAACAAACAAACAAACAACAAAAACCCAAGCAAAACAAGCAGTCTTATGTGGAAGCAGTCAGAAAGTGCTTTAAAGTCGTGAATACAGTTGCATTTTCTAAGTCCAGGGGAAATGTGTACAATAAAACTAATGGAAGTAAAAGCTTTTGGGACTCGAATTTTCCAGTAAGTCAATAGGGTTCAGAACATTCATCTTTCAATACTTAATTTTGGAGGAGTAATATAATATGTACCTCAGAGGATTACTGCAAGGATTAGAGCAGGAAATCTATGACAAATGCTGAGCACATTGTTTGGCATAAAGAAAGATCTCAATAAACTTAAATCTTTTCATCTTTATCTGGATCCATGACAAGTTCTGGGTGCAGGTGCAGTTTTTTAACTTGTTTCGGAACTCTCTGCTTTGACTTTAGAATGCTGTTGTTGAGCATAGTATTCAGACATCTTGCAGAAGCACCACTTTTCTCAAATATTAATTTGGTTTTGATTTCTACTTTATAAGCAGATATATCTATCTATATATATAGATAGATATATGGTATGATTGACTTCCTTAGATGATGTGTGTGCATATATATATATATATATATATATCCAAATTTAGTGTCCATTTAGCATAAAGAATATTTTTCCTTTTACTGGACTTGAAACTATTGCAAGTTGGAAGAGTGAAACTCAGTAAATTTTTTTTTCTAAATCCAATTAATTACAGTAGTTAATTTACAGACCATGGTATTTGTTATTACGTTAACACTAAAATATACTTTAGTGTTAGGTTTGTTGATAATACATTTAAATATACTTAGATTTGTTGATAATACATTTATAAGTGATTTGTTATAAGCAGATTAAACTTATTAGCAGCAACTAGAAGCTACTTGTGAACTATTTAGGGCAAGAGAGGTTTACCTTACATTAGTGGCTTAGAAAGGCCAAAGGGACTTGTTCCTTTATAGGCAAAGTAAATTTGACAGAACAGAGAGTACATTCGCATTTTAAAGTATATTTTATATTATTAGGAGTAATTTATTTTCATTAATAAAATTCGATAGGCTAGAGCTACAAAATGAAATTGAAAAGATTCTTCTTCACACCCTGTTTCCACTCTGCAAAAATAGTTGCTGGTCATCTGTTAGTAGTAAACTGTGTATCTTTACAGAATTATGTGGGCATTCATCGTTTTTAGCTTAATTCCTAAGATATATACAGAGTTATATATATACATGGTTTTGATGCTACTCAATCTGAGACTCTTCCTCCCACAATCCATTTTCAGAATTCTTACATAGTTTATTTTCATTTGATGTAGTGCATTTCTAATTGCACATCTTAAGCCTATTAAATTAAAATGAGTTTTAATGTACATATACTTTTAAATTTTCTCAGAAATTGATCTTTTGGCAATTAAATTGCCGAATGGGAAAAACGATCTTTATAGCTAAATGCAAGAAAGAGTAAAATGAATAAAAAAACAGATTTAGTATGTCAAAGATTGAAAAGGCAAAGAATTCTGACCACTGTATTGGTTAAAGAAGAAGAAATTTTAAAACAAAAAATTATAGGAGAATATTTATATTGTTTGAAGCTGTTATAAAAAGAAAAGCTATCATAGTGTTAAATGTATGTGCTAAATGACCTAATAACAAAAGGGAAAAAGATCTTATCTAACATTGCCTTAAAGCTGTATGATAACAGAAATTAAACAAGGAAAGCAAGAAGAAAACTTACAAAGAACAAAATACAAAGGCAAATAATAGAAAAAAACTCAAAAGTATTTACAGTAGAACCAAAAGCCGCTTATTTCAAACAAATAATAAACAAATAACCAAAGGCTTGGGCTAAAAATCCAAGAGATTGGGAGGCTTTTTTTTTCCTACTTTTTCATGCTTTATGCTTAGAGTATAGATGTGCTTGGCTGGCAGTAAATGCTTGGTAAATATTTATTAAATTCATTAATATTTCTTAAATATTTTAATAGATTAATGGTGATTGAAAATGAAAGCACAATGTAATAATATAAAAAATATTAACTGTTATAAGTGAATATTGTATATATTTATGCATTAAGCAAAGTATACATCTCAATTCCAAACATAATTTCAGAGTGAAAAGGATACAATAACTAGTAAAACAATATGCCGATAATCATAAAAAGAAAAAAAGTATAATTTTAAAGCTGACTTCAATAACAAACAATTAACAAATTTGTATTTTCATTTTGTTGTTGAAGCCCACAGTTTTATATTATATAAAGTAACCCAAAACATATGAAAAGTAGAAAAATTTGTTTCATTTTATGAAGAAAGTCTCTTTATTCCAGAATATAAACAGTTCACATGAATGAACACAGAATCTAAAATAAGAGCAAATGAAATAACATACTGAGTAGTGTTAATATCAGAAATCCAAATCTAATTTAACATTAGGAATTTTATTAACATAATATGTAATATAACATCAATATGTTATATAACAAATGAAAGTCTTTCCCTGATAGGTATTGAAAAGGCAATTAATAAAATTTATTCTCTTCATAGAGAAAAAGTAAATATTAATTACAGAAACAGAAGGTTTTTAAAAAGTACTTTAACCTTGATAACAATCCTGTAAATTTAGTGTCCTTCAGTGTTTTTCTACCCCATTCTTTTTGTATGTTGCCTGAATGCTACCTATGTCTTTTATGGTGAGTAATGTCATAGTCAAACAGTTACTGGAAATGTATAATTTCAATTGGTATATTTTTGCTCATTTTATATATATGTATACATAAACATCTAATTTTTTTGCAGTGTTTTGAAATTGTTAATTGCTTAGAATTTTCAACACTAGCCAGTTAACCCAGTTCAGGTAAGGAGGCTAGCATGAAACCTCACTGATTTACTTTACTTTGTAGGAAAAGCAGTTACAATTATTTTTGGTAAAGTGGCCGGATGCAGTGACTCACGCCTGTAATCCCAGCACTTTGGTTGGCCAAGGTGGGCAGATCACTTGAGGCCATGAGTTTGAGGCCAGCCTAGCCAATATGATGAAACCCTGTATCTACTAAAAGTAAAAAAAATCAGCTGGGCATGGTGGCACATGCCTGTAGTCCCAGCTACTTGGGAGGCTAAGGCATGAATATCCCTTGAAACTGGGAAGTGGAGGTTGTAGTGAGCCAAGATCATGCCACTACATTCCAGCCTGAGTGACAGAGAGAGACTCTGTCTCAAAAAAAAAAGGTTATTTTTGGTAAAGATATGCATGAAATAATATTCAGTAAGCTTGTGTTTAGACACTGTAATCTCAATGATTAATAAAGTAATACAGCAGTTTTAATTTTTTTTGAAACTCAAAAAATTGTATACGTGTCTTCTCTTTAATCCTCAAAACAACTCTTTCTTAAGTGTTATAGTATTATTTTTATTTTGTATATGAGGGGACCAGCTCAGAAATAATAAATTACAAAGTTGTTAGAGAAAAAAATTCTTCCTCATTTTTAATATTTCCTTCAAGGTAAAGGGACCTTATTTAGTGCAATTAGTGACCCTCTCTCTCTCTCTCCTACTTCACTTCCCCTTCAACTCTGCTTTGGTGAAGGTGAAATAGCTTAACATGATTGATACATCTGGGGAGAATGTATTAGGCAAGGGGTTTTGGAACAGGCTTAACTGCAAGGAGCACCAACTGGGCTCTGTAGTCTAGAGGAACAGGTTTCAACTCTGTGGAGGGAAAGCTGGCTTCTGGCTGGATGACTGTATATCTTGTTTTGCCCAGGACACTTCCACTTGATGTCGTCCCCAATATGGTTATTCATAGCACCGTATTTCACTCCCTTGAGTACCCCAGTTGCAATAATAAACTATGTTTTCACCTTAATAATCCTGCATAATTCTAGGGTTCGGTATTAAGAAAGCACATTGCTTGCATATAAATAAAGAGCCATGTATTTTAATATTGTCTTTATAAGTATTGGCCTCAGTCAGCTACTCCAGTGTTTTATTTCTCCATTTCTGAATCTAGGCAGGGAAGAGGAGCATTTTTGAGACCAGGAATAATTTTTGATTGGATTAGATTTTCAGTCTTTTACTGCTTTAGTAAACTTTCTAATATACTGTACATTCCATATGAGATATCAAACTAGAGGTCAATTTAAGCAATTTAATTTCCAAACAACTTACTATTTTAAGTTATTTGGCATCATGAAGACAAATAAATTGATTGGCTGTTTTCACCTTTTAGTTGTTTTGGTTTAGAATTGAGACCTTTGGAGGAATGTTTGAAGGTTTAATGTAGGGAAAAAAAAAATAAAAAACTTTTTGTATACTCTCTGGAAACCTGTGAATTAAACTGACAATCAGTAGGTTAACAAGAGAAAAATGAATTTATTTATGTGTGCAACATACATATGCATGGGAGTGTTAAGTGATGAGTAACTTAAAGAGGTCATTAGAATTTGGGGCTTATACTCCTAACTCAGTA
Organism: Papio anubis; assembly: GCF_008728515.1. Classification (NCBI taxonomy): domain Eukaryota; kingdom Metazoa; phylum Chordata; class Mammalia; order Primates; family Cercopithecidae; genus Papio; species Papio anubis. The sequence continues at coordinate 75,383,921 of NC_044978.1, forward strand.
GGGGAAAAGGAGTGGGGAGAAAAGGCTTCTGTGGCAAGAACAAATAGGTTTCTTTAAGAAAGACAAGTGGGTTGTTTTTGGTGAACAAACAGAAGATAACATTTGTTACAATGTTTGACTATACGGTATTCTTAGGGCCAGGAAATGCCCCCAGAGAGAGGATTTATTATAAATTTACTTCTGGGCTCTCTGCTGGGATTAGAAGCCACCACACAGATAATTTATGGCAGTCCTCATTTGTTAGAAGTCTTTGCTTTTACTTTTATTCAATAAGAGAAGCTCTGAGGAGGCTTATGTATCTGTTGAATCACAGGTGTCTTCAGCTTAAAATAAAATTTATACCAACCATGGAGTCCCAAGTGGGTCCCCACATGCACATTGGTATTCATTTACTGCAACACTCTCATTTTCCAGCTTAGGAAAAGAAGGTCTGGAGATGTGACTTAGACAAAGTTACGTGTTGTATTAGTGACACAATTGGTTGTAAAATTTCCCAGTCCTCAGGTTCCTGGGTAAAGTGTTTTTAACAATAACCCTTCTCTTCCTTTTAGGGCAGGAATAAGGAAAAATGAGTGAGAATTGTATTTAGGTAGCTGAATTGGAAGACTAAATCTGATGTTTTTGTGAAAAGCTTTATTTGCTATTTCTTGAATATCACCTTAATATCTCAACTTGATCTGTAGAATTTTGATCACAAGTTACCTTTCCACTCTCTTATTACTGGTAATTATATTGAAAATTCACCTCTGTTATTCTGTCACAGCCTACTGCAGATGATTATCTCTAATGAGCTCCTTAGGTGCAGAGCCTAGGTTTATTCCTTCCTGGCTGCTTAGTAGTGATATTTATAGAAGTAGCATTAAAGTGAGTAAGCGTATGTAATTCTTTTATATTTACCTAAGTGAAGTTTGGAAATGTAGTTTTTTATGTGTATTTCAGCCTGTTTATCCTTGTATATGTAGCCCAATTACATCTTAACATTTGTTTCTGAAGAGCAGGCCAGAAAAAAATAATCACTTGTACTTAATATGTTGTAATCATAGGCATATTTAATAAAATATTGACTGGGAATACAATTGGGCATCATATCTGATTGGATGAAACAGAGTATGCTAAATGTGGTCATTACAGAATTTCATATTGAGAATATGCCAGTTATTTTGAAGTCAGTATATTTGCTGGGATTACTGGCTTTTGCTTGAAAGGATAGTGGGATTTTTTTTTTTTCTGTGATTATGATTTCTGTTGTTAAAATTATTATTTTTTGCTTTTGCATCTAAATATGCCCTTTCATAGGCAGCTGAATTAATCTGGTCAGACAATAACCCATTTCTGGTTAATTTGATATTAGCTTTTTTTTGAAATTTGAGGATACTTTTTAGCATTTCTACATGGTCAATATCAGATTCAAATCACCAGCCTTCTTAAGAGGATTTTAATGCATTCCTACTTTTAAATATTCTCAGTATGTTTACTGCTCTCAGTAGTGGGATGTGTTGATTTTGAATTGCTAAATCTATTAGAAGGTGGTTTTTTTGTTTTTTTGTTTTTTTGTTTTTTTGTTTTTAATGTGTGTAGGGGTGTGTGTGTGTGTGTTTGTGTGTGAATGTGATTGTTGGTTTTCTTTACCAAAAATTGGTATTTGATTAGAGATGGGAAATACCTTTGAGTACTCTTAAAAATGCAACTTAAATTTGGTTACTACTACTGAATTGTTAATCAGAACCCTTGAACTGGTGGCACAAGTAAATCATGGCCAACAAGACATGTGGCCATCCCCAATAGACTAATGATTTGTGGCCCCTTCAAATGTTAGACATTTGAACTATTAATATTGTCTGAGAACTGTTGATAGCAACTCAGCTTGTCATCTGCTATCATGAGCAATGTAGCTTTGCCTTTACATTTGCAACTCTGTTGTCCAAACCAAAGTTTTACAGTTAAAAATCTCAGCGATCCTTAGAATATAATTTAGTGTTATTCTAATCAGTCACCTGTGGTTACAGGATCCTGAAGGGTTTTAATCTCCAACTTTAAGCTACTTAGCTAAGTATTCTTTCCAGCTTCTTATCAGTTCTGTAGTCTCTCTGAGTTCTGTATTTTTCTATTTGGTTACATTTTAGGTGATGTTATTTAGATCCCATAGAGATCAGCGCTTTGAGTAGGTACTTGGCTTCATTATTCTTTTATTTAGTTTGGGATCCCGTATAATAAAATGTGACTAAACTTAGGATTTGAACTAGGTGTTAAAAGTGAGAACAGTGATCTTAGAGGTTTCTTCCTTCCCCATTCCCCAAGGGAGCCTTAAATTTTTAGAGTTAGCTTGATAGTGTTTTGTGAATCATATGTATTTAGCTAGTTAACTACCAGTTGTGTTCATTTCCGTTCTATTTCAAAGTAGCGCTTTGAGGATTGTCAAAAGACAAGTTTTCAACAAATTTAGTTTAAAGGTCTAATTGGCTTTTAGTAGCAATTCATGAATAGGGTAGCTTCTTACTGAAAAATTTAGAAAAGTTGCTCTGAAAGCCATGGTAGAATGGTCAGTTTTTATAAGATAGCTTGAGCAAGAACAGGAAAACAGCATAATATGAAAGGCAGATTGCTTAACATCAGGTTACTTCAGGTTACTGGGTTAAAGCAGAGGGGACTTACCATGTTGGCTATAACTGGCCTATTTGGGAATTTGGCTATCATCTCTCCCCTGATTACTGAACTTTAGTATGAAGGACTCCATTTTGGTTTGGTCTGTTCTGTTGGGGCCTAGTACAGGATCTCAGTCCAAATCAATGGCTTTCCATACATTTTATTTGAAAGGAATAAAGGATACAAGACATGGGAAAATTTCAAGATGACAAACGTGAAGATATATAAATAATCACATAAATTGTTCATTAACATTTTATCTTGTATTTACTTTATCACTCCATTTTTTGCTTGAGCATAGACGTTAGCATATTGTTTGTTAAATTATCTATTTTATTCATTTTAATTTAGATTTTCACTGTTTTTTCTTAATATTTAGTAGTAGGTTTCTCAAAAAAATTTGTCACTATATACTTTTGTTTAAAATTTTGTCTAATTTTAGACAAAAGCATATAGTAACACAATTTTCTTGAAACCACCTTTGCAAAAGGTATAACTGGGAACATTATTACAGTGAAAAAGATTGGACCTAACCAAGTCCATCTTGCTTCTGACTTCCAAGCTGTCCTTGTTCCTTCGTGGGCATAGGCCGAACTAACTTTGGGAGGAACTTAGTTTATAGTTTAGCTGTGAAACAAAGATGAAAACAGCCCTTTCCGAGACAAAACTCTTTCCTGCCTGGGGACTAGTCTGCCTTTGCAGGACTAACCAACTAGCCACAAGATTAGAAATTATGGTTTAGGAGTCACACGGTTGGAGGCTGCAAGAGTCTAAACCTTCCCAAATTGCTCCTGGTGATAACGTCACTATTGTAAAACCTAAGATCATAGTTTGAGATATTTTGCAGACCTTGCACTCGATGGATCATCTGGCACCACTTAGATTGACAAACTGGCTCATCTGGTCTTGTGGCGACCACCCAGGATTGATTCAGTACAAGAGGGCAGCTTCAACGCCCTATGATTTCATCTCTGACCTAACCAATCGGCAGTCCCCACTTTCTGATTCCCTACCTACCAGATTATCCTTAAAGACCCTGATCCCCAAGTTTTGGGGAAGACTGATTTGAGTAATAATAAAACTCTGATCTTTATTATTGAGTAATAATATAACTCAAATAAGACTGATTTGAATAACAATAAAAATAGCTGGCTCTGTATGAATTAAACTTTTTCTCTATTGTAATTTCCCTCTCTTGGTAAATCTGCTCTGTCTAGGCAGCAGACAAAGAGAACCCATTGGGCAGTTATAGTATTTATGTACATCTTTTGTTTCTATTCTGCTTGAAAAATAATTCCCATAGATTTGCTTTGAAAATTTAAGTCTTCTCCTTTTGCCACTTAACAGTATTAATTTTATTGAAGACTGTTGTGAAAAAAGTTAATGGACCCGCAAGGGCATGATATAGCTAATGGTTAACAATATAAATAACTAACTGTGATATAGTAGGTTATATGCTTATATTATAATTGAGGTCAGCAGTCTGAGAATAACTTTAATATAGTTATATTGATATAATTCTGTAAGTATAGCTTTAAGGTTTAATTATTTAACTAAGACTATTACGAAGGAAAGAAAAATAGTTAAGCATATGAACAGTTCTCTCTCAAGTAATCGTAGATTTTAGGAATGAAAATTCAACTCTCTCCACCAACTTTGCTATTTAAAACTAGAGAATAGGCCAGGAGCAGTGGCTCATGCCTGTAATCCCAGCACTTTGGGAGGCCAAGGCGGGCGGATCACGAGGTCAGGAGATCACACGAGGTCAGGAGATCAAGACCATCCTGGCTAACACGGCGAAACCCCGTTTCTACTAAAAAATACAAAAAAAATTCTCCGGGCGCTCTGGCGGGCGCCTGTAGTCTCAGCTACTCGGGAGGCTGAGGCAGGAGAATGGCGTGAACCCGGAAGGCAGAGCTTGCGGTGAGCCGAGATCGCGCCACTGCACTCCAGCCTGGGAGACAGAGCGAGACTCTGTCTCAAAAAAAAAACAAAAACCAAAAAACAAACAAACAAAAAAAACCCCTCAAAAACTAGAGAATAGAGATTTAGTAGAATCATTTCAAGTGGTATTCACAAAGAGGTATTTGGCTTTACCTTAACACTCACTTTTGGAGATAAAAATTTTGTTTTTCTTTTGCTCAGGCATATAATAAAGTACAGTTGAGTTAGATATTTATAACTCAAGCTTCAGGCAGTACCAAGTCCTGGAATTTTTTTTAAGAATTCAATCATAAGCATTCTATAAAAGTTCATTATACAAGGTTATCCAAAAGGTTTCTATAAATCTTACTTTATCACCTACATTTGAAAAACTCATATTGGGTAGAGACCAGCAAAGAAAGTTTTTCTGCAAGTAAGATTTTTCTCTTATTTTCTTAAATAAGCATTTTCTTTGGCGATTGATACTGTTTCTAATTGATTTTATAAATGAGTAGAAAAGAAGAAACAATTCTGGAAAATATAAACTACTCACAAATTAAAATTTATTGCTCTTTGAGACATCTGCCTTTCCTTCTTAATTTGTGACAATAGTTGCTGTTCCGAGAGGGGCAGAAAGAACATATCCCAGTGGCTTATTTAGGTTTATTTGAACCTGATCACTTTTAAAACTTAAAAAAGGTAAAATAGGTCAGAAAGATGTAATCTTTTATAGGATTCCTTCGAACGTTTAACTCCCAATATTAAATGAAAATAATTGGAACACGAAGAGCTTGGAACACTATTCACTTGTTCAATTTTGTGTTCATAACTGTATCATTGGGGGTGTTTTTCTTTTGGTGTGCAAAATATTCCTACATGGTACCAAACATGAATTTGTAGGGATTCAGTTTTAGAAACACAAAAAACTAAATGTTCTGCTCATTACCTCCCCTCCTTTATATCACTAAGTTCACTTTGCTGGATGTTACTACTTTTATACAGTAATTTTATTAATTACATCAAAGGAAATATTTCAGGTTAGAGATGAGTTCTACAGGCTTGTGTGTATGTCTTAGTCTTAAAAAAAAAAAAAAAAAAAAAAAGACGGCGTCTCATTCTGTCACTCAGGCTGGAGTGCAGTGGCACAATCTCAATTCACTACAACCTCTGCCTCCCAGGTTCAAGCGATTCTCCTGCCTCAGCCTCCAGAGTAAGTGGGATTATAGGTGTGCACCACCACACCTGGCTAATTTTTGTATTTTTTGTAGAGACAGGGTTTTCCCATGTTGGCGAGGCTGGTCTCGAACTCCTGACCTGAAGTGATCCACCTGCCTTGGCCTCCCAAAGTGCTGGGATTTCAGGTGTGAGCCACCACGCCCAGCCCAGGCTTGTGATTTGTTCAAGATTTATCAACTGAGAAGAAAATGTCAATCAAGTAACAGACTACTTTCTTTTAGTGTATAATAGAATGATACTTGGCTCCTGACATTTGTCTTTTTTTTGTACAATACTGTCATGACAGTCAACACACTTGTCTTTTGATTAGTAAAAGCTGGGGGCTTGATAGAAATCATAGACTAAATTTAACTAGTACAGCAAATTGAGTTGTGATCCATATCTGTGATTCTTAGAAAATTTGTTCTTGATATTTTTTTACTACTGTGAGCAAATGACTGAAATGGAACAATTGAAGAGAAAGTTGATGGAAATATATACTTAGAAGCCTTGTACCTGAAGTAAACTAGGAGCAAATTTTTCAGTGATTTCAGTCTCCTGTGATGGTGGCACAAGTATGGCTTTTTCTGTGTTTCTGGCATTAGGCTTTTCAGAGAAACTAATGGGAGTAATGGCTCTCTAGGTGTGTAATAAATTTTTATGACTCTTGAAATTACTCCAAAACAAGGTCTCCCTATCAGTGATTTGTGGAATAGTAGTGCCCTGGAAATGCCAATAAGTTGTTCTGAGAAAAATGAAATTATTTGATCAAGTGAATCTGAGAAACTTTTTGTTACACAATCAGCTGTATACTGTTTCACTGTAGGATATCTCAGAGTCAATACCTAATGACATATATTGTGAATTGCTAAGAAGGAGGTATATAGTTCACAGCATTTCCCAAGCTGACTAGATCCTGGAAACCACCTATAACATCTAGCAAGATGAGAATGCTCCATAGAAATTAATTGAGGAATGTTATCTAAAAACCTAACTATATATTAATGTATACTTTCTAGTTACTCATGAATCTAATTTATATTCACAGTGTAAAAAATGTTGGTAGAAATGATAAAATTGAACAGCCTTTTATGATAAGATAAACTCATAGCATATGACAATAAAAGGAACATCACTTAATAGTACCTACCAAAAACTCTAAAAAATAATATTTAAAAATGAAACCTAGAAACATTTCCTTTAAACTAAGGAATAAGAGAAGAATGTTCACTATTAAAAGGTTTCAGACTGGAAAGGAAGAAACAAATTCTCAATATTTGCAGAGTCCCAAGAGAATGTACAGAGCAACCTTTAGTATCAACAAAAGTTGCTAGATCAAGATCAATATAAAAAATTAAGTGTTCCTATACACCTAACCATACAGTTACGAAGGATAATTTTAAAAAGAGACCATGTAGAAATTACATAAAAGAATGTAAAGTAATTGAGAAGAAATTAATAAAGGTTGTAGAAGATCTTTTTTGAAGAAAATTTTAAAGTATCATTGAAAGCTATGTCTGTATGGATGGGTAAGAGTCAATATGTTTAAAATGACAAGTCTCCCCAAATTAATCTATAAATTCAAATTTTAGTTACAAAATACCATCAGGGTTTTCATATAACTTGATAATGTGGGGAAGGTAAAATTTTTCTCTAACCCCATATGGTCTCCAGCTGGTACTGATACAAGACAGATCAATGGGAGAAAAACATACACATTTTATTTACATGTGCTTGTAAACAAAATGCTCTCACAAGAAAAGTGGAGACCCAAAGAAATGACTAGCTCTAAATGCTTACATACTGTGTGGAACAAAGAGTGGCAATTGTAGAAAAGTGACTAGGAAGAGAGGGGTTAGTTTAAGGTTTGTACAGATTTCTTTCAGCCTCAACTCCCCTCCTCTTGTGATGAGAATATTTCCCTCCTCGTGGTATAGGGAAGATATGGGAGTTTCAACTCCTGCTTTATGAAGAAAAGGGTAAGTCAGAGTGCATCTCTTGCACCTGCTGTTTTTCAGGTGCCTTTAGCTCAAAATGATCAACATGTCAAATGGTGTATTTTGGGATGCCATCCTGAACTCGTTCAGTAGATAAGATGATTTATGTGGAATAATAAAGGGCCCAAAAGTAGCAAAGATAATTTTTAAAAAGAAGAAGAATGGAGTGAGAAGCAGGGGAATTGGAGTGTAATTGTTCTACCAGATACCCAAACTTACTTGTGGTGAATAAAAGAATGTGGTATTGGTACAAGGGAAAGGAAACATACTGATATGCTAGAATAGAAGAGAGCACTGAAAATGGATCCACATATGTGGGAACTTGATGTTTCTTGAAGGTAGTATCATAAATTAATAGAAGAAATAGGGACCGCTGAATACATGATAAATTAGTTTATCCAGAGGGAAAAAGATAAAACAGACACTATTTGAAACTTTACCCCAAAATAAATTCAAGATGATCAAAAGACTAAGTATGAAAAGAAAAATGGTAAAGCTTTTAGAAACAATTTACAACAAGTTATGGAAGAGTATCTGTATGATATAGTGGTAATGAGGGATATATTTGTTTTAAAAAGTCACAAAAAACAGATGCCATTAGTAAAAAATTAATAGAACTTGCCACATTAAGAAACAAAAAAAATAAATGCACCCCCCCCCAAAAAAGTTTGTATTACCATGAAGAAAAAATATGCTACATGTAAAAATGTAAGCGACAGCCTGAGTGAAAAAAAAAAAAATCACACGTAAAGGATAAGTACCCAGGCTATTAAAAAACAAAAGTTCTGCATATTGATAAGAAAAAGACAGAAATTCTTATAGAAAAAAATGAGGAAAGAATAAGAACTATCACAAAAGAATTGACTCAGATTGTCAATAATTATATGAAAAGATGTTCAGCTATATAAGTAATATTAAAAAATGCAGTTTGACAAAAAGAGAGTCCAGGTCACATCCATTAGATTGGCAGCTACTGGTTGCCAGTATTATTCTTAATGAGTCATATTAATATTATATATAATAGTTATTATATAATGTTATATTACATATAATGTAAACTATCACAAGTTTACATTTAATTATATGTAATATAATAATATTAATATTAATAAGTCATGTAACACTTACTGTTGGGGAAAGCATGGAGAAACAGAAACCTGTACTCATTTCTGCAGGGAGTATAGATTTGCAAAGAAAGCCATTTGATAATACCTAGAAAAATTGACAATTATCATTTATATACTCAGGAATTTTCCTACTAGTTTACAATGTAAGGAAGCTCTCACAATTGTGTGTAAGTAGGCCTGTACAGAGATGATTATTCAGGATAGTTTGTAAATGAGAGAAAAAGTGAACACAATTTAACCATCTCCTCAGTAGGGTAATGGCTAAACAAACTGTGATATATAGTTAATTAGTAAAACATTATTCAGTTGTTAAAATGATGAAATTTATTTATATCAATATGGTTAATCTGGAAATTAGAGTGAGTAATTAAAGTTTCAAAGGCACACTTACAGTATAATACCATTTGTATGAAATTTTAAATGCAGAAAACAATAGTGCATATTGCTTGTGGATATACATGTATAGTGACAGACTACAAACATGCATGGGACTTATACCTATCCATTAAAAAAATATTTTATCCCTAGGTAGAAAGGAAGGAAAAAGATGGAGGCTTGAGGGTTTATGTGTGTGTGTATATATATATACACACATGAAAAAAAGTCATATATCTATATAATATATATATATTTAAAAAGTCATATATATATGTTTTTTTTTCTCCTTTTTTTATTTTTGGAAACAAAAATAGGGAAATGTTAATATTGGTTTAAACATGGTGGTGGATAAATGTTTTTGTTATATATTTTTTACATGATATAACTATCACTGGAATTTAAATTTTAAAAATTTCAAAGTATTCACAGATTTCCGTTTTTACAATTTCAGAAATAGACATAGAAGAGAGCTGTTTTCAATTGATCACTGTAGCTAGTGCACTGAAGGTGAATGTGCCTTGAAACTTTCAAATTATGGAATTTGAGGTGAATGAAGTAATGGTATATAGCTTTTGCTGATTTGTTAATATTTAAGTAGGCCAGGAACAGTTCAAGTCTTTAAATAGAAGTATATTTACAATATCCAGCTTAGCATCCAGCTTGGGAAACACGATTTCCCATCAGCTTTAAAGCATAACTCTATAAATAATATATGAACTTGAACCTTACTCTAAAGATAAGGAGAGATTTAAAATAACAATAAACAAACACAGTCCTCCTGGGTCATTCTTGGACACATTTTTGAGTAGGTCAAAGTTAATTCTTGGCTATTCTGGACTTTTCTCAAGTTTGCCTCTATCCCTTAGAGATTGGTGACTGCATCAATAGGTGATACATTCACATACTTGAAAGTATAAGTGACTCAGGATGCATAATGAGTTTTATCTCCAAATAATACTTAGATTTTAAGGAAGTTCAATGACTTACACTAAAGTAATGAATTTCTAAAAGTGGAAGTTTAAGTCTTGTTCATTAGAGTGGTGGGTGGGGGTAGGTGTTTAGACAAGGGCCTTCATGAGACCTCTCAGTTCCATCCCCTAGTGAGTGTCTGCTCTACTTAGGAGACCCGTGTTTTTTCTTTTTACCTTGGAAAATAAAGTGAGAGAACAAGTATATTTAATGAAAATGATAACATTATTTTTAAAAATTATAGAGACCAATTAGAAATCATACAACCTCATCACCCTGAAAAGTAGTTTGTATTCAGATGTTCTTTCTAAGCATAGAATGAAGTCTAAGCTGAGATGTCACTGTGGAGAGTTAGTGAAGGCCCTGTGATAGGTTTTCAATAAGTTAAAGGTAGGGTCCATTTCACTGTGATAGCCATTATAAGTAAATTCCTAGATCATTTGTTTTCATAGGCCAACATAAAGGCTAGTTCCATGTTGATATTACTCTTTGAAGAATAACCATTTCATTGTAAACCAATATTATTGTGTTATTTCAATTTACTTTTGCAGTTGCTTTGAGTACAAATTTTATCAACTCATTTAAATGTTTCTTTTAGCTCAAATAGGCATAATCTCCAATGTAAAAATATGTTCACATCTATACAAGTAGATATTTTAGCTTTTAGTATAGATTTTGAATTTACCCCTCGGTATTATTTTACTTTTTAAGCTTATTACAGTTTCCATTGAGACAGTTTGGGTAAAGGGAGATTTAGTGGCATTATCTATGTGCATGTTAGTATTTTAAGAATGAATTGTGAAGGATAAGTTGGGAACTTCTAAACTGTGCATAGATACAGGCTAATATATTTTCAACTTCAAGTATATATGATAAGATAGATAATATAATGAAACATAGTAGATGATGTATATAGTATATATATTTACAATATATAAATAATTATATTTTTATATTTAATAAAATATAATAAATTTATATTTTTTTGTAAATTCATTGAAATCTAAACTTCAGTGATTTTTATTCAACCTAAAGGCTCTTTTACATATGTCCAGGTATTAGAATTTAAAACAAGATAACACAGCTTTGTAGCAATTCCACAGGATTCAGATTTCAAAGAGTTTGAGCTAGAAAGTATTTATTATGTAGAACACATTCCAGAATTAGTCCAAAGAAGACATGCATTAGAGAAACATTCGATCTCTTACTATTGAAGTTGTGTACTTGATAGATACCCTGAGAGCTTACCAAAGTAGTTTCCATTTTTCAGTATGAAGTTGGTATACCTAAATCAGCAGTCTTTGACTCTATATTTTCTCTGAAAATAGGACAAACTCACCTTCCTGTTCTGGTATTGCCTTGCCTAGCTGCTGAAGTTGTAGTGGCAGCAACAGCTGAGACAGCAGCAATAGAAATAGTCTGTGGGATGGAACTGCAGCCACACACAAGATCTAAGACTTGTCTAAAATTGAATATAGACATTGCTTTGCTATATCAATCTAAATAAATGTCCCTTAATTATTGTCCCTTTATTTTCAGTCTTCCTTGAATAAAAGGAAAGGAATAATTGATTGATAGCTGTGATTGATGTTGTGTGTTTTGAACAGTAATTCCAGGTGTGTGCCAAAGAGCAAAGTAGTTTATTGTCTTTGTCAGAGTTTAGAAATACATGGTCTCCAGATAATCCTAGGAGCTCAGAAGGTCTCTGTATTAATAATTTTAGTTCTTTGGCTTTTGTTCTTCCAGTCATAATAAACAGTTTGCATATCTTGAGTTTGCTCCAGAAACCTGATATGAATATTCTCTAAATTCCACAATTGTCCTTTTTCACTGGGCTGGTTAGTGATGAGTTTCCAGTTTCCAGCTTAGGTCCTATACTCTAGGAAATAAATATAACTTAACCTGCTATCATCTACATATATGTCATTGAGAGCTTTTGACAGGAATTTATTCACAAATATGTAAGTCTTGTCAAAATACCCTAGTTTTTAAATATCCTGAAATGTAAGAATCTCGGAAAATCTGTAGTTCTGAGATTCTGGTGAACCCAGAGTGATTGGAGCCTTAAATAGTTTCCTTCCAAATATCCCAATTTCTTTCTCTGTTTTGTTTCTCATAACAGAATCAAACCATGAAAATAAATGAAGTTAAAGATAAAAGTGCAGGTCTGCCAGTCCCCCAACTCCCGTGCCTGGCATTAAACTGAAAATAAATGCCATTCTAAAACCTGGAGCTTCTTTTGCTCATAAATGAAAAGGGAGTTCTACCTAGTTAACTCCTGTTTATTTTCTGGGGCATTAATATTCAGTGTGAAGTATCCCTTATATATATATGTCTATATCTCTCACGGCTTTTAGCTTTTCACTCTACTCCACGTATGAAAGCCTCCTTGAAAGCAGAGCAGATTGGAATATTGTTTATTCATATAGTTACCCTATGGCATTTGGCATTTCTGACTCTTTGGAACCAGGGACATAAGGAATTTGGAAGATTGTAAGACAGTGATTCTCTAGTACAGCCTGCTTACATTCAGCCAATCAGCCCCCAAAATATTTAAATCATTCCACCCTGTACCTTTCACCTTCTAAGTACGTATACCAATATGTTAAAAACAGTCTTCTCTTTTCTACTATTTTTTTCTGTTTGTCTTGTGTTGTAATTGAATTAGAAGATGTGGGACAAGTATTTTAAACACTTTTTTTTTTCCAGTTCTGGTCCTGATATAATTCAGTGAATATTAATGTATTGAAGTTAAAATGCATAATATTCTTAAGTCATAAAAAATGATAATTTATTTGGAATTGAGAAAGACATTTATTTTGGATTACAAGTAAAATTTCTGTGCAGGAAAAACTAGATTATAATGTGGATACTCAAAGAACTGAGATGATTTTGACAGAATGTAATTTATTTCACAGATGATGGAGTGATTTATTCTTAAAAACTAAATGGAAAAATGATTTTCGTCTTTAGAGTCAAATCAACTTACTGTATCAATATTTTTCTGTCCTTAAAATTTCACATAGTTTAGTTCCATTAAAAATCAAACAAACACTTTTATTTTGGGCCAGGCGCGGTGATTCGCACCTGTAATCCCAGCACTTTGGGAGGCCAGGAGTTCAAGACCAGCCTGGCCAGCATGGTGAAACTCCATTTCTACTAAAAATACAAAAATTAGCCAGACATGGCGCACGCCTATAGTCTCAGCTACTTGGGAGGTTGAGGTGGGAGAACTGCTTGAACCCGGGAGGCGGAGGTTGCAGTGGGCCGAGATTATGCCACTGCACTCCAGCTTGGTGCACAGAGCGAGACTGTCTCAAAAAACAAAAACAAAAAGAACAAAAACAGCAAAACCTTTTATTTTGAAGGGAAGAAAACGTGTTCAGTTTGATAGCGCATTTATGGGTAGAGTGTAGACTGTTAGGAATGTTTAGCTTTTTAAAAAAGATTATTCCTACAGCTGAGGAAAAAAAACTTTCTTCCACTCTTGATGTGAACATTACTAGGTGATTTGCATGTGAGAATAATTTTACTGTAGCATCTGAGAAGTGGTCTGAATGAAGAGGTGAGCCCAGTTAGTTACCAGGCAAAAGGTAGGCTAAAGGACATGAACTCTGGCAAACACCGCCAGTTTCTCGTTCATTTGATTGTCAGAGACTCTTCAGCCATGCAGCCCAGTTCTTGAGAATTGTTTATAGAATTGTTTGCTTCTGAAGGAATCTGTTACCAAATTTTGTTTGATTAATGCTAAACATCTTAGAAGCCTTCTGATAATACTGGCATTGACTTTGTCATGAACCACTTAAAAAGTGAGCCATGATGACTAGTAACACAAATGTGGGGCCCTTTGGGATGACCACAATTTGCCTATAATACAGAAACATGGTGCTATTCAAAATAAAGCTCAGACCTGTGAACACCAGGGAATGGGAAGAGAATGGGATGGGAAATCATAGACTGGAGAAAGGACTTTTTTTTTTTAATGGTTGGTATACTTATACTTTCCTACTTTTCAGTTGTGTGAATAATATGAGCAAAAATTCAGGGAAGTTTCATGGTATTATATCTCCATTCCTTTTGGAAAATTCAAAATCTCATGTATTCACCAGAGAATGGGAGGGAACTAATGTTAACTGAGCCTCTAATATTCCAGAGGATTGGTACCAGATCCTTTATGCACATTATCTCATTTTTATTATCACAGCACTTAGACAGGTAGATACTGTTATAATCCCCCTCTACAGACAATGCCACTGAAGAGCTGAAGCATTCTGAAGTTAAAAATCTTACCTATAGCCTCACATTATGGTTTGATCTACAGCAATTTCCATTCCATTGCCCCCTATCATTTGGAGTAATTGACTGTGTTCAATAATATCTAATAGTTCCTTTATGCATTTTAGTATATCTGTCTTGATAAAGAATATGCAGAAATTAGAGTTAAAAAGGATCTTGTAAATCAGATTATAGTTCTCACTCCTGTACCTGAGCCAGCCTAGGTACATTAAATAGCTGTCTAGTTTAAAGAATTCTGGAAAAGATTCCACAATTTTCCTTAGTAACCCAAATATGTCATTGCCTTGATTTAAGCCATTTTCTTCTGGTTTGTCCTAAATAGAGATGGAGAACAGCTGGTTACCATTCCCAATATAATAACCCATATATTTCTAGAACATTATAAAGCATTTCCTCAGGTTTTTCTTCACAGCCTGACTCCTTCTATCCTTTTGATCTTTCTTCTTTTTCCAACCCTTTCATCATCTGTGTGGGCTTCCTTCCTTTTTATTTCTCTGCATTCCCTTTCAGATGTGGAGATCATAACTGGCATGGATAGCCAGCATGAGTCAAGCAGTGAAGAGTAAAATAAGAAACTTACCTCAGAGTTTCTAAACTAATTTTCTATTTATGAACCCCAGTAATGTGCTTGCTTAAAACACAACAAGAATGGTGCCTTGCTATCATATTTCACTTGTGGGTCTGCTATGGTACAAAGTGTGTTTTTTCTGCTACATTTCAATTCTTGCACATGGCCAGACTTTACCTTGTATGTTGTGTCTTATATTCTAGAACATATTATTTTGCAAAATGACAGGAAAGACTTGCATAAGTATGAAGGATGTTTTGATGTGAAAAAAAAAAAAACCTTTAAAAATATTTCAATGTGTTCAAAGTGATTGTGTTGTTAAAAATCCTTTCTTTTTATACAGTGGGAAATAACTTATGCCTGAATGGTTAATAATGCAACTGTCTGAATCATTTCATTAATTACGTATGAGTTTTCTAATATACTAACCCCATTTTAAATGTACTTGTAATCCACCAAAGTTATTTCTTTGTATCTATTTTATTTGCTGATGGGAATTTAATAAGCTTGCCATTTATTACATTACTTATTTTACTAAGGAAATGTTAAATAGTACTAAATAGTAGGCAAAGTTGTAGCCATACCATCCTTTAAAACTCACTCCAAAATGTACGTATTTTGTTAAAATAGCGAGCCACTTTTCCTTTTCACTTCAGAACCTTTATAGTTTATAAAATCTCATTGTTTCTTAGGAGTTACTAGCGTAGTACCTCTTTGAGTTTTAAATTTCCTCATTTTGTTACTCCATGTAATGTCAGTAATTTAACTTTTTAATTATAGACAAGGGGTCAAATTATCATTTTTATTTAGCTAGGGAATGTCCTATTTTCACGTGACTTCAACAGAATATTTTCTATTAGTGCACCTACCAATTTCTTTTTGTCTCTTACAGTGTTATACATTTATAGATTTATAATTTGATTATTTCACACGTGCTTTTTTAGTTTAATTAAAAGTTTATGTTCATTCAGTAAGTGCAATATAGTACTTGAGAGGATGTTCATCACTGGTTTAATAATACTAGTTCAGTCCTTGATAGATGTTAGCTTTTCTCCCTAAGATAAGTCCTACAATTAGCCATTTTGTATAGAAAAGAATTTGTGGCTCAGTGCAGCTATTGGAAAAGCACTTCAAAATTTCTTAACTTCTTTACTGGCCAATTAGCATCTCCTTTACTCATGAAGAGCAATTTTCTCTCTTTAGCCTTGATCTTAACATGAGACACACCGCCGGTGTCCCTGTCTCCCGCCCCCACCACACGCAGAGAGTTATGTGGTGTTACAGGTTTTTGGAGCTCTTCCGCACAACTACGCCAGAGTTCCTTTGCTTTGAGAAGACTTCACTGAGACTGATAGAATGGTTTTCTTATTTGTGTTCTTGATGCATAATACCTTACTTCCTTTTAAAATGTTGGGGAGGCTTATTAGCAAGATAAATATATTTCTTCCAATTAAATTTCATTCACTATCAATTTTTAAGAAAATACAATCTCCAGTCTAAGCAGATCTATGGAGAAAGCAAAAGCTACCTCTGAATAGTCTCTTAGAAGAGCACATTTGTTAAAACTTTTTATTTTGTAACAACTCTACATTTATGAGAAAGCTGAAAAGATAGTACAGAATATTCTCATATACCTATCTCTTAGTTCAGAACTAAAAACTTTTCAAGACCAACTAGCTTACATTGTCTCCTACTTGAAGACCAGATACTGGCTACCTTTTAAAAGCAAATGCAAAGGCCTTTGAGTGGTCTCTTGTGTGTAGGTGGTTGTAGTGTGGAATATATAGCTGCTGAATGCAGAAATGAGAGAATCTGAAGCACCTAAACAAGCTTTTGAAGTAGGGAGTGTTAGGCTCCATTTACCCCATTTACCCTTTTTTTTTTTTGAGACGGAGTCTCGCTCTGTTGCCCATGCTGGAGTGCAGTGGCGCGATCTCACTGCAAGCTCTGCCCCCCGGGTTCACGCCGTTCTTATGCGTCTGCCTCCCGAGTAGCTGGAACTACAGGCACCCACCTCCACGCCCGGCTAATTTTTTTTTTTTTTTGTATTTTTGGTAGAGATAGGGTTTCACCGTGTTAGCCAGGATGGTCTCCATCTCCTGAACTTGTGATCCGCCGCCTCGGCCTGCCAAAGTGCTGGGATCACAGGCGTGAGCCACTGCGCCCGGCCTCCATCCACCACTTTTTAAGGAGGAAGAGAGGTATTTCTGGAAATCACCCTGATATCTGATTAAATATAGTATGGTAATAGCAACAGTGTGCCAAAGAAATCTACTCTTCATTTTTTTTTTTTTTTTAACCTGCCATAGTTTGTTTAACCCTGGTTCTAACTTTTAGACAATTCTTACTTTATTCAGGCAGCTTGTTCTTGTGTAGTATAACTTCCAGAACTGTAGAATCCTCGTTAGTAATACCTTCTTGGTCATTTAATTTCAGTGCTTTATTTTTCATTGATAAATTTGATCTAGTTTTTAGTGAGAAGGTTCTTAACCTAGAGTAAATAAACTTTTGTGGATTCATGGTGGGCTTTATAATCTGTATGAGAATTTGCATTTTCCTATAGGTTCTATGAAATTTTTCAAGAGTGGATGCAATCACTGTCTGCCTTCTCACTTCCTTCCCAAATTAGCAAACTTTCTCCTCAGAAAATGTCAAGTAAATTAGGATGACGTTCCACAGTACTAATGGGATTTAAATGTGTATTTATTCTCTGTTGGTATACATTACAATATACATGTTTCTAGTCAGAATAAAATGTGAGTATGAACTTGCTTTAAATAAAATGAATTTGGGATAATAAAACGTAAATTGCTAGTCAAGAAAATTAATTTTCTCTTGTTCTTATAGAAAACAGTAAAGTCAATTTTTTTTACAGTTAGTAAAATATGCCAGAATATCCCAGTACAGTCAAATAGCTTATAATAATGAAAATTCAGTAGGCACAAGGAAAAAAAAAACATTGCAGATTATCTTATTTTCATTCTAGAATTGTTAAGGACATAAAGTCTGAGAAGCTTGTTAGATTATTGATAGTGAAACGGATGGAAATGATAATCTTATATATTTATAGAAAATATTTAAATTGCATTTAGTATTCCTCTGACTTCCCGATAAACACTATGGGGAAAGAAGGCCCTGTGGTTCTTTCTAAGAATAATACTGTGCTTCTAAGGCTACTTTATATCAATTACGTTGTCTGAAGAATCACAAAATGTGATTGCACAAAAACAAGCAAAAAGGTTTTCAGGTATTTGAGATTTAAGAAGCCATCATTTTGCCACATGAAGTACCTAGTTCTTAAAAAAAAAAGTCATAAGAAATTGCTGCAACCATGGCAGAAATTCAAAATATATTTTGAGAAAATATACCTTCCATTTTGTGCTTTCTATAAAATAGATCATCAATTCATCATGAAAGATTGTGCACTTCTTATCCAGTTGCAGTGTTATTCCTGTTGCGTCCCAAATTTATTTCCCCCATTCAGAGGGTATTTGAAAAAAGAAATACATCTTTAAAAGTCCAAACATTTTAACTTAAAAAATTTTGATTTTAAAGAATCAGTAGTGCATTGAAGAAGTTCTTATAGGTTTGGTGACCAGTTAAGACCTAATCCCTGGCCAGGCGCAGTGGCTCATGTCAGACTTTGGGAGGCCAAGGCTGGAGGATCGCTTGAACCCAGGAGTTCAAGACCAGCCTGGCCAACATAGCGATACCGCATCTCTACAAATAAAAAAGTTAGCTGGGCATGGTGGCTCACGCGTGTGATCCCAGCTACTCGGGAGGCTGAGGTGTGAAGATTGAGTTTGGGCCAGTCAAGGCTTCAGTGAATTGTGATCGCACCACTGTTCTCCATCCAGCCCGGGCATCAGAGCGAGACCCTGTCTTAAGACAAAAGCCACAAAAAACACAAAGCAGACCTAACCTATTTTTAAAATTTTACTATAGCACTTTCTCTACACCACTAATACACCACATTGTTATTATATCATCTATCTATATCACTCACTGAACCCTGGACTACTTAAGGATAAAAATTCAATCCTATTAAATCTATATTCTCATATTTAGCACAAATCAATCTGTATTCTCAACAGCTAGAACTCAGTGAGTACTGTTTAAATGAACAAATTCACATTCATCCTCCCCTATTTTCATTAGCTGTGCCATCCAGTATGGCAGCTACTGGCTATATGTAGCTAGTGAGCACTTAAAATGAAATGTGTCTAGTCTGAATTAAGATTTGATGTAAATATGAAATGCACACTAGATTTCTAAGATGTTGAATGTAAAATCACTCATTTATGTATATATTTTAAGATAGAGTCTTGTTCTGTCACCCAGGATGGTGTTCAGTGACACAATCGCAGCTCACTGTAGCCTCTGCCTCCTGGGTTCTCATGACTCAGCCTCCTGAGTAACTGGGATTACGGGTGCATACCACCATGCCTAGCTAATTGTTGTATGTTTAGTAGAGATGAGATTTCGCCGTGTTGGCCAAGCTGGTCTTGAACTCCTGACCTCAAGTAATCCACTCGCCTCAGCCTTCCAAAGTTCTGGGATTACAGACATGAGCCACAGTGCCCAACCAATATTTTTATATTAATTCCATGTTGAAATAAGAATATTTTTTATTAAATAAAATATACCATTAAAATTACATTTATATATTTTTTTGCTTTTTGAAATGTGGCTACCAGACAATTTAAAGTTATATATGTGATTTGCATTTGTGACTTGCATTATATTTCCATTCAACAGTGCTATTCTTAAGCAAATGTTGGCAAATGATGGTCCCTTTGGCCATATCTGTTTTGTTTTTATATGGCCTGTAAGCTAAGAATGACTTTTACATTTTTAAAGGATTGTAAATAAAAAATGCCTGTGCAACAGAGACCATATGTGACATGCGAAGCCTAGAATATTTACTGTCTGGTCCTTAATATAAAAAAGTTGCTTACCCTTGTTCTAAAGAAGTTATGAGGGTAGAACTCATGAACCTTAGCCTCTAGCATCTTATACTCTAGTGAAAATAACCTCTGAAATAAATTCAATTTAGTTACCATTGGTTATTACATACTTGCGTTTCCACAGAAACAATTAGTACAATTTGATATTCAAAAAGTACCAGATGGAGATATTATAGACAAGCAGGAATGTAGGATGCTTAAGTACATAGTCATTTGAAATGAAATAAACAAGTAGTAGAACTAGCTTCTTAACATGACTCATAATTCCTAAGGAACATTTGTATTATCAAAGTACTTAGTTGTTTTCTAAAAGAATGACTGTCTCTTGCTCATAAATTTATTTTTAAAAGTTGTTGCCTTGGTTTATGAAAATATAAGTTAAGACATGTTTATATCATAATGAATGCAGATACATAGGAATGAGTTTATTTCAGTTTGCATTAAAACAATTTGATCTCAACATTCAAAATGTGTATACTATGTATATACTATCT
Source organism: Papio anubis (assembly GCF_008728515.1). Classification (NCBI taxonomy): domain Eukaryota; kingdom Metazoa; phylum Chordata; class Mammalia; order Primates; family Cercopithecidae; genus Papio; species Papio anubis. Next base: position 75,404,498 of record NC_044978.1, read on the forward strand.
TGTAGTTCCCAAAATGTGTTTTGTTTTGTTATTTTGATGTGGGGCTGTCTTTTTTTCCCCATACATCTGATCTGGTTATTTTTCTTGATGATGGGCAGAAAATGTTTATAGATTATGTAAATCACTGCTTAGGCATAGAGGGTGACTGGAAAGTGGGGCAGAGTGGAAAGGAGTAGCAATGTGGTAGTGTCATCTGCCTTCTAGAGCTTCTAGTTGATGTTCTGTGAGAGCCGACCTCTTAGTAAACCTTAGATTATATGCTTAAGTATCCACAACATAATATTAAGAGGAACCAATAGCACTTAATTATGTCACTTTTTTCTGAGAATACATTGTCTGGAAAGGTAAAGCCTTGGTAGTTCAGGTATGTGGGTGGTATTATAGATATTAAGCAAAAGAAAAAGCTATCAGATAAACAAAACCAAAGTAGCCATTTTTCATGATGGTTTTTACTTTAATTCCATGGCCTAGGAGAGATATACCATCCCCAGCTATTTTCCAGCAAACCTCTTCTGTACTCTGTTCAGGTTGGCTCCCTTTTAGCTGCCTTTGCCAGTAGATAAGCCCAGGGATCACATTATATGTGTTCTCAGTTGATGGAATACCACTGAGAAACATCATTTCTTCTAGGCAATGTGGCAATATCTATCCAATGGAAATATAGATATAACCATTGCTCCATTAGGCATACTTCTAGAATTTATTATCCAGATATAATCCCCAAAATGTAGAAAAAGTAAACATGAAATTCCCCTCTTCTCTACCGCTGGCTTACTTAATTTCACTCTCCAAAGTGAAATTGCTATCTGCATGTCTTTTCAGACATGTTTTATGACGATATAGCTATGTACCCACTTTTTAATATATGTAAATTGGATCGCATTCCGTAAACTGTTCTGCAATTAGCTTCTTTCATCTAACATGTCATATACCTATCACAAAATATGTTTGGAAAGACATGCAGATAGCAGATGGTAATACTTTTGGAGAATGGGATTAAAGGAGCCAGGGTGGAGAAGAAGGGATTTTCTTGGTTACTTTTTCTTTTCTTTACTGTTTGAGTTGTTCTAGCAGTAAATATATTTGTAAAATATTTTAAATTAAAATACTATTAGGAAATTAAAGTATGTACGATAATAATAATGATGATAGTTAACATTTTATTGAGTTCTTACGATGGGCCAGACACTGCTGTGTACATACGGCATGTGCTTTTCCTCATTAAATTATCACAGAAACTGTACAAAGTACATCTATTGAGATCCCCATTTTATGGATGATGAATTTGAGCACAGAGAGATCTTTGGTTACATGTCGAAGTCAATGTATGAAGAAAGAGTCAAATAAAAGCATTGATATGGAATATAGATGGTATCCATGATGGTTTGACTTAACGGTTTTTCAGCTTTAATATGGTGCAAAAGTGATACACATTCAGTAGAAACTGTAATTTGATTAACCATACAATCATTTTGTTTTTCACTTTCAGTGTAGCATTCAATAAATTACATGAGATATTTAGTACTTTATTATAAAATAGGCTTCGTACTAGATGATATAGGCTAATGAAAGTGTTCTGAGCATGTTTTAAGGTAGGCTGGGTTAAGCTGTGATGTTGAGTAAGTTAGATGTATTAAATGCATTCTCGACTAAACAATATTTTTAACTTCTGATGGGTTTATTGGGATGTAACTCTATAATAAGTTGAGGAACATCTGTACTGCCATTTATAAATGAGTTCTCCTGTGTGATCCAGAAGAGTAAACATTGTGGCTGGCTAGTTTTGTGAACAGAAAGGAAGAAGCTGGGTTCTTTTAAACACCATGACTTCTGCAATTGTTCTTCAGAGTTTAATTCAAGGAGAAAATGGGCTGTTTGATTAATTCTAAGGACTTCTATTTGAGGGAGTCATTTTCAGAGGAAAAAAATCATCTGTGCTTTGGAATTTTTTTAAGGTATCTTAAAACAGAGAGGTATTATATGAGTCATTTCTCATAAGAACTGGCTTAGTATAGTAAGAAAGACTCCTTCTCATATTTTCCAAGATTATTGGTGGGTTGAGAGATGTCAGCAAATGATTTTCTCTGTTGCAGTAGTTATCCAAGTACAGAAAGAAGAAAATAGATAGTAGGCCAGGCATTTGAAAGTATTTTAGAATAGCAGTTCCTTCATTCAAGAGATATTTATTGTGTACCTCAGAAAGTTATAATTAATATATTTTTACATTCAAATTCAAACTCCTGGCTCTTGAAAATCTCTATAATCTCTTCCCTTTTTGTCTGTCAAGCTCTTCCTCCACTCTTCCAACAAACTGCATCTATTTAGGCGAGTTTCTTGATCATTCTTCTGTAACTATCTATGTAAGTAGTTGAGCTCCTTAAGCACAGGGATTATCTGTTGGTTCTTAGTGCCTCTGGTGTCTGTAGCATGGAAGGCTTAGAATGGCTAGTGAATGAACGAGTGAATAAATATATTCTTTTTTGTCTCCATGCTCTTGCATATACATGTTTCTATATGTAGATTTTGCCTTCCCTTCTTTCTTCAAAACCTTGAGACCAGAGTTAGTGTGCCTATAGCGAGATCCTCTTCCAGTATGACTGACCTCCTGGCTGAGATGCAACAGGTCTCTACTGCTTCCTGTACCAAATTAAGACTCCTTGGACATTAAGGGACAATGTGCTTCTTTGTATATCCAAGTGTTAGTTCTTATTATGCTGCTTTTCATACTACCTCAAAATGTGCTTATGCATTACCTTCTCTGTGCTCTGTAATGGGACCATCTTTCCATTAGATGCAGGGGTTATGAACATGACCTCTGGAGAGATGACCTGAGTTAGAATTCTAATTCTTCTACTTCCTAGCTTTGTGAAGGTTTCTTAAAGTCTCTACGGTTCAGTTCCCTCCTCTGGAAAACAATGAAATAGAAGCCTGCCTTTTGGAATTCATGTGAGGATTGAATAATCTATTAACGTGCTTAGAACAGTACCTGGCATATTGTAAGCATTCAAATGTTAGCCAATATTACTCTGTGGCTTCTGTGTATATTTTGTCTTATCTGTGATGAAGATGAGAAGGCAAGGGCTGCTCCTGGCCCCTACAAATACACTTACCTAATAGCTATTATCAATAGATATTAGAAGGTGGGTAATAACAACCCTTGAGATAAAAGGGGAGATGACTGAAGATTGATTTTTGGTGACTTTTTATGTAGAGACTTTTATTCGTCTCTTTTGCTTCTTAATGGATCCACTAACTTAATAAACAAATAATTATTGATTGTTATATGTGTTAGATACCATTCTAGGTCCTGGTGATATAGCAGGGATCAAAACAGAAGAAAATGCCTGCCTCCATGGAGCTTACGTTTTAGTCCTAAGTAAACTAGAAGTATGTGAGATGGTAATAGGGCTGTGGAGAAGAATGATGCAAGGAAAGGGGGCTAAGGAGTATATGTGTGTGTGTGTGTATGTGTGTGTCTGTCTGTCTGTCAAGGGGTATGCATTGCAATTTTAAACATGATGGCTTAGCAAAGACCTCACTTAGTATGGTGCGTTTGAGAAAAGTTTTGAATGAGGTAAAGGAATAGTCATGTGGATATCTGTGGCAAGAGCTTCCTAAGCAGAGGTGTCAGGAGGTGCAAAAGTCCTGAGTTAGTAGCATACGTAATATACTCAAAGAGCAGCAAGGAGACCAGTGTGTTTGGAGCAGTGAATCAGAGGGAGAGTAATAGAAGATAAGGTAAGGGGCAGGGGCACAGCTCATACATCGCATTGAAGATCATGGCAAGAGCTATGTCATTTACACTGTGAGCAATGGGTACCATTTGGAAGGTTTTGTGTGCAGGGATAATGTTATCTGTCTTAGGAGGCAATGGGGTCAGTCTGACTACTTTGTTGAAAGTTGGTTGAAAGTAAACTGCAGGAAAGCAAGGGAGACAAATTAGGAGACTATTGAAGTGATCCAGGTAAGACAGTGCTGGCTTGGACCCAGGGGGTTGTAGGGGAGGTGGTGAGAAGTAGTTGTATTATGGTTATGTTTTGCAAGCAGACCCCATAGGAGCTGCTGACAAATTGGAAATGGGGTGTGAGGGAAAGAATGGCCTCAAAGATAAGGTTTTTGGCCTGAGCAATTTAGCAGGCTGGAGTTGTCATTTACTGAGATGGAGAAAAGTGCAGGAACAATAGGTTTGGAGGGAAGGAACAAGAGCTAAGTTTGGTTATGTTAAATTTGATATGCCGTTTAGACATTCAAATGAAGATAGAGAGTTGACCTTGGATGTAGTCCAGAATTCAGGGGAGAAGTAGAGAGGTCACGTTTGGAGATAAAAATTCAGGCTTATCAATATATAGTATTTGAATCACTGAGACTGAATAGGAAATTATTTCAAAGTTTCTTCTAACTGTCATACCTTTTCCCCCCTTAGGTTATTTTTCTTTATTTTACTTACTCTTCTTACCCATCTTCCCATCCCACAAATTCCAAGGCAGAAGTTAGTCTTGTCGGTTATCATCCAGCTTGGGAGATGTGGAAGAACATTGTACTTTTCTTTTCTCACTTTGTGATGTGATCAGAGTAAGTGCTTATTGTAGTGAGGTGACAGCATCTTCTTGGTGACTATTAGGTTGTGATCAAATCATGTTCTAAATAGAAAGTGGAAACTTATTTTCATGTTCCTTTTATTAGCAGTATTTATTTTTCCATCAACCATATGCTAATAATTTATGAATCAATCTATAAACACTTAAAGAACACTGTGTGCCTGTACTGTGGATGATATAAGAGAAATACTAGTAAAAGTTTTTGGCCTCAAAAAATTTGCTAATTAGTAGAAAGCCTGGTCTCACATAGTAAACCAATTAGAGCATAATGTACGATAGCACTGAATTGTGCCTTAGGTTGTATGATGTGGCTTATAAGAAAAAGCTTATTAAAATTGATCTTTTGACATTTTTGACAATGTTCTTATAAATTACTTTCTTTTTTATCATATATGGATGGGATGAAGCACAGATTAAGACAAAGTGCACAGCAAAGGGAATCTGCCCCTCCTATCTGCCCAATACCCCACAGGTTTTGGTGATAATCCTGGGCAATGTTCCAGTCAAACCTGCCTCCCACTTCTCACTAAAGTTAGTGAACACGTGACCCACATTCCCCAAATAAGAGCCGCTTGTAAATGCCGATCTTGGCTTTTTCATTCATAGAGATAATCTATTTTTTGAGAAATAGATAAAGCATTTTTTAGTGATGTGCAGGATGCCCTTTTTCTTAATTATTTACTTCTCAAAACATAAACACATTGGTGGCACTTAAAGGGCAGCTTCATTGCAAGAGCTGAAAGCATTAATGAGTTTGTGTTAATGCTTCATTAATAAATCAGCAGTAGCTAAGAAACTAGATCTTCTTTTTCCTGAAGTCTTTAATGTATCTTCATGCTCCATTAATCTAGGGGTCAGGAAACTCCTAAAGTTTGAGGTCAGATGATATCATATGGTATTTCCATTCTCTGAGCAAATCGGCTGATTCTTACACCCCTGTATTAATCCGCCTATCCGTAGATAAACTGGTTAGCTGATATGGATAATGAATGCATCTTTAATTTTCATGTGAGATTTTTAAGACTAACAAACATGCGAAAATTGTATATGGAGGAGGAGTGTTTTGGTTTTTGCTTGGTAATGCTACTCTAGCATGACTAAGTGGGTAGATACATTAAAACTCATTTTCATTTAGCTTTGGAATGCTTATAGAATGGTTTGTGGCAGATATCTCTTCCTATTTGGATTCATTTTGATAGACATGAAAATTAGAAAATACTATTTAGATAGTGTAAAAAAGTAAAAAAGTATTTCCTTTCAGTAATCTCCAAAAAATTTAATCTAGACAAATGAAAGCATTTTTATTGATAGTAAAATATTGTTTTATTTTTATGCTTGTGTTTGGTGATAGCCATATCTGTCCTCAGATTTCACAGCAGATCTTTTAAGTTAAGTTATTAGGTCCTGAGTGAAAATTTCCGATAAATCTCTACTAACCTTTCAAAAAACAAACATTTCCATCCCAGTTGGAATGCAGGGAATATGAGAAACAATTAGACACAAGGAGAAGGGAAACAGGGCATTAGTTCTTTCTCCTCTGATATTTGCTGCCTTTACTTGATGTTTCCTTTTTCTCTGTGAGGATCAGAGCTCGAGGAATATTTGGGTCTTTGCAAGTGAGTAGCTAATCTTTAGCAAGGTCTTAACTGAAGCTACCAATAAAAGGCAATATTTTAAATGCTTTACACTAATAAAGTCTCAGAAAAAATCTATTAGCATTTTGGAATTTAGCAGAACTAGCTAAGGCTCTCTTTGGCTTTCTTGACTTCCAGACTGCTCTCCTAGGAATTTTTTATGGGAGCTTTGGAGCTCATAAACTGTACAAGTGTTGCTTCTGACAATGTAATGAAAGCACACAGTCCAGGACTGCTGCTTGAGGAAATTATTTTAGGACTGGCTTTCTTATGACCCCTTACTCAGAATACTTCCTTGCCTTCCATTCTCTAGATGGTATCCCTCAGAAAGGTTGGCTTAGTACCAGCTTCTAGTACTTGCTGTAGACTTGTTTTATTTATTTTTTACATCTCCTGTAGGTCAGAGGGAACATAAATGACTTCCTGTGGGTTTTTGCCTGAATACGGAAGTAAAAGTAAGAACTTTCATGAACCCTGTCTTTATGAAAACCATTATAAGCAGTTCTGCAAATTGTATTAATAGAACTTGAAAAGATTTAAGTGATAGTCAATGAAGATAATATTTCTAAGAATAATGTAAAATGTATATACTTGTATCCAGGGAATATATCAAGATAGATAGATAGATAGATAGTTACACACACACACAGATATATACACTGAATATGTATGCATGTATGTATGAATATGTATGATATATGTATGTATGAATATGTATGTATGAATATATGTGTGTATATATTCCCTGTTGCCAAATATTTTGTGGATGTATGTTTTCTATGAGTATTTAGGGCAACAGGAATTACAGTAGTACCTTGTAAATGTAAATAATCAAAATTTAATATTACTCAAAATTTTCACAAACTTAGAAAATTATGGCCATATTTTAATGTAGGGAATGATATAAAATTGATATTACTTACTTTAAATATATTTTATCAGGAGGTCTAAGGATAACTGCATTCTCCTTAGATAGGGTTGAATTGGTGTTTTGATTTAGGAATGGAAGAAATATGGTCAATCGAGAACTCTTCTGCAGACACAAGGCACCTGGAATTTATGAAAGAACCTTGAGTGCTAGAGTAATCTTTTCTTAGTGAACAAGAGGTTAAAGATTGAGGCACTTAGCAAGAACTCTTAAATTATTCAGTGGTTTCCTCAGCAGCATTTTAATTCTTGCTCATGTAATTGTTTCATGGTTGACTTTATTCTTCTCATGTATTGCTATTTTTCTTTGTCCTTTTCTCAGGAATAGAAAGAAAATTTCATTAAAGCACAACACAGAATTATATTCATTGGCCACACTTCACAGAAGATTCATTGCATAATTTGGCCAGTTTCCCTCCCCACCCATTTAAATAGTGTGGCAAATATATTTGGTGGGATTTCCTCAACCATTCAGAAACATTTACTCCTTTTATTTTTATTTTTGTTTTATTTTTTGAGATGGAGTCTTGCTCTGTCGCCCAGGGTGCAGTGTAGTGGTGTGATCTCGGCTCACTGCAACCTCTGCCTCCCAGGTTCAAGTGATTTTTTTTGCCTTAGCCTCCTGAGTAGCTGAGATTACAGGCATTCGACACGATGTCTGGCTAATTTTTATACTTTTCGTAGAGACAGTGTTTCACCATGTTGGCCAGGCTGGTCTCAAACTCGTGACCTCAAGTCATCCGCCCACCTTGGCCTCCCAGAGTGCTGGGATTACAGGCATGAGCCACCGGGCCCCTGACCCATTTGCTCCTTTTAGATCTAGATATATCAACAGAATGATTGTAGCTCAGGAAAATCTACTCAGCCTGATAGCATTACCTTTATTCCTTCCGTTAGCATGTGCATTTCTTTCCAGCTAGTTGTCCAATTCAGGAGGCACAGATAGCTGTAATCTAAAGTATATACCTTCATGTTCTAAACTCTGGGTAGAGCAAGTGTGGTACCTAAGTCTAACACTCCATGCAAACTAGGTAGAGTTTTCAGTCTTGTAGTTTTTCAGTCAAAGTGTTGTAATGGGTGACCTGTGTCTTTTTAATATTAATTGAGGGTGCTCTACCCTTTAGTATCTTTTTTGTGACAGTGATGATGTTGAATTTCTGTCATGGATTCTGGTTGTTAGAGGTCCAGAGTGTTCTATTAAGGAATATTCTGTGTTGTAAATCCCAAGACAATTATGAATCTTAATTACTCTGTGCTTGTAATTACTTCTTTAGTGTAATAAATTAATCTTAGTTTATGTCTGAGCATTTTGGGTCTCAGGGCTTTCATAAACAACCTCTCATGTTTCCTGTGTGATCTGTTACTGTTTTCAAGAGAAGTGTTCAGAAAGAGAAGACAACTGGCCCCAAACTGTGTGGAAACTAATAAATACAGAACAGCCATTCTTGAATTTTAGTCTCACAATAGCTTATAATTCTAGCAAATTACACAGTGCATAATAAAATCAGTGAATATGTGAATACATTAATTCAAATTAAAACTTGCCTAGGACTGATCTGGAAATTGTTCAACATTAGTAAGAAAGCATAAGATATGTTTAAATGGGGGAGAAGACTAATCATCATACATGGCAAAAAGATAGGGAAGTTGGGAAATGTGAAATAATATAGACATCATTTAGTAGATATTTTGAAAAATACAACTTTGGCTCTTAAATAATAATAAAATGTATAATTAAATACTCTTGCCTCAGTTTATCCAAGGTGATACTTGTTTGGAGGCATAAGACTAAAGATCAGTGTAGGAACACATCTGCTCAGGGGGACCTTTGTTCCCACAATTGGAAGCTCATTTTTTTAAATTTAAATTTCCTCCTTAAACATCCTGGAACCTCCTTCCACATCCTGGAACCTCCTTCCATAGATTTTTTTCTTAGATAATATAGGAATTCAGATGAGATGTATTATTGGTCCGAGTAGTGGAAGTTATAGACCTGTGACCTTGTGTTCTCCCATCACAATTTTACCAACACCTTCAGTAGTATGAATTCAGGAACGGAGGTTGGGTTGCATTGGAGGTGAATTATAAATCATGTTAAATTGTTCAAGAATTTTCTTTTGTTTTCCTTGGTCATCAAATTTTGAGGTTTACAAGATTTTGTTCTTTTCTTTGCTTGAACTACTTTTTGTTTTTATCATGCCTGATCTGGCTTCATTTTATCATTTTTCATGGAGGTTCTCTTATGTCACCTATTTGCCCACCAAGGTATTGGTGGTATTCAAACTTAATGTTATTTCTTTTGTGGTGGCTTGGTTATATGTTCAAAAAATGTTTATTGAGTGCTCATTATGTTTGGCACTTTTCTAGACTTTGAAGAAACAGTGGTAAACAAGACAACGTGTTCCCTGCCTTCAAGAAGTTAGTGTTCTTGTGGGAATGGAAAAATGGTGGGCCATGAGAACAGATTTCTTTTATACAAGTTGTCAAATAAAAATGTGATAATTTCAAATTGTAGTAAGTGCTATGAAGGAAATAACAAAGGTAATGTGATTCAGATTAATAAAATGATAGTGGGTCTGCTTGAGAAAGAACAGTAAGGGAAGGTGAATTGGTAACATTTAAGCAGAGGCCTGAATGCTGAGAAGGAGCTACCTATGGAAAAAACAAGGGGAGAATATTTAAGCCAGAGAAAAAAGGAAGTGCAAAGTTCCTGAAAGAATAAGAAGGACAGGATGGAGGCAAAGAAAGGGCACTAATGTATCTGGAGTATAACAAACAAAAGGGAAAGTTGAATAAGATAAGGTTGGAGAGAGAGGGAGTAGCTAGTTTAATAGGAACTTACAGATCTTGAATCTTAGATTGGGTTCTGCATGAAACAGACTCTGGAGTGGAGATCTGCAGGAACAAATGTAACTGGGGAGTTCTCTTGTTCTCAGCATGAAACTGCTTTGTTCATGCTCAGGGTAAGGCTGGAGGAGGTCAGCTTCCTGAGAGATTGACAAGTGTAGGAAATTAATTGAAAAATAATTTTCTTTTTTGTTCTAATTTATCCTTTTAACCTTTTTTTTTTTTTTTTCTCCTCTGAGATGGAGTCTCGTTCTGTCACCAGGCTGGAGTGCAGTGGCACAATCTCAACTCACGGCAACCTCCGCCTCCCAGGTTCAAGCGATTCCCCTGTCTCAGCCTCCCAAGTAGCTGGTACTACAGGTGCCCGCTACCACGCCCGGCTAGTTTTTTGTATTTTTTTATTAGAGACGAGGTTTCACCATGTTGGCCGGGATGGTCTCGATCTCTTGACCTCGTGATCTGCCCTCCTTGGCCTCCCAAAGTGCTGGGGTTACAGGTGTGGGCCACTGCACCCAGCCATCATTTTTTTTTTAAACGTGCTCTTTCCTCTTTTTTGCATCTTCTTTGTATATTAATCTGTTTTTGCTCTTTTTTCTTCAATGGTCATTTTTGGGGTACATGATTGATTTTGAGAGAGACTGAAGACAGTTAAATATCTCTTAGTTTTTTAGACAAGAAGCAATAATGAGGTGGCCTAGGTTAGTGGAAGCTGGAAAGCAAAGATGAGATGGACTTGAGAGATGTTATAGGGTCAGGAAGTTGACAATTCTGTGACTGAATGCAGGATTGAAGGAAACCAAGGAGTAAAGGTGAGGAAATCAGTTGGGGCAATAGGAACTAGAAGAGGATGAGTTCTGTTCTGTGGAGGGTCCTTCTTACGTACCTCGTAGGACAGCCATCTAGAGATGGACCTCTGGCAGCTGGAAATGTTTAGAAATCAGAACAGAGGTCAGGCTAGAGACACAAATTTTAGAAACGTGTATGAAGGTGATAATTTTGTAAATAGATGAAGGTTGCTATGCCATTTTTAATGTCAAGTATATATAGCAGAGAGCATGTCATTTAACTGAAAAATGGTGGAAAGCTATTTTATTCTCACATATTTAAAGATTGGGCATAGTTAGAAAGGTGAATGCACCCTCCCTCCCACTAAAGCTTCTAAGCCCTTTTGAGTGAAGTTAGTACCAGATGAAATTCTGGGAACACACAGACCTCCTTGTGAAGGACACACGTTTGGCAGATACAAAATGTTAAGGAGAGATCCATTAGTTTGCTTCATGCTGCTTTTGGATGGCAAGAATTTTGGACTGTTTTGCAATAGATATAGTTTTGTTAGATTACATTGGAGTGCAGAATTTTCTGGAAGGCCTTTTCAGATTTAGGAACCCTGGGAAATCAGTCATTATTTAGTAATTAAGAGAATTAAATGCTTTTATTTTGCTGAGCCTGATCTACCTAGTGACTGTTTTATTTCTCTCTGTGTGTTTCATTTTGAAAATATAAATATTATTCTGTGTACTGCTTTATTAGTTATAATTCATGTATCATTTTGTAACAGAGAAGTATCTTAAATTGTAATGTTTGCACAAGATTCTCTGTGATGATTGAACCAAGAAGAGATGTAGGAAACAGATAGGGTGCCTGGGGATTTAATATTTCATTTTAAAGACAAAGGAGAATAAAAATAGTCCGTTGGTATTTGGCCGCTTTTATATTACTGACAAGAACAGTCAGAAGCTCCCCATTTTCAGCTGGTGGTTGGGTGTCCAAGGAATTCTTGAGTTTCTTATTTCGTATGAAGCATGTGCCAGATAAAAACCCTGAGAGACTGAAAGTTTCCTTGTTTAGTCATAAGATAAACTGGCTTCTTACTTGTACAAACCATATTACTACCCTTTGTCTGACTTATTGATTTTGAGTTGGAGGGCAGTGTCCATTGGTCCATTTCAGTCACTAGTGCACCTAATAAAAGGCCTAACAGATTTTTAGGCTGTCAGTGTTTGCATGCTAGTTGGTTAAGCCATCTGAATAGGATTTGATTGATGACCTGGCTTGCCCTTAAGAAGAGGGTTTGTGACCACAAGCCACAGAAAATGACATGTAAGGCCAATTGATGGTTAGTAAGTCAAAAAACATCCCATCACCCATTTTGTGTGAATATTGTATTACTAGGGTTTTACTTGGGAACATATAAAAAGGTTACTACATACTCCAATGTTTGTTTTTCCTCCACTTCAGTAACACCTGAATGGAAATCTAACATGAGGACTGTTGAAATTATTTTTTTCAAATGTGGAAGGGAGAAGAAAGTTAATAATTTTCCATACCCAGATTAGAAAGGTCACAATCATACACATTCAAAGAAGAAAATGCCTGTGCTCCTAGGGCTCCTGGCTGGTTACCAGGTGAATTTTGCAAATGTTTTATTATGTACATAGTTGATTTTTTTTTTCCTCCCTGGGAGACTTCTATCCATTAATCTGGAGTTTTACATTTTGAAGCTATTTTTTTTGGTCCCATCTACCTATATTATTTTAAAAAGATATCTTTATTTTAAAATTGATTAATTCGAAGTGTGTGTGTGTGTGTGTGCACGCGCGCGTGTTTATACACGTATCTGTATTATAAATAAGAAAGGTGCTTAATAAGTTTGTCTTAAAACTCATGAAAGCTTGGCATAAAATCTCACACTAATCAATATGGATGAGAATGACTCTCATTGAGAAATAAGGGCTGATGACTTTTTCCTCCATGACCATATTAAAAATATATTGAGAGCATTGTAGGACTCCAGATACTTGGGTTGTGGCTCACAATTTTTACAGAATTAATTTCCAAAATTCTTGATTACTCCAGGAGGAAATTTATTCCAGAAGTAAGCTGTGTGCTTCTTTCTTAAATTTAAAGGTTAATACATCAAAGGTATAATAAAAATCATCTCTTACAATTAGAGATCCTAAAGAAATGTTTGAATTATTAGGGAAATTAGAAGGATACCTTACAAGATTTTGAGAGTTTTGTTGCTGGCAAAGAGGAGAAGTAAAAAGTTAATTACTTTTGTAAGAGAAAACTTGGGAACATATGTATGTCCCTGTACCTTTTCAGACATGTAAGCAATATTTAGGTATTTTTACAAAGAATGAGATAAAGTACAGAAACCGACACTACTACAACCGTGGTGGAAGACACTACTACAAAGATAGTAGACGTGAATGAACTCCCATTCACAATAGCTTCGAAGAGAATAAAATACCTAGGAATCCAACTTACAAGGGATGTAAAGGACCTCTTCAAGGAGAACTACAAACCACTGCTCAGTAAAATAAAAGAGGACACAAACAAATGGAAGAACATACCATGCTCATGGATAGGAAGAATCAATATTGTGAAAATGGCCATACTGCCCAAGGTAATTTATAGATTCAGTGCCATCCCCATGAAGCTACCAATAACATTCTTCACAGAATTGGAAAAAACTACTTTAAAGTTCATATGGAACCAAAAAAGAGCCTGCATTACCAAGTCAGTCCTAAGCCAAAAGAATAAAGCTGGAGACATCATGCTACCTGACTTCAAACTATACTACAAGGCTACAGTAACCAAAACAGCATGGTACTGGTACCAAAACAGAGATATAGACCAATGGAACAGAACAGAGCCCTCAGAAATAATACCACACATCTACGGCCATCTGATCTTTGACAAACCTGACAAAAACAAGAAATGGGGAAAGGATTCCCTATTTAATAAATGGTGCTGGGAAAATTGGCTAGCCATAAGTCGAAAGCTGAAACTGGATCCTTTCCTTACTCCTTATATGAAAATTAGTTCAAGATAGATTAGAGACTTAAATGTTAGACCTAAAACCATAAAAACCCTAGAAGAAAACCTAGGTAATACCATTCAGGACATAGGCATGGGCAAGGACTTCATGTCTAAAACACCAAAAGCAATGGCAACAAAAGCCAAAATTGACAGATGGGATGTAATTAAACTAAAGAGCTTCTGCACAGCAAAACAAACTACCATCAGAGTGAACAGGCAACCTACAGAATGGGAGAAAATTTTTGCAATCTGCTCATCTGACAAAGGGCTAATATCCAGAACCTATAAAGAACTCAATCAAATTTACAAGAAAAAAACAAACAACCCCATCAAAAAGTGGGCAAAGTATATGAACAGACACTTCTCAAAAGAAGACATTCATACAGCCAACAGACACATGAAAAAATGCTCATCATCACTCGCCATCAGAGAAATACAAATCAAAACCACAATGAAATACCATCTCACACCAGTTAGAATTGCAGTCGTTAAAAAATCAGGAAACAACAGGTGCTGGAGAGGATGTGGAGAAATAGGAACACTTTTACACTGTTGGTGGGACTGTAAGCTAGTTCAGCCACTGTGGAAAACAGTGTGGCGATTCCTCAAGGATCTAGAACTAGAAATACCATTTGACCCAGCCATCCCTTTACTGGAGATATACTCAAAGGATTATAAATCATGCCGCTATAAAAACACATGCACATGCACACGTATGTTTATTGCGGCACTATTCACAATAGCAAAGACTTGGAATCAACCCAAATGTCCATCGGTGACAGACTGGATTAAGAAAATGTGGCACATATACACCATGGAATACTATGCATCCAGAAAAAAGGATGAGTTCGTTTCTTTTGTAGGGACATGGATGCAGCTGGAAACCATCATTCTCAGCAAACTGTAGCAAGAACAGAAAAGCAAATACCGCATGTTCTCACTCATAGGTGGGAACTGAACAATGAGATCACTTGGACACAGGAAGGTGATCATCACACACCAGGTCCTATTGTGGGCAGGGGGGTGGAAGGGATAGCATTAGGAGATATACCTAATGTAAATGACGAGTTAATGGGTGCAGTACACCAACATGGCACATGTATACATATGTAACAAACCTGCATGTTGTGCACACTTACCCTAGAACTTAAAGTATAATAATAAAACATAAAAAAATAAATAATAAATAATAAAAAAGAAAAAAAAGATAGTAGACAACTTCATATGTAGATAAATTTCAATTATTTGGCATTTACTATCTGAAATTATTTTGATAAATTCTTCCCATTTCTTTCAAGGTAAAAATTAAATTTTAATAGCAAAGATCTTGCTTAGAATCAAATACATTTTAGTGACGTGGCATTTATTCATTATTCATTTAGTTTATCGCCTTTTTTTTTTTTTTTTGAGACAGAGTCTCTTTCTGTTGCCCAGGCTGGAGTGCGGTGGCACAATCTCAGCTCACTGCAATCTCCGCCTCCCAAGTTCAGGCGATACTCCTGCCTCAGTCTCCTGAGTAGCTGAGATTGCAGGTGCGTGCTACCACACCCAGTTAATTTTGAAAATATTTTTGATAGAGACAGGTTTCACCATGTTGGCCAAGCTGATCTGGAACTCCTGAATCAAGTGATCTGCCCCCCTTGGCCTCCCAAAGTGCTGGGATTACAGGCGTGAGCCACGGTGCCCAGCCCTAGTTTATCATTTTAATTGTCAATTTTCATAGGAAAAAAATGAGGAAATATTAACTAAATGTTTATCTTTCTGGTTACCAAAGATATCCGTTATTGAGTCTAGTAAATGAACAATTTTCAGGAATTGTACGTAGAAATGCACTCACAGATTCATTTAATTTTTACAGATACAATTTTCATTAGCCTCTTAATTGGAATCCTTGCCTGTAGACTTTCTTTTTTTTTTTTGAGACAGAGTTTCGCTCTTGTTGCCCAGGCTGGAGTGCAATGGCATGATCAGGGTTCACTGCAATACGCCTCCCAGGTTCAAGCGATTTTCATTCCTCAGCCTCCCACGTAGCTGGGATTACAGGCGTGCACCACCACATCCAGATAATTTTGTATTTTTAGTAGAGATGGATGTTTCACCATGTTGGTCAGGCTGGTCTTGAACTCCTGACCTCAAGTGATCCACCTACCTCAGCCTCCCAAAGTTCTAGGATTACAGGCATGAGCCACTGTGCCTAGCCCTTGCTTGTAGACTTTCATTCTCTGGTTCCATATTCTACAATATCATCAGCCCTATTTCTCAAAAAAAGCATTGTTTATATTATAGCATCAATTAATTGCATTGACATGAAATTAAAATGTCTCTACTTGTCACTTCTTGTAATATTACCTAATTTTGTTATTCTCTAATTTTTCACAATTTATAGACCTAATTTATTACCTTTCATGGGCTCATGTGTTTCCTATTTAAAGTCTGAAATGTGGCCAGGTGCAGTGGCTCATGCCTGTAATCCCAGCACCTTGGGAGGCTGAGTTGGGAGGATCACTTGAGGCCAGGAGTTCAAGACCATCCTGGGCAACATGGTAAAACCCCATTTCTACCAAAAAATATGAAAATTAGCCAAGTGTTGTGGCACACACCTGTAGTTCCAGCTACTTGGGAGGCTGAGGTGGGAGGGTTGCTTGAGCCCTGGGAGGCAAAGGCTACAGTGAGCAGAGATCATGCCACTGCACTACAGCCTAGGTGACAGAGTGAGACCTTGTCTCAAAAAAAAAAAAAAAAAAAGTCAGAAATGTAAGTCACTTGTATCTGTTCAAATGATACAAGGTGGTATCAAGCATTCTTACACATGATGGTGGTCTTAGAAAATCATTTAGAGGATGCTAGGAGAAAAATTGAGCTGCCATTTGGAAAGGCTGCTGGATTTGGCGACTCCCTCCTATCATTGGTTTACTCTCTCCAGTTGCCTTGCTAAAGAGAATCAACAAAGAGAGAAGGACTTTGCTCAGTCCCTTCTGCCTTAGCAGCCTGTCTGGTCATCTGCTGCCAGCTATTTCCAGGGAGAGATGAGGAGCAGCAGGCCTGTGCTCTCAGGCCCTCAGGGAATGCACTGCCTCCCATGGGACAGAGTGGGGCTGTTGCTTGTGTCATTGCTGCAGCACATTATTTGAACCTGACCTCAAGACTTGGATTTGCTCAGTTTATTTTTAGAAGTAATGACAGTATAGCACTTTGAGGACTGAATGTTATTTCTAGACAAGAGTAATACTATTTTTCTGAGAAGTAGAATTTCAGTATTTTAAATGGATTTTTTGGTAAAGATTTCTGAAGCTTTTCCAGTAACTGAGACCTTCTAGACAGAAAGGCAAGATGGGACATAGTGTGCAGTGTGCATCCTCTATTCCTGCTGACCTCAGTCTCTGAGAGTGTGACTAGACGCTGTTACCGAGCAGCTGCGTAGTCATCTTCTTCCCTTGTTCTGAGCAAGTCCTCTGTTACACAAAGAAGAAAACAGCAGTCATTCTCTTCAGTCATTTACCTTCCAACTTACTAAATTTGAAATTATCATTATACATAAAGTCCATACAGGGTTGTCTGTAGGGAGTGTTTTTGTTTTTATGTGTTATATTCTGGTGTATCTATGAGCTTGCCTAAGAGATTTGGAGATACATACACATGCATATACATACATGTGTCTGACTTTTTATGTAAATATATTTTGTATGATGTGTTAGTTTATATGATACATGGCTATCCAGTGTGGATATCTCTACAAAAAAATGCACTCACAGATGTGTTTAATTTTTACAGATACAATTTTCATTAGCTTTCTAATTGAAGTCCCTGCCTGTAGACTTTCATTCTCTGGTTCTATTGTGTACTCCACAGTGTCATCAACCCTGTTTTTCAAAAATAGCGTTCATAGCCAGCACTTTTGTGTTGCTTCCTATATGCCAGGCACTGTTGTAACTTTTTATATATAAGTCTCTCAACAATTCCGTGAAGTAGGTACTGTTAGCATCCCCATTTTACAGAAGAAGAAACTGAGGCACAGAGAGGTCAAAAAGCTCACTCGAGGTCACAAACAATCCTAAGTGGTAAAGTCAGTCTGAACCCAAGCAGTCTAATTCTAAAATCTGTACGCTTAACTACAATATTGTGTTGCAACAAAATCTGGTTCCTCATGCCTCTGATCAAAACCCATATTTCTTTTAGCAGAAAGTCTTAATATATTAGCACATAATTAATTTGTTAGCTTTTTATGGTTCTCCCTGCTCACATTTGAGGTTGTTGTCCACAGGCAAGTATATCAAACTATTGCTGTTCTCCAAACCTTCCAAATAGTTTTCTGACTCTGTGATGTTAATCATGCTATTCCTTTTATCTGAAATTTACTTCATCTTTTTCTAACCAGAAAACCCTTATTGATTCTTCAAATCCCATATCAGCCTTCACCTCTTTTATGCCTTGTTATATTGCATTTTCTCTTATCTGTGTTCCCGTAGCACTGACTAAGTAACTCTGGTTTTGACGCTTCTCTCATTGTATGGTGGTGTTTATTTGCCCTTAAGTGTCATGTGCTCTTCATTGGGAGTACCATGTCCCCTCTGCTGATTTCATTCAACTGTCTAGTAACCAGATTCACCTCTCAGCCATGCTCCTGTATCATCGGTGCTGCTCTGCGGTGCTGTCTGGTTTTCAGTCACAGTTTCCTGTGCAGGTGGTGGAGGATTTTGAAATGCTTGAAACTGAACCATTACACCCACTTGAGAGAGTTTCTTTTGTCTGTGTACGATAGGAAGTGGGTGGGGAAAAATAAGTGCACACAGCCTATTACCTGGAGTTGAGATCACCAACTAAATGTCATGAATAGGGTAAAATAACACATATTAGTTGTGTTTAAAATATTTCACTCCTCGGATTTCTATTCATTCTTCACTTTAATTTAGAAAGGCAGTTTTCTGATGTTGGATGAGCATTAACTAATTTCCAAATACCTTCTTATTTGTTTTCTGCATTATATAGATCATGTGACTCAAGTGTATTTAAGGTAGCTAGCAGATGACTGAACATGATGAAACTAAGAGTATTTTATTTCTCTAAGTAAAGCAGTGAATGCAGATGGGTTTATTATAGTCACAGGGCCCCATGTACTTTAGTCCTTATTTCTTCCAGCAAAACTTCGATGACTAATTTTGACTTCAATTGAAGAATATTTTATTTAAAACATTTGCTTAGAATAATAGTCATTGTAAAGGAACACTTTTCTTGTGTTTACTGAACCAAATGCTAAGATAATACAATTCCTAATTTTCAAATTATAGATATTTTGCATAATTTTAGTAAAATAGATATGAGAAAGATTGGAGATTATGTGAGGATTCTAGGTACTTGAGTTGGAGTAGAGGAGAAAGAAGGAGGAAATGGCCTATTCATAATTGCATTGTAATTTTTTTCAGTCTTGAGCAAGAAGTTGAAGTCTGAATGGTACTGAAGTAAATGAGAGATTCAAATCCAAAAGAAGAAAAAAGACTCATTATAAATTTTGAAAGTGCATAAAAATGGTGAATAATATTCTGAAATTTGAAAAAATAAATGAAGCTATATTTTAAAATTTAATTTATAAAAATCTGAGTGACTTTTTAATAAATTACAATATGAAATTATAAATTTATATGAGAAATTAATTTTTCACATATAAAAATACATTTTAGTAACTTTCTCATATACCTTCCTCTTCTTTTAAAGCAGTTTATATTTGGAATTTTTTTTTTTAAAATGAATAAATTAAAACTGAAGATTGCTCTTCGTTTTATATCAAAGCAACTAAAACATTTAGCTCCTATTCTGTGATGCAAAGTTTATATGTAATCTGACTTAATTCCTGCAGTTACCTGTACAGCATTATCATCTTTCATCATATATGCATGGAAAATTAAGCTTAGCAATTTCCCCAGAAAGGAAAGGGTAGAATAGGATTTAAACTCAGATCCACTGTTCCTGTATCCCATGCTTTTTCTACTATATTTTGGTAGAGAATATTAGTTTTGAGTATAGATATCCTTTGTGCTGGAGAAACCAGCAAACTGGAATTAAAAACTATTCAAATGATAAAATGGAACTGGAAAAGGCTGTTTTTTTTTTTTTTTAATTAAATATGTTTCCTGGCATATGTAAAACAAGTCATTTAAATAAAATATTCATATTTCAGTTGTCATTTAAATCTCAGTAGAGAGTTTGATTAAATAATGGATTATCTGGGTGTCTTTATCCGTGATCTTTGCCCCTGAATTTATGATCACTTATTTTTACAGCATGGAATTAACTCAGCATAAAATTTGAGGTAAGATTTTATTACTCAAAATAGTCTTGAAGTTTTCTGGGATTGGTGAATGTTTTCTTGGGACTAGCCATGTCACTCACTATCTTTGCACTGAAAATGAAGACTATACAGTATATTAGTCCATTCTCATGGTGCTATTAAGAACTGCCCAAGACTGGGTCATTTATAAAGAGGTTTAATTGACCCACAGTTCCACATTGCTGGGGAAGCCTCAGGAAACTTACAATCATGGTGGAAGGGGGAGCAAACACATCCTTCATCACATGGCGGCAGGAGAGAGAAGTGCTGAGCAAAGAGGGAAAAGCACTTTATAAAGCCATCAAATCTCATGAGATCTCACTCACTATCATGACATCATGGGAGTAACCACCCCCATGATTCAGTTACCTCCCACCAGGTCCTTCCCCTGACATGTGGGAATTATGGGAACTACAATTCAAGATGAGATTTGAGTGGGGACACAACCAAATCGTATCATACAGTGTGTCTCATTTTTCACTTTTTATACAGAAGTATTGCACATAATAGGAAGAATAAAGGGAAGGAAATATAGGTTAAAGATGACTATCAGTAAAATGTAATATTTGTGTAATATTTGTTTCAGTAAATGTAGTCAACAGGGAGCTCAGAAATACCTGGGTCTTCCAGTACTTCGTAATTTAGTGAATGATTATAGGAAAATTACAGAAATCCTTTTGTACTTCATTCTTTCTGATTCCTAATTTAGGGGAATGGTCTTTGAGACCTACCTTCCTTACAGGGAGATGGTGAAGATTAATTAGCCCATGCTAGCCAAGTTCCCAGTGCTGCCCCAGAGAAAGGTGTTCCATAAATCAGACCTGTGGTTAAAAGGCCTTCATTTGTGTCTAGTCCTTGCACAGGATGGTGCCATCACTCCATATCCTAATGGGAGTCATCCACATTCAGGCCAAGGACAGGTTTTTCCATAGCACAAAGAACATTTGTTCTATGTGACTAGGCAGATTTCCTCCTCTGAGTGCCTCAGTGTCCTCATCTATCAAAGCAGCAGTCCATAGCCAGATAATTCCTAAGAGGAACTTACCCTAGAATTGCTCTAATTTATATCTTTTTGTTTGTTTGTCCCACTCAGCTTCTTGAACCTATTACACTTTTTTTTTAAGCTCATGTCCTATGAAAGAACTGTAACAGACATAGAGATAGACCATTCAGATGCCCCTCCAAAGAAGGCAGTCAGCAGAGCCTCCAGCAGTCAGGGTCAGCTTCAGCTTCACAGAGTTGGCCCTCCCAAAGCCATCTCCCTCTTGTAGCATCTCACATCTGATTATCAAGTTAAGACCCCAGCACTAGACAACTCTGATGGACAGCA
This sequence comes from Papio anubis, assembly GCF_008728515.1. NCBI lineage: Eukaryota > Metazoa > Chordata > Mammalia > Primates > Cercopithecidae > Papio > Papio anubis. The sequence goes on from NC_044978.1 coordinate 75,425,981, forward strand.
TTTGTTCTAGAGTGCTCCACTAGTTTGAGACATTGGATTTGCCTCATGGTTGTTTCTCATGCTTCCTGATCTTTCTTCCTTCTCCTTTCCTTTACAGATTTGATAAAAATCTTACAGGTTTTCCATATAAATATCTTATACCCTATAAGCCATCTCAGCATCTGCTTCCACAGAATCTGAACAATGACAAGAACTTAATGTTTAAAAAGTTTGTGACTGGCTTGGGCAATATAGCAAGATACTGTCTCAATTTAAAAAAATAAATAAATAAATAATAATGTGAAAAAGGACTAGTAGAAGGGAAATCCTCAAGCCACAAATTACTAGACTTCTTTATAATAGACTTGTTTCATATTCTGTAGTTTATTAATTTGGAAATTGTATTTTCATATTAAAACAAAGCATACCCAAGAAGAAAGGTTCAGTCACTTTAGGTAACTTTTCTTTAGCTGGTCTTCAAATGAATCACCGTGAGAGGATTTTCTTCCCTTTATTCCTTTCTTCTTTTCCTTTTTTCTCATTCTTTCTTAAATAGTTTAGATTTGGTTATCTTTGTCTTAAAAAACTAGTAAGTCTGACACCTACTATGAAGTTTATCTGATAAAGTAAGTTGTATGCTGAGTGTTTCCAAATTAGATTTCCTAGTGTAATGGAGGGCTAGTATTTGTTTGTTTGTTCTTTAATTTGCGGTTTACGTTTAGAAGTTTTGCTTAAAATGATTTTATGTTCTGAAATCAGAGTCGTCAAAACTCAGTTCAGTTTTTTTAAAAATTTGCTTTTTCTCTACCCATGGTTAAGGGATATGACTTACTATTTCTGTGGGTTTCTTTTACATGTTATTATTGATATTTAAAATCAGGACAGAAAAGTAGAGACTGGAGAATATATGGCTGGAATATATGATGGACATCTAGGGAAGAATGAAGAAAGAAAATAAAATGGCTGGGGAGAGGCAAGTATTTAAAAAACAACCAATGTGTTAGTAGAGAAGAGGGTAAGAGGCTAAAATTTGACATATATGTATTAGTAAACCTAAGCTACTTTTGACTTTGCACACTGTTTATTTACGTTGTGCTCACAGAGTTAATTATATCTGTTAGAACAAGACTTTGAAAGTCTAATGTGTTCTTTAGCATTAACAACCTTTCATATTTCCTTATTTTTTTTTAATCTTTCCCTTCATCCATCTTAAGTTTTGCAGCTCTTAACAATGTTGTTGCACTAGAACCACAGAGCAGCATTATGTGAGTGGAATGTGTTCCAGGGATAAAATAAAAACAAGGCACAGTACATAGTGTGTTATTTTTATTACATAAAGTATTACATAAAAACAAGCTAAATTGCTGCTATTAGAAATCAGAATAGTAGTTATTCTGGTGTGGAGGTAGGGGCAGGGAGCAGGAGAGGCTTCCGGGTGCTGGTTATGGCACCCACATCTGTTTCTTGATCTGCGTGCTGATCACATGTGTGTTCATTTTATGAAAGATCATTGTGCAGTATACTCATGACATCTGCAATTTTCTGTCTTTGTATTTTATACTTAAATATTCAAAAAATTGGGTGAAGGGAACGCCCGTGGGCTGGATTTACTTTGCTTCACTTAGACCTTTAAGAATTACAGAACCACAGCTAGTTAGATTTAAATTCTAGTCTTCTACAACACTGTAGGGTATAGAGTAACTATAGTTAATAATTTATTATATATTTTCAAATAGGTACAAGAGAGGATTTTGTATGGTCCCAGCATAAACAGATGACAAATGTTTGAGGTGATGGATATGCAAATTACACTAATATGATCATTATACATTGTATGCATGTATCAAAATATCACTTGATACCCCAATTATTATAATATGTGTCAACTAAAATTTAAAAACTGAAAAAAATAAAAGGATCACAGAACCAACTATAAAATCACGGAAACGGAAAAGATCTTAGTTTAGTCCACTGATGTCACGAAGAGAATAGATGCCTAAAAGGCTTTGAAGTCTTGCAAGGATCCTAGGGAATGATGATTTAATGTCTTACAGCTGAGGAAAGTGATGTCAGTAAGGTTGGGTCCATTACCCAATGTCCCACCAGAGCCTACTAAAGAGCTCCCAGATCCACCTTTCTCTACTGCTCAGCTTATTTCTAGTGTGTGGCTTAGCATGTCTCTTAATAGCAGCTTCTTCATAGGACTATTCTTATTAAAAAGGGGGCTTGAGTTAACCTAGCTTATGAGGATTTCTAATGACAACTCTTACAAAAAGGGTATTTTTTTTTAACCTGCAGGCAGCCTGATTTTCAGCTGACCAGAAGTATCAAATTATAAAATATTCTAGTTATTTGAGATGTTACCATAGATAGCTTGAAAAATCTTTATTTTCATGACATTTATTTTATCACATAGCTGTTATTGCATAGCTGTTTTAAAAGACAGTTTCACTTGATCTCTGAAGCTTTATCAAGATGCTGCTAGATACTATCCTATGCATATTTTCCACTTAACACTAGTATGATATCCCCTTTAGATTTATATGTATGCTGCCATGAAAAGCAACTTTTTTCCTCTGTATACATGGGATTATTTTTACTTGACTTATTATCTCCTTAATTCAATGCCTGTCATTGAGAGCATATCATATATATCACATATATGAGATTTCTGATAACCTAATAACCTAATAAATAATAAATAATCCAATTTTTGTCAATCCAGTAATCACTGAATTTTCTAGAATCTACTCAATTCTTATCCAAGGGCCAGTACTGACATGGGCCTTCTTATTCAGATGGTATTGCATCACTTGATTCTTAGAGCAGGCTCTAGATGATTGACAGATTATCCTCATGTCTGACGGAAGTAAGACAAGCAAGTTCCTTCAAGAAGGAAGTAAGCCAAAGTATCAGATATAGTCTCCATTCTGTTACTTTCACTTTCCTGTTGATACCCTTTCTTCCTGTTTATTCTGAATGCATTTAATAAATATTTATGAGTATTGCTATGGGCCATGCACTGTCTTAGGAGCTAGTATAAAATGGTGAAACAAAAAAAAATCAACATAGATCCTGCTGTCTTGGGCTTTATTTTGTTAGAGACAGAGTATTAAAAAATATCTTTCAGCTAAATAGAAATCACAAATGGGTCAAGTACAATATAGAGGTGGAATTTGTGCTATGTATGTGAGCCAATGATAGGGAGTTTGGCCACATTAGGAATGGCTTCCTTGAAGAAAAGATACTTACTTTAGGATGTAAAGAATGAATAGATAGATATAAATCAGACAGAGGAGCAATTAGTATTCCAGCAGCCAGGATAGCATGCACAAAGGTTCTGAAGGCAACCTAATAGTGTAGGGGAGTGAGGCTGAATTTTAGCTCTTCCCCTTTAGGGTTTTTTCTGGCGAGGCCTAAGAATTAAATTGACATACAGATTAACAGGAGAAAAGCACAGGAATTTATTTATTTAATATAAGTTTTACACAGCAGTGGGAACCCTCATGAAGAAGTGAAGACCTAAAGAAACAATTGTAATGAATCAGTTATAGACTGAATTGAACAAAGAATAGTAAGTTGTGAAAAAGCAACAAAATTATATGAAGAGGCTTAAGAGACAAGAGCCATTTTAGCAAGGTCTGTACAGAATTTTCTTTGGCTCATATTTCCATCCTTGATAAGAATGTTGGTTTCCTTCTGGTATAGGGAGAGGACCTTTCAGAGTTCTTGCTTTTAAGAAACAGAAAGGAGGTCAGAATGATCTTCTACTTGCTGTTTTTCAAGTACCTTTAATTCATAATAGTCATTATGCCAGAATGGTATATTTTTAACTTCTTCAATGGCACATTTGAGGAACTCAAAGAAGTCCAGCATGACCAAGTCAAAGAGTGCATAGAGTTGTGTGGAGCAAAGTAAATAAAGAGACTTGTGGATTAGGAACAGTGGAGGAGTCAGTGGACTGGTATTCCTGATGATTTGAACAAAAAGTCACTCTGGGAGACACTGAATAATCTAGAAAATGGGCATTTTTATAATCAGCGACGTGATTTTTAACTCCCTGATTCTGGAGGAGGATGGCCAAGTTTCAAGGAATGATTGCAAGAGTGGTGACTGAAATAGAGTGGAAATGAAGACCACTGGAGACAGGGAGGTCAAGAAACTGAGAGGCTCAGTGTTAGACCAGTTATCCTTGTGTCTGTTGAAATAGCTCAGAATGTTGGCAGATTTTTCAGTGAACTAGAAGACTGGATAGATGCCAAGTATTTAATACATAGAGTAGGTTGAATGGTAGTGGGGAAAGGTTGAATGGTAGTGGGGAAAGAGAACCACTTAGTGCGCTTAGTAAACATTTCATAAGATTTGAATGGTTTGTATGATAGAGATAAAGTTTCTTGATTTTCGATGTTATATTTTCCCAATTGTTCATTATATTTTGGGCATTATACAGATATATCAAAATCTGAACTAAAGGAGTTTCCTTATCTGGCTTGCATATTCCAAGATGATAGGAATTGTGTCATAATCACTTGTATAGAAGCTATACAGATCTTGGCCTACCCAAAGACAAGGCCTACCTTGGCCTACCACTGGTAGCTCTGAATGAATAAAGCATAGTGATAAATTACAAATGAAGGAAATTTGTAGCTCTTTTAGATGGAAGGTGTTATCGTTTTTAATTTTATGCACATGTGCAAATTTTGTAAACTTTACATGGAATTTTACCTCTCTGACTACAATTACCTTTGCATCTACATTAATTAGATAGTAGTCACATGTTTTTTTATTTTCTTTCAGAGATGAACTTTTTAATCAGAATAATTACTTTCCCTGATTCCGTGGGAACTTTACCATTTATACCAACTTTTTGTGGAACCAATGAGTTAGATCCTTTTGACAGAAATTGCAGAGGGGCATTCTCTGATATGATGGGGATACATCTTGACTGGAATGGATCTTCCCCTGTCTGCACCTCCATTCATGTTTGTAAACTTTTATCATTCTCCATTTGTTTATCTGGCTGGTGAGCAATCTCTCTGTACCAATACTTGCCTAAGGGATTTAACCAGCTTATGAAAGTGTATAAGTTATGATTTTAAAGATGAAAGCAATATGTTATACATATATGCCTAGGAAAAGACTGGCAATACACTCATCAAAATGGAAATAGTGGTATATCTAGGTAGTGGAGTAGTTTTACATCATATTTATTTCTTTAAGCTGAAATATACATGTTTTTCAGTGAGAATCTGTCACGTTTTACAATGAGATTTTTAAAACCAATGTTAAGGTGAAAGGAAAGGGTAAAACAAAGGTAGGGGAAAAGTCAGGAATTAGGCTATATGAAAAGAAAAATAGTTTATTTTTCTATTGTGTAGAAGATAGGTGAGTTGTCAAAGATGGAATGTGCATGCATGGATGTTAGCAGTATGTTTAATTCTACTGCAAGAATCTAATGCATGATGCTCTCCTCAGAGGCTTCTGGTCACAGTCCCTTGTTTCCAGGTCACTTGGCAGAATTCCTAGAGTCTCAAGTTTTAAGGAACAAATAGTAGAAATTCCTCCTGAGTGCCTCTGTTGCTTATTCTCTTGGGGGAAGTAGTCATTGATTTCTGTTAACTGTGATACAAAAAACCCACTAAGCACATAGGGCTTCCCTTGCCACCCCCTTTCCATCTGTTAGGAAGCCTTCTTTAAGCTCTGAGAATATCTGTGGATTAACACAAGTCAGAAATTGTTTTCAGTATCACTCTGCAGACAGACATTTAGCAGGTGGGCAGTAGGTCTGTTAATTTCACATGGGAGAGGAAATTAACTGTCCAGCCTGGACAGGTTTTTGTCTGCCAGCTTTAAAGTTGGTCACATAGAGGAATCGTCCTCTTTCAGAATGTAGAAGGAACCACAGCCAATTTAAGTGGCATTTAATATACTTCCTTGTAAACTATGGGCTTCAAGCCAGGCAGAGTTGCAGTAAGCTCTTGCTTTAGACCTGACCCACTTGTAATGCCATGGAAATGCCAAATACGTGTTCTAAATGATGCAGTACTTACCTGAGACAGAGCATTCTAGGTAAAAGGTAAATGTTCCTTCCCAATGAATGATGAAAGATGACATCTAGAATGATGATTAATTAAGAATACCACTCTGTTCAGTCTGGAGAATTTTATTCTGCATTTCAGATGTATCATATGTTCAATATCAGAATCAATAAGATGATACACTCCTGAAGTGTAGGTTATCTAGACAAATTTTAGGTGATTGTAAAAAAAATATGCAAGCATATTTAACAACTGCTTTAGTATAACCTACCTAGATTTTTCTTCCTAGCTCTGTTTCCAAAGGGAATTGGACATGGAACTGTGAAAGCAGAGGTATGTGATGTAAAGGCAATGGTATTCAATAAATTCAAACACTAGATGATTATATATTTGTTACATATTTATAATATATGGCTATTTTATTAAAATACTGTAATCAGAGTTCTAACCATCTAGCTTTAGTGGGATGCAAGTGGGAACTACTTTATTCCTCTTCCCACAGAATATATTTATTTCAGCCGTTTAAGAAGTCTTGGTTAGATCTCAGAGCTTTGCCGTGTCTTTTAGTCACAAGAACAGACTCATTTCAGGATTTTAAAAGTCCTGATCAGAGTAATCATTTAAAACTTCTTCCCTCAGGTTGGGCCTGTTTGAGGCTTGACAGCCTCTTTGGACCAGGGGGTGTGTGGTACTGACACACTGACACTCTTTGTCACCTGACTTCCTCTCCCACTCACTGGCTGCCCTCAGGGCCCTTTAGAGAAGGGTTGTAAGGAACTGGGCAAGTCTGAGTCACTGGTGCAGTTCCAACCTGCACTGCTACCCTCTGTTAGATGTATGATTGCTGACTGTCTCTTTGGATAATTCCTTTTAGGGACCCCTGGGTATAGTTCCTCTAATGATAGTCATGCCACCCCTGGCTAGATGTTTTTAGCTGTCTTTGCAGCTCCTGGGTTTCTGGCATTACACCCCTCTTTTGGGATTACATTGCCTTTCCAGGTGGTCCTTTTGGGCATTGTCCCTTGTGAGATCATTCCCCCTGTGGGCCTGTATCCTGTCCATGGGAAAGGTGCATCTTTTTATTGCCATTGATGGAAGTATAGCCTGATCACAACAGGATACTCCGGGCTTTGCAATTCCAGGACAGCTAGCCAGCCACAATTTCCTGCCTTTAAAGTCAGATTTAAAATAGGTAGTAGTTATTTTTCTCTAACTCCAGGAGATGCATTTTTTCAAATATTTCTCTCAGAGACACTCATTCCCTTCCAATTTGGTACCCTTGAGTAAGCTCTTTTGTGGTGTGAAGTAGGAGGTAGTACAGAATGTTCTGACCACTCTAGCCAGAGTAGTCCTCTCTGGGGGTCTCGTTACTTTCTCTTGTAGAGCTGAAAGCAAGCAGTGGGCTTATGATGACAGAATGGCTTCAAATGAACCCGTGGCAAGTTCTGATTTGGCACTTGTATCTGATAATTATTTTGTTTTTAGCCTTCAAGGTTTCAACTAAAACAGAAGATTTCATTTGTTTTATATTTTTTAATTAATATGTCATAGTTTTACATATTTTTGAGGTACATGGGATACACAATTTCTTTTTAAATATCCTGACTCAGTAATATTTTTTTTTTCCATTTAGGTGGCTGCATTAAACCTCATTTATGTGTGTGTTTGTGTGTGTGTATGTATAGGAAATAAAAGCATTCACAACTGTGGTAAACAAGGAATAAATAATTAAATTAATTTTATTTATTTTTAAATTATTAATTTATTTAATTTAATTAATAGAATTAAAATATATAGATGCAAGACTTTAAGTGTCTTACACTTTTTAACTTGGGGATTGTAGTTCAATAAATGATAACTTCATTTTATTTCTTCAATTCAAAGGATATTCTTATAATTGCTAGTTTAATTATTAGTTTGCAAGTACTTAGACCATAATATGTTACTTCATCTTCCAAAACAGCTATCAGTTCCCTTGTGTTTGCTTAATAAAATATTAATTACAAATATGTTAAGTAGCATGTCTGATATAAGGACTTTTTCCTTTACAAATAAATACATAGTATCTCAAACTTAGAGTGTCTTAATAGGATAGAGAGGAATAAATATAGTTTTACACACGTGTAAGATTTGCTTTTTTGCCATTCCTGGCAGAGTCTGTACTGGAAGTCAATTTCTTTACCTTGACTTTCAACTTAGTGATCATTTTACTATGGTGGGTCACTCATGACTAATGTAATGTAAGATATGTATGGGATTTTAATGACTAGTTTTAGCAGTATAAATTAGTTTTTATTCACTTAAAGAAGAAAGTTAATATTATAAATTATCTCAGGTATTTTAATATGCAAGTCTTTTTATGTTTACAGTTTAAACAATACATTCTCATCTACTTTTTTTCATAAGCATAACAAGAAGCGTGCATCCAGGCTTAGCAGCACCTCACATGTATGCAATCTGGGAGGTTCTTCCTAAGGAAGATAAAAGATTACAAATAAAAAATTAAACTCAAAAGTGCATATATATTTAGGATGAAATAGTCATAAGAAGTTATAAATTTTAAAAAGCAGAGAAATACTACAAAGCATAACAAATTCCAGAAAAATAGCAAAAACATTTTTCCTCCTCATTTGTTCACACACTTGCAGGGTGATCTGTAGTTCAAATTCATATGCTGATACCACCTCTGGGGTGTCACATCGTTATCTCATGGCAGACTGAGAGGTGGGTGTATTTCCAAAACATCCTACATTGGGATGGCGAGCAGTAACATACCTCAACATAGAAGTGACTGCAAACCAAGTAAATATGTTTTATTAAACCTAAACTAAATGTATGTTCAGTGCAGCTCAACTTCCCTTTTGTTAGATCTCAAAAATGTTTGTGCTTGCTCCAGTGTCACCCAACACAGAGAAAAGTGTGATGGAGGAAAAAGAAGAGTGGAAAGAAATAGTGATCGTAGCTGATTAATGTTAAGATATCATGTTTTGCAACTTTTATGAAAACATATAAGCCTGTAAACATTGATGAGGTCCTTTCAGGAGTCTGTGCATATGAAGGGCCCAGAAGCCTAAGCTACTTTAGCTTCACAGTTACCTCTTAGGAGAACTCAGTCACAGAAAAATGAATAACGGCATGTTCCACATGCTTTAAAGGAACCATAAAACATCAGTGTTCTTTTACATTTCATTCCCTTTATTCTTCTAAATTGTTATCCAAAGTTATTCTTTTCTCTCTATTTTCAACGTGTTAGTATTAAACTACCTAAGGAAAATTTTCCTGTGGAAAACCATATAAATATTTGTATAGTTTTCAGTTTTTGAATAAATTTGTGTACTTAATTCTTAGGAAAAAATGCTTAAGAATAGCAAAATATGTTTATCATACCACAATAAGAAAAACAAAAGCAAAATCCCTGAAGTAAGTGTTCTCTTGTGTTACTATACAACTGCCTGTAAAAATCATTGGGGCCACTGGAAAAAGA